>NC_082704.1:71174570-71488836 GCF_949987515.2 Delphinus delphis
ATCCAGAAACAGCAGATTACACATTCTTCTCAAGTGCACACGGAACATTCTCCAGGATAGATCATATCTTGGGTCACAAATCAAGCCTCGGTAAATTTAAGAAAATTGAAATCATATCAAGCATCTTTTCTGATCACAACGCTATGAGATTAGAAATCAGTTACAATGAAAATAATGTAAAAAACACAAATATATGGAGGCTAAACAACACGTTAATAAATTACCAAGAGATGACTGAGAAATCAAAGAGGAAACCAAAAAATACCTAGAAACAAATTACAACAAAAACACGATGATCCAAAACATATGGGATGCAGCAAAAGCAGTTCTAAGAGGGAAGTTTATAGCAGTACAAGCCTACCTCATGAAACAAGAAGCATCTCAAGTAAACAGTATAACCTTACACCTAAAGTAACTAGACAAAGAAGAAAAAACAGAACCCAAAGATAGTAGAAGGAAAGAAACCATGAAGATCAGAGGAGAAATAAATGAAATAGAGACAAAGAGAACAATAGCAAAGATCAATAGAACTAGTAGCTGGTACTTTGAGAAGATAAACAAAATTGGTAAAGCGTTAGCCAGACTCATCAAGAAAAAGAGGGAGAGGACTCAAATCAATAAAATTAGAAATGAAAAAACAGAAATTACAACAGACACCACAGAAATACAAACCATCCTAAGAGACTACTAAAAGCAACTCTATGCCAATAAAATGGACAACCTGGAAGAAATGGTGGGCCAATTCTTAGAAAGGTATAACCTTCCATGACAGAACCAGGAAAAAATAGAAAATTTGAACAGACCAATCACAAGTAATGAAATTGAAACAGTGATTAAAAATATTCCAACAAGTCTTCCCTGGTGGTGCAGTGGTTGAGAGTCCGCCTGCCGATGCAGGGGACACGGGTTCGTGCCCCGGTCCGGGAAGATCCCACATGCCGCGGAGCGGCTGGGCCCGTGAGCCATGGCCACTGAGCCTGCACGTCCGGAGCCTGTGCTCTGCAACAGGAGAGACCACAACAGTGAGAGGCCCGCGTACCGCAGGAAAAACAAATCTTCCAACAAACAGAAGTCCAGGACCAGACAGCTTCACAGGTGATTTCTGTGAAACATTAGGGAAGAGATAACACCCATCCTTCTCAAATTCTTTGAAAAAATTGCACAGGAAGGGTCACTCCCAAACTCATTCTATGAGGCCACCATCACCCTGATACCAAAACCAGACAAGGATACTACAAAAAAATAAAATTACAGACCAATATCACTGATGAATATGGATCCAAAAATCCTCAACAATATACTAGCAATCAGAATCCAACAACATATTTAAAGGATCATACACCATTATCAAGTCGGATTTATCCCAGGGATTCAGGGATTCTTCAATATATGCAAATCAATCAGTGTGATACACCATATTAACAAACTGAAGAATAAAAACCATATGATCATCTCAATAGATGCAGAAAAAGCTTTTGACAAAATTCAACACCTATTTATGATAAAAAGTCTCCAGAAAGTTTGCATAGAGGGAACCTACCTCAACATAATAAAGACCATATACGGAAAACCCACAGCAAACATCATTCTCAGTGGTGAGAAACTGAAAGCGTTTCCTCTAAGATGAGGAAGAATACAAGGATGTCCACTCTCACCACTATCATTCACATAGTTTTGGAAGTCCTAGCCATGGCAATTAGAGGAGAAAAAGAAATAAAGGTATTCAAATTGTAAAAGAAGAAGTAAAACTGATACTGTTCGCAGATGACATGATAGTATACATAGAGATTCCTAAAGATGCCACCAGAAAACTACTAGAGCTAATCAATGAATTTTGTAATGTTGCAGGATACAAAATTAATGCACAGGAATCTCTTGCATTCCTATACACTAATGATGAAAAACCTGAAAGAGAAATTAAGGAAACACCCCCATTTACCATTGCAACAAAAAGAGTAAAATATCTAGGAGTAAAACTACCTAGGGAGACAAAAGACCTGTATGCAGAAAACTATAAGACACTGATGAAAGAAATTAAAGATGATACAATCAGATGGAGAGATATTCCATGTTCTTGGATTGGAAGAAGCAATATTTTGAAAATGACTATACTACCCAAAGCTATCTACAGATTCAATTCAATCCCTATCAAATTACCAATGGCATTTTTTAGAGAACTAGATCAAAAATATTAAAATTTGTATGGAGACACACAAACGACCCCAAATAGCCATATCAGTCTTGAGGGGAAAAAACGGAGCTGGAGGAATCATACTCTGTGACTTCAGACTATACTACAGAGCTACAGTAATCAAGACAATATGGTGCTGGCACAAACACAGAAATATAGATCAATGGAACAGGATAGAAAGCCCAGAGATAAACCCATAAACCCACGCACCTATGGTCGACTAATCTATGACAAAGGAGGCAAGGATATACAATGGAGAAAAGACAGTGTCTTCACTAAGCAGTGCTGGGAAAATGGACAGCTACATGGAAAAGAATTAAGGTAGGGGCTTCCCTGGTGGCGCAGTGGTTGAGAGTCTGCCTGCCGATGCAGGGGACGTGGGTTCCTGCCCCGGTCCGGGAAGATCCCGCATGCCACGGAGCAGCTGGGCCCGTGAGCCATGGCCGCTGAACCTGCGTGTCTGGAGCCTGAGCTCCACAACGGGAAAGGCCACAACAGTGAGACGCCTGTGTACCACAAAAAAAAAAAAAAAAAAAAATTAAGTTAGAACACTCCCTAACACCATACACAAAAATAAACTCAAAATGGCTTAGAGACCTAAATGTAAGACCGGACACTATAAAACTCTTAGAGGAAAACATAGGAAGAACACTCTTTGACATAAATAACAGCAAGATCTTTTTTGATCCACCTCGTAGAGTAATGGAAATAAAAATATAAATAAAGAAATGGGACCTAATGAAACTTCAGAGCTTTTTCAGAGCAAAGGAAACCATAAACAAGATGAAAAGACAACCCTCAGATTGGGAGAAAATATTTGCCACCAAATTAATGGACAAAGGATTAATCTCCAAAATACATAAACAGCTCATGGAGCTCAATATTAAAAAAAACAAAAAACAAATCCAAAAATGGGCAGCAGACCTAAATAGACATTTCTCCAAAGAAGACATACAGATTGCCAAGTAGCACATGAAAAGCTGCTCAACATCACTAATTATTAGAGAAATGCAGATCAAAACTACAATGAGATATCACCTCACACCAGTTAGAATGGGAATCATCAGAATATCTACAAACAACAAATGCTGGAGAGGGTGTGGAGAAAAGGGTACCCTCTTGCACTGTTGGTGGGAATGTAAATTGATACAGCCACTATGGAGAACAGTGTGGAGGTTCCTTAAAAAAGCTAAAAATAGAATTACCTTATGACCCAGCAATCCCACTACTGGTCATATACCCAGAGAAAACCATAATTCAAAGAGACACATGCACCCAATGTTCATTGCAGCACCATTTGCAATAGCCAGGTCATGAGTGCAACCTAAATGCCCATCGACAGACTATAGAAGATGGATATAGAAGATGTGGTACATATATACAATGGAATATTACTCAGCCATAAAAAGGAACAATATTGTGTCATTTGTAGAGACGTGGATGGATCTAGAGACTGTCATACAGTGTTAAGTAAGAGAGAGAAAAACAAATATCGTGTATTAACCCATATTTGTGGAACCTAGAAAAATTGTACAGATGAGCCGGTTTGCAGGGGGCATAAATAGAGGCACAGATGTAGAGAACAAACTTATGGACACCAAGTGGAGAAAGTGACGGGAGGGTGTTGGTGTGGTGAATTGGGAGATTGGGATTGACATATATACAGTAATATGTATAAAATGGATAACTAATAAGAACCTGCTGTAGAAAAATTAAATATATAAGATTCAAAAATTCAAAAAAAATAGTAAGTACCTAATGTCCTGCCTGGCCTGATGTATGCCTCAGTTAATGTTAGCTTCCTCTTTTACTTTTTTCCCTCTGGTGAAAAGCACATTCCTTACAGATCAGAGGTCCCTCAGTTCTGTGTTGGCTTCTTGCCCAGCAGCAGATTGCCTGTAGAAATAAACCATGGGTGAGGTATTTTTTTCTTTCTGTCTATGTGTTCCCCGTGCTGCTTCTTCGAATACCTGGCACACTGTAGGGGCTCAGTGAGTTTAGATTTCATATGTGACAACACAAGCCTTTTACGTGAATTTCTCAACGTGGTGCTGAGAGGATTGCCGAATGTCAGCCTTAATCTGTGACAAACTAGTATTCTTAGTGCTCCTTTGGAGACTGTGTGATTTCTTATTGTGCTGAGAGGCAGAGAGCTTAATTAAATTTCATACTTGAAGAGAGTGACGACTGAGTACTCCATCCTTCATAAGGCTTTTCAACTCTTTATTTTCAGTTAAACCTTCTGGGATTTTTTCCTCATCTTTAACATCATCTTTTAATATGCAATACTCAAATGCTTGAACAATATCAAAGAACTCCTCATTCACAGAGGCAGTCTTAGGTTCCAATTGCCTTGGAGATATTTTACTTAGTATTTGGCTGTCTAAATGCACTGTAGATTAACATTTAAAAGGTATATTCACTGTTCACTATTGTGTTCCTTCTTTGTCCTTTAAAAAATTAATGTAGTTAATGCATGTGAAAAATATTGAGAAGAGAAGGTAACCTGCACACAGGTGTGTTTTAAGTGCCATTCTCTGAGCAGCAGCTCCCAGAGCCTTTAGCTATACCAATAGGAACTACCCTTTGTGTAGTTGGAATTTTTCAAGGTTATGTTTGAGGAAGCCGAAATTACTGAGACCAATGCAGAAATTAATTCTCTCTTGCCTTTTTTTTTTTCCTTACTGGGAACTAGAGAGATTGACCACATGAAACCTGACACTGTGTTATGCATTCTCATTTCTGAGCAGACTGAACTAAAATTGTAGACATGTTAATCTGTGCCTTCTCTCCCTCCTCTAGGAGCGGAAAAAGAAATTTGAAAAGGATGGAGAGAGGTTTTATTCCTTGCTGGATCGGCACTTACATTTGTCTTCCAAAAAGAAAGAATCTCAGTTACAAGAGGTATGCTCAAACAGCCTGCCCTGCCTTCTATTGCCAGCTGTGCCTTGATACATGGCAGCTTCCTATTGCAAGGCTTTCCTCATACCCTGCCTCAGCAGAGAACCATGTATAATAGTTGTGCTTGCAGATAAAACCATGGACAATGACTCAGGAGCCCTGAGTTCTCAAGCCACCTTCTCCACAAACTCACAGTTTGGATATTTCTTTTTTGTCCTCAGTTTCTCTATCTATCAAAGGAAGAGTGGTACTCAAAGATCTCTAGAGTCCTTTTCAGTTCTAAGTTTCTGATTCTAGATTACATATTAGGATAGAGTTAAACTAGCGCTGTATTTGATAGATCAGGAGTAGATCTACTTTTTTCCCATGAGGTGTTCCAATGGTAGGGTTTGTTTTTTTTTCTTTTTGGTCCTACACTGGGACTACAGCTTATATGGCACATCCACTGACTTCAATTCAAAGAAGCCACTACTCAGTGAGTGCCTACCACATGCCAGGCACTATGCTGGTTGCAACAGGACTACAAAGACAGTAAGACGTACTTCCTGCTCTTCTGTAGCTTACAGTTAGGATGCTAAAATGAGAACACACATGACTCTTATATAAGTAGAATTTTTTTTACATAATGTAATGTGTATGTGGTGTCCTTGTAGGGATATGAAGGTATTTGGAGAATAAAAAACTTACATTTGGACGTGGAGAATTGCCTTTGTGGAAGAATGTTGCCCTTCTAAATTTGAGGTGGTAATGTGATTATATGTAAAGTGTTTGACAGATAGAAATATAGAAATGGACCTTTCAAGTGGAGGGCAGTGGCCCCAAGGATGGAAAACAATGTTTGGCTAAAGGTTTGACCAGAATTTGCATTACTATTGGAGGATAGTGGAGGGCAGTGGCCCCAAGGATGGAAAACAATGTTTGGCTAAAGGTTTGACCAGAATTTGCATTACTATTGGAGGATAGTGAAAGACAGGAAAGGATCAGGAAAGTTGTAGAGATACTGTGGTGTAGTAGGCTCAGGAGTTTGCTTTAATTCTGTTGACCGTGGAAGAATTATTGAAGGCCTTTGGTTGTGCAAGCAATATGAGTACAATTCTATTTTAGGAATCTTAAACTGGTTGAAGTTGTAGGATGAATTAAATCCGGGAGAGACGGGAAGCAAGAAAACCAGTTTAGGAAACTATTGCAATGATCTAGGGGAGAAGTTCTGAGTCAGAAAAAGTGGCACTGGGGAAGGGAAAAACAGGAATTAACTGATTAAGACTTATTTACTGGTAGAATGGATCTATGTTTTGGATAAAAGATCCAGTAAGAGATAGAGATATTGAATGTTCAAGTATAAAAAGAGATACCCAACTGAATGAAGTCATAGACACGAGCTTAGAAAGCATCTTGTCCATGGTCACACAGACTGTGGCAAAGCTGAAACTCATCTCATGACACCTGATTTAGTGAGTATCCATCACAGAATGTGAGGTACTTGAAGGTGATGAGTCAAGAGACTCAGTGGTAGATGGAGTTAGTGTTGAAAGGTTGAAGGACTGCTTCTCTTCCATAAACTGGAATGAAGTACTAGTCTGGGGTCATCTGCCATTTTCCTCTTGCACAATTTTGCTTTCTTCCTTTTCCTTCTATTCTGTGCCAGGGTTCCTATGCAGAAAAGAGTTAACATAACTGGCCCAAGACTTCTATGCTTAGAAAAGTCTGCTTACAAGATTAGCTCTTTTTTTTTAACATCTTTATTGGAGTATAATTGCTTTACAATGGTGTGTTAGTTTCTGCTTTATAACAAAGTGAATCAGTTATACATATACATATGTTCCCATCTTGGCTGGTCTCTGGGAACTTGGTTGGTAAACAGTACCCTACACTGATATAAAAGTTTCCCTAAGTGGTAAGAGTGACTCCTTGTGCGTAGACTGCCTGTACAAACAATGTGGTTTATACTAAACACCTTATTTTCTTCTGGGAGTCGAGAAGTTTGGTACATGCTCAGCAGAGGGAGCCTGTGTACAGCAATCAATTTAATACCTAGGGCACTTAGTATCTAATGAGCTTCTCTGGTACACAGCATTTCATGTGTTGTCATAACTTGTTGCTGGAGGAATTAAGTATTTCCTGTGTGACTGCACTAAGAGAGAACTCTTGGAAGCTTGAACCTAGCTTTCGCTGGACTTCATCCCATGCATCTTTTCTCTTTGCTGATTTTGCTTTGTATCCTTTCACAGAAATAAATCTTAACCATGTGTATGACTATATGTGGAGTCCTTTGAGTCCTCCTAGAGAATTACTGAACCTGTGGGTTTTAGAAGCCCAGACACAGTCCAAACTTTATTCTTTTAGAGCCTTTTGCAATGAAAGCTTCTAGCGTGTCCTAGCAGTTTGGTGCTGTATCTAGATGTCCCTGGTGGCTTTTCTAATGAGCAAGAATGCAGCCTTTGTGTTTGTCTAATCAAAACAAAGCTGGGGGACCTTGGATCACTCACTTCTTTTTTAATATTGAGACTATTTTTAGAGCAGTTTTAGATTTAAAGAAAAATTGAATGATAAGTACAGAGAGTTCTCATATATTCTTAATCCCCTGCATACAGTTACCCCTATTATTAACATTTGCGAGATACATTTGATACAGTTGATGAGCCAATGCATTGCACATTCTATAGATTTTGATAAGTGTATAATGACATGAATCCATCATTACACTATCATACAACATAGTTTCACTGCCCTAAAGATCCCTAGGCACCACCTGTTCATCACTTCCTCGTTCCATACCCCGGCTGACCCCTGGTAGCCAGTGATCTCTTTATGGTTTCCATATTATTGCTTATTCCAGAATGTCATATAGTTGGAATTATATAGCATGTAGCCTTTTCAGGTTGGCTCCTTTCACTTAGAAATGTGCATTTAAGGTTCTTCTGTGTCTTTTCACAGCTTGATAGCCCATTTCTTTTTAGCACTGACTAATATTTCATTGTGTGGATGTATTACAATTTGTTTACCTATTCACCTATCAAAGGACATCTTGGAATCCTCCAAATTTTGTCAACTACTATTAAAGCTGCTATAAACATTTGTGTGCAGGTTTTGTGTATATAACTTTTCAAATAATTCAGTTAAATATCAAAGACCACAATTACTGAACTGCATGGTAAAAGTATATTTTGCTTTTTAAGAAACTGCCAAATTATCTTCCAAGGTGGCTGTACTATTTTTTTATTTCTGCCATCAGTGAATGAGAGTTCTTCTCACTCCACACTATAGCCAGCCTTTGATGTTGTCTATGTTTTGGATTTTAGCCATTCTAGTAGGTGTGTAGTGATACCTCATTACTTTTATAATTTGCATTTTCTTAATGCCGTGTGTTGCAGAATATCTTTTTATATGCCATCTGTAGATCTTCTTTGGTGAGGTGTCTGTTCAGATCTTTTGCCCGTTTTCAATTGGGTTTGTTTTCATATTATTGTACCTTAAAAGCTATTTGTATATTTTAGATACCTGTCCTTTATCAGATATGTTTTACAAAGATTTTTTTCCAGTCTGTGGCTTATCTTTTCACTCAACAGAATTTTTCACAGAGCAGAAGTTTGTAATTTTAATGAAATTAAACTTATCAGTATTCTCTTTCATAGATCATGCTTTTGGTGTTATATCTAAATCGTCATCACCAAATCCAAGGTCACCTAAAATATCTCTTATGTTATTTTCTAGGAGTTTTATAGTTTTGTGTTTTACATTTACTTCTATAATCCATTTTGAGTTAATTATTATGCAAGGTGTAAGGTCTGTCTCTAGATTCTTTTTTTTTTTTTTTTTGGCATGGGGATATACAGTTGTTCCAGCACCATTTTTTGAAAAGACTATCATTTCTCTATTGAATTTTCCTAGATCCTTTGTCAAAGATCAGTTGAATATGTTTATGTGGATTTATTTTAGGCTCTCAATTCCATTCCATTGATCTATTTGTTTTTTTCTTTCACCAATACCATACTGTTCTGATTACTATAACTTACCAGTAATTTGAAGTCAGATAGTGTCAATATTTTGATTTGTTTTTCTCCCTCAGTATTGTGTTGGCTATTCTGGATATTTTTGCCTCCCCATATAAATTTTAGAATCACTTTGTTGATATCTAGAAAATAGCCTGCAGGGATTTTGAATTGGACTACATTGAATCTATAGATCAAGTTGTGAAGAACAGACATGTTGATAATATTGTCTTCCTATATTTATACGTGGACTATCTCTCCATTTATTTAGATCTTTGACTTATTTCATTAGAGTTTTGTAGTATTCATCAATGTATCTTGTACATATTTTTTTATTTATACCTAAATACTTCATTTTTTTCTTCTAATGTAAATGATACTGTGTTTTAAATTTCAAATTCTGAATGTTCAGCGTTAGCATATAAGAAAACAATTGACTATTGTATATTAACCTTGTATCCTGAAATTGTGCTATAGTTCATTAATAGTTCCAAGAGATTTTTGTATATTCTTTAGGGCTGTCTACATACATAATTGTGTCATGTGCAAAAAAGGACAGTGTTAGTTCTTCTTTCCCAATGTATATACCTTTTATTTCATTTTCTTGTCTTATTGCAATAGCTTGGAATTCCAATATGATTTTCATAGTTATTCCTAATCTTAGAGGCAAAGCATCTAGTGTCTCACCATTAGGTATGATGTTAGCTGCAGGATTATTACAGATGTTCTTTATCAAGTTGAGGAAATTCCCATATATTCCTAGTTTGCTGAGAGTTTTTATCATGAATGAATGTGTGTTGGATTTTGTCAGACGCTTTTTCTACGTCTCTTCGATCATATTATTTTTCTTCTTTAACCTCTTGATGTGATTAATTACATCAACTGATTTTTGAATGTTGAACCAGCCTTGCATTCCTGGAATAAATCCCACGTGGTCCTGGTCTATAATTATTTTACACCTTGTTGCATTTGATTTGCTAATATTTTGTTGAGAATATTTGCCTCGATGTTCATGAGAGAGATTGGTTGTACTTCTTCTGTATTGTAATATCTCTGTCTGGTTTTGATAACAGGGTCATGTTGGCCTTAGAGAATGAGTTAGGAAATATTCCCTCTGCTTCTATTTTCTGGAAGAGAGTGTAGAACTTAGTATCATTTCTTCCTTAAAATGTCAGGTAGAATTCACCAGTGAACCCAGCTGGGCCTAGTGCTTTGTTTTTTGGAAGGCTATTAATTATTGATTCAGTTCCTATGTGCTGCTTTCACTGAATCCCACAAATATTAAATTGTATTTTCATTTTCATTTGAAAATACTTTTTAATTTTTCTTAAGGACTCCTCCTTGACCCATGTGTCATTTAGAAATGTGCTGATTAATCTCCAAGTATTTTGGTGTGTTCCAGCTATTTCTGGTTTTTGATTTCTGTGTAATTTAACTGTGATCTGAGAGCATACTTTGTATGATTCCTGTTCTTTTAAATTTGTTCAGATGTATGTCCCAGAATGTGATTGATCTTGGTGATTCTTTTGTGTTAGCTTGAAAATAAGCTGTTGTTGGATGAAGTGTTCTATAGATGTTGATTACATCTACTTGCTGATGGGGTGTTCAGTTCAATTATGTCTTCATTAGCATACCTCAGAAATATTGTGGGTTTGGCTACAGACCACTGCAATAAAGTGAATATTGCAATATAATGAGTCACATGATTTTTTTGTTTCCCAATGCATGTAAAAGTTATCTTTACATTATCCTGTAGACTGTTGAGTGAGCAATAGCATTATATTTTTTAAAATGTACATACATTAATTTAAAAATATTTTATTGCTAAAAATTGCTAACTATCATCAGTCAATGCAGTGTTGCCATAAACCTTCAATTTGTAAAAAAACACAATATTTGCAAAGCACAATAAAATGAAGCACAATAAAATGAGGTATACCTGTACTGGTTTTCTGCTTCTTCGATCTGTCAACTATTGGTAAAGGAATGGTGAAGTCTCCAACTCTTAATAGTAGACTCATCTATTTCTCCTTGCATTTCTATCAGATCTTGCCTCACGTGTTTTGATGTTCTGTTATACATAATAAGGGTTGATATATATTCCTTCAGAATTGACCTATTTATTATTATGTTATGCCCCTTTTTTTTCCTGATAGCTTTCAATTCTCTGAAGTCTCCTTTTTTGGAAATTAATATAGCTACTCCAGCTTTCTTTTGATTTTTGTTGGCATGGAATATTTCTTCATACCTTTACTCTGAAAAATGTTTAAATTTTTAAAATTATTTTTTAATTGAAGTATGGTTGATTTACAATATTATATTAGTTTCTGGTGTACAACATAATGATTCAGAATGTTTAAAGTTCTACTCCATTTAAAGTCATTACAAAATAATGGCTATATTTCCCTGTGATGTACAGTATATCCTTGTTGCTTATTTATTTTATACATAGCAGTTTGTGTCTCTTAATTCCATACCCCTATATTGCCCCTCCCCCTTTCCTGCTCCCCACTGGTAACCACTAGTTGGTTCTCTATATTAGTGAGTTTGTTTCTGTATTGTTATATACATCTGTTTATTTTATTTTTTAGATTCCACATATAAGTGATAACATAGAGTATTTGTCTTTCTCTGACTTATTTCACTAAGCATAAAACTGTCTAGGTCCATCCATGTTGTGGCACATGGCAGAATTTCATCCTTTTTTATGGCTGAGTAATATTCCATTTTGTGTGTGTGTGTGTGTGTGTGTGTGTGTGTGTGTGTGTGTGTATCACATCTTATTTATTCTTTCTACTTCTGTTGATGGACACTCAGTTTGCTTCCATATCTTGATAGTTGTAAATAATGTTGTTATCAATGTTGTGGTAGATGTATCTTTCTTTTTCTTCTTTTTTTTTTTTAACATCTTTATTGGGGTATAATTGCTTTACAATGGTGTGTTAGTTTCTGCTTTTTTTTTTTCATAGTTTCTGCTTTATAACAAAGTGAATCAGTCATACATAAACATATGTTCCCATATGTCTTCCCTCTTGCATCTCCCTCCCTCCTACCCTCCCTATCCCACCCCTCCAGGCTGTCACAAAGCACCGAGCCAATATCCCTGTGCCATGCGGCCGCTTCCCACTAGCTATCTACCTTACTACGTTTTTTAGTGTGTATATGCCCATGACTCTCTCTCGCCCTGTCGCAGCTCACCCTTCGCCCTCCCCATAACCTCAAGTCCATTCTCTAGGAGGTCTGCGTCTTTATTCCTGCCTTACCCCTAGGTTCTTCATGACATTTTTTTTTCTTAAATTCCATATATATGTGTTAGCATACGGTATTTGTCTTTTTCTTTCTGACTTACTTCACTCTGTATGACAGACTCTAGGTCTATCCACCTCATTACAAATAGCTCAATTTCGTTTCTTTTTATGGCTGAGTAATATTCCATTGTATATATGTGCCACATCTTCTTTATCCATTCATCCGATGATGGGCACTTAGGTTGTTTCCATCTCCGGGCTATTGTAAATAGAGCTGCGATGAACATTTTGGTACATGACTCTTTTTGAATTTTTGAATCTGTAGATTGCTTTGGGTAGTAGAGTCATTTTCACAATGTTGATTCTTCCAATCCAAGAACATGGTATATCTCTCCATCTATTTGTATCATCTTTAATTTCTTTCATCAGTGTCTTATAATTTTCTGCATACAGGTCTTTTGTCTCCTTAGGTAGGTTTATTCCTAGATATTTTATTCTTTTTGTTGCAATGGTAAATGGGAGTGTTTTCTTGATTTCACTTTCAGATTTTTCATCATTAGTGTATAGGAATGCCAGAGATTTCTGTGCATTAATTTTGTATCCTGCCACTTTACCAAATTCATTGATTAGCTCTAGTAGTTTTCTGGTAGCATCTTTAGGATTCTCTATGTATAGGATCATGTCATCTGCAAACAGTGACAGCTTTACTTCTTCTTTTCCGATTTGGATTCCTTTTATTTCCTTTTCTTCTGATTGCTGTGGCTAAAACTTCCAAAACTATGTTGAATAAGAGTGGTGAGAGTGGCCAACCTTGTCTTGTTCCTGATCTTAGTGGAAATGCTTTCAGTTTTTCACCATTGAGGATGATGTTTGCTGTGGGCTTGTCATATATGGCCTTTAATATGTTGAGGAAAGTTCCCTCTATGCCTACTTTCTGCAGGGTTTTTATCATAAATTGGTGTTGAATTTTGTCAAAAGCTTTCTCTGCATCTATTGAGATGATCATATGGTTTTTCTCCTTCAATTTGTTAATATGGTTTATCACATTGATATATTTGTGTATATTGAGGAATCCTTGCATTCCTGGAATAAACCCCACTTGATCATGGTGCATGATCCTTTTAATGTGCTGTTGGATTCTGTTTGCTAGTATTTTGTTGAGGATTTTTGCATCTATGTTCATCAGGGATATTGGCCTGTAGTTTTCTTTGTTTGTGACATTCTTGTCTGGTTTTGGTATCAAGGTGATGGTGGCCTCGTAGAAGGAGTTTGGGAGTGTTCCTCCCTCTGCTATATTTTGGCAGAGTTTGAGAAGGATAGGTGTTAGCTCTTCTCTAAATGTTTGATAGAATTCGCCTGTGAAGCCATCTGGTCCTGGGCTTTTCTTTGTTGGAAGATTTTTAATCACAGTTTCAATTTCAGTGCTTGTGATTGGTCTGTTCATATTTTCTATTTCTTCCTGATTCAGTCTTGGCAGGTTGTGCATTTCTAAGAATTTGTCCATTTCTTCCAGATTGTCCATTTTATTGGCATAGAGTTGCTTGTAGTAATCTCTCATGATCTCTTTATTTCTGCAGTGTCAGTTGTTACCTCTCCTTTTTCATTTCTAATTGTATTGATTTGAGTCTTCTCCCTTTTTTTCTCGATACGTCTGGCTAGTGGCTTATCTATTTTGTTTATCTTCTCAAAGAACCAGCTTTTAGTTTTATTGATCTTTGCTATTGTTTCCTTCATTTCTTTTTCATTTATTTCTGATCTCGTCTTTATGATTTCTTTCCTTCTACTAGCTTTGGGTTTTTTTTGTTCTTTTTTCTCTAATTGCTTGAGGTGCAAGGTTAGGTTGTTTATTCGAGATGTTTCCTGCTTCTTAAGGTGGGCTTGTATTGCTGTAAACGTCCCCCTTAGAACTGCTTTTGCTGCATCCCACAGGTTTTGGGTCGTTGTGTCTCCATTGTCATTTGTTTCTATGTATTTTTTGATTTCCTCTTTGATTTCTTCAGTGATCACTTCATTGTTAAGTAGTGTATTGTTTAGCCTCCATGTGTTTGTATTTTTTACAGATCTTTTCCTGTAATTGATATCCAGTCTCATGGCGTTGTGGTCAGAAAAGATACTTGATACAATTTCAATTTTCTTAAATTTGCCAAGGCTTGGTTTGGGACCCAAGATATGATCTATCCTGGTGAATGTTCCATGAGCACTTGAGAAAAATATGTATTCTGTTGTTTTTGGATGGAGTGTCCTATAAATATCAATTAAGTCCATCTTGTTTTATGTATCATTTAAAGCTTGTGTTTCCTTATTTATGTTCATTTTGGATGCTCTGTCCATGGGTGAAAGTGGGGTGTTTAGGTCCCCTACTATGAATGTGTTACTGTCGATTTCCCCTTTTATGGCTGTTAGTATTTGCCTAATGTACTGAGGTGCTCCTATGTTGGGTGCATAAATATTTATAATTGTTATATCTTCTTCTTGGATCGATTCCTTGATCATTATGTAGTGTCCTTCGTTGTCTCTTTTAATAGTCCTTATTTTAAAGTCTATTTTGTCTGATATGAGAATTGCTACTCCAGCTTTCTTTTGGTTTCCATTTGCATGGAATATCTTTTTCCATCCCCTTACTTTCAGTCTGTATGTGTCTCTAGGTCTGAAGTGGGTCTCTTGTAGACAGCATATATAAGGGTCTTGTTTTTGTATCCATTCAGCTAATCTGTGTCTTTTGGTGGGAGCATTTAGTCCATTTACATTTAAGGTAATTATCGATATGTATGTTCCTATTCCCATTTTCTAAATTGTTTTGGGTTCGTTATTATAGGTCTTTTCCTTCTCTTGTGTTTCTTGCCTAGAGAAGATCCTTTAGCATTTGTTGTAAAGCTGGTTTGTTGGTGCTGAACTCTCTCAGCTTTTGCTTGTCCGTAAAGGTTTTAATTTCTCCATCAAATCTGAATGAGATCCTTGCTGGGTAGAGTAGTCTTGGCTGCAGGTTCTTCTCCTTCATCACTTTCTGTATGTCCTGCCACTCCCTTCTGGCTTGTAGGGTTTCTGCTGAGAAATCAGCTGTTAACCTTATGGGGATTCCCTTATGTGTTATTTGTTGTTTTTCCCTTGCTGCTTTTAATATGCTTTCTTTGTATTTAATTTTTGACAGTTTGATTAATATGTGTCTTGGCGTATTTCTCCTTGGATTTATCCTGTATGGGACTCTCTGTGCTTCCTGGACTTGATTAACTATTTCCTTTCCCATATTAGGGAAGTTTTCAACTATAATCTCTTCAAATATTTTCTCAGTCCCTTTCTTTTTCTCTTCTTCTTCTGGAACCCCTATAATTCGAATGTTGGTGCGTTTAATGTTGTCCCAGAGGTCTCTGAGACTGTCCTCAGTTCTTTTCATTCTTTTTTCTTTATTCTGCTCTGCAGTAGTTATTTCCACTATTTTATCTTCCAGGTCACTTATCCGTTCTTCTGCCTCAGTTATTCTGCTATTGATCCCATCTAGAGTACTTTTAATTTCATTTATTGTGTTGTTCATCGTTGCTTGTTTCATCTTTATTTCTTCTAGGTCCTTGTTAACTGTTTCTTGCATTTTGTCCATTCTATTTCCAAGATTTCGGATCATCCTTACTATCATTATTCTGAATTCTTTTTCAGGTAGACTGGCTATTTCCTCTTCATTTGTTAGGTCTGGTGCATTTTTATCTTGCTCCTTTATCTGCTGTGTGTTTTTCTGTCTTCTCATTTTGCTTATCTTACTGTGTTTGGGGTCTCCTTTTTGCAGACTGCAGGTTCGTAGTTCCCGCTGTTTTTGATGTCTGTCTCCAGTGGCTAAGGTTGGTTCAGAGGGTTGTGTAGGCTTCCTGGTGGAGGGGACTTGTGCCTGTGTTGTGGTGGATGAGGCTGGATCTTGTCTCTTTAGTGGGCAGGTTCACGTCTGGTGATGTGTTTTGGGGTGTCTGTGGCCTTATTATGTTTTTAGGCAGCCTCTCTGCTAATGGGTGGGGTTGTGTTCCTGTTTTGCTAGTTGCTTGGCATAGGTTGTCCAGCACTGTGGGTTGCTGGTCGTTGAGTTAAGCTGGGTGCTGGTGTTAAGATGGAGGTCTCTGGGAGATTTTCGCCATTTGATATTATGTGGAGCTGGGAGGTCTCTTGTGGACCAGTGTCCTGAAGTTGGCTCTCCTGCCTCAGAGGCAGAGCCCTGACTCCTGGCTGGAGCACCAAGGGCCTTTCATCCACACGGCTCAGAATAAAAGGGCGAAAAAGTAGAGGAAATTAGTAGAAGTATGAGGAAAGAAAGAAGTAAAGGAGGGAAGGAAGGAAGGAAGGAAGAAAGAAAGAAAGAAGCAAAGAAGGAAAGAAGGCAGGAAGGATAGAAAGGAGGGAGGAAGGAAGGAAGGAGGGAAAGAAGGAAAAAGACAGAAAGAAGATACAGTAAAAATAAAAGTATAATAAATTTATTGAATTAAAAAATTCTTATTATAAAAAAAAAGGGGACGGATAGAACCTTAGGACAAATGTTGGAAGCAAAGCTATACAGACAAAATCTTACACAGAAGCATACACATACACCCTCACTAAAAGAGGTGAAGGGGGAAAATCATAAATCTTGCTGTCAGAGACCACCTCCTCAATTTGGGATGATTCGTTGTCTAAAGGAGGGAAGGAAGGAAGGAAAGAAAGAAAGAACGAAGGTAAAGTATAATAACGTTATTAAAGTTAAAATTGATTATTAAGAAAAAAATTTTAAGGAAAAACCATGGACGGATAGTACCCTAGGACAAATGGTGGAAGCAAGACTATACAGACAAGATCTCACACAGAAGCATACACATACACACTCACAAAAAGAGGAATAGGGAAAAAAATCATAGATCTTGCTCCTAAAGTCCACCTCCTTAATTTGGGATGATTGGTTGTCTATTCAGGTATTCCACAGATGCAGGGTATATCAAGTTGATTGTGGAGCTTTAATCCGCTGCTTCTGAGGCTGCTGGGAGAGATTTCCCTGTCTCTTCTTTGTTCTCACAGCTCACAGGGGCTCAGCTTTGGATTTGGCCCTGCCTCTGCGTGTAGGTCGCTGGAGGGCGTCTGTTTTTTGCTCAGACAGGACGGGGTTAAAGGAGCCGCTGATTCGGGGCACTCAGGCCGGCGGGGAGGGAGGGGCACGGAGTGCGGGGCGGGCCTGCGGCGGCAAAGTCCGGCGTGACTTTGCACCAGCCTGAGGCCCGCCGTGCGTTCTCCCGGGGAAGTTGTCCCTGGATCCTGGGAACCTGGCAGTGGTGGGCTGCACAGGCTCCGCGGAAGAGGGGTGTGGAGAGTGACCTGTGCTCGCACACAGGCCCCTTGGTGGCAGCAGCAGCAGCCTTAACGTCTCCCGCCCGCCTCTGGGGTCCGCGCTTTCAGCTGCGGCTCCCGCCCGTCTCTGGGGTTCGCGCTTTTAGTCGCGGCTCGCGCCCGTCTCTGGAGTTCCTTTAAACAGCGTTCTTAAACCCCTCTCCTCACGCACTAGGAAACAAAGAGGGAAGAAAAAGTCTCTTGCCTCTTCGGCAGGTGCAGACTTTTCCCCGGACTCCCTCCCGGCCAGCTGTGGTGCACTAACCCCTTCACGCTATGTTCAAGACGTCAACCCCAGTCCTCTCCCTGCGCTCCGTCCTCAGCTCGCAGCCCCGCCCGCCCCGGCGGGTGAGCAGACAAGCCTCTCGGGCTGGTGAGTGCCGGTCGGCACCGATCCTCTGTGCGGGAATCTCCCCGCTTTGCCCTCCGCACCCGTTGCTGTGCACTCCTCCACGGCTTCGAAGCTCCCCCCTCCGCCTCCCGCAGTCTCCGCCCGCGAAGGGGCTTCCTAGTGTGTGGAAACTTTTCCTCCTTCACAGCTCCCTCCCACTGGTGCAGGTGCCGTCCCTATTCTTTTGTCTCTGTTTTTTCTTTTTTTCTGTTGCCCTACCCAGGCACGTGGGGAGTTTCTTGCCTTTTGGGAGGTCTGAGGTCTTCTGCCAGCCTTCAGTAGGTGTTCTGTAGGTGTTGTTCCACGTGTAGATGTATTTCTGCTGTATCTGTGGGGAGGAAGGTGATCTCCGCGTCTTACTCTTCCGCCATCTTCAAGGTCCCCCAGATGTATCTTTTTGAATTAGTGTTTTTGTTTTCGTTAGGTATATACCCTGCAATAGAATTGCTGGATTATATGGTAGTGGCAGCCTTCGGTCCAGTGTGGAGCTGTTACTTCAGGCAAATGATGCTGGAGTCTTCTCTTGGTTCAGGCTGGTGTGTGCACCTAGGTAGTCACAGGAAACTAGTCAGTGAGACACACAGTTTCAGTCGGCCCTTTCTGCCTTGCTTTAGGAGCAAGCAAGCATTCATGTGCTCCTCAGGAGCAGAATCCAGGCTTTCTGCAGCCTTTCTGATAGTCCCACTGGTCCTCTGACCAGCTAAGGGGGCTCGTCTTCCCTTTGTTGAGCCCCAGGGCTGTGGGGCCCAATATGTGGCTTGAACCACTCACTCCCCAAAGAGAATCCCCACCAGTGTAACCTCCCTTTTCCTCTGAGTCCCCTCCCAGGGGCATGAGTCCTGACCTGATTGCTTCTTTTCCCTATCTACCAAGTTCTGTGTGTGTCTTTCTTATAGCCTTAGTTGTACAGGAGTTTTTATGTTAGTCTCCAGTTAGTTTTCAGTGAGAATTATAGATATATTTTTGATGTGTTTATGGTGGGATGAACATACTCCTACTGTGCCATCTTGATTCAAGTCTCTTCATAACTTTACTTTTAATCTATCTTTGTCTTTTATATTTAAAGTGATGTCTTATACATAACATATAATTAACTCTTATTTTTTATGTGTCCTCACAGTCTCAGCTTTTTAATTGGTGTATTTAAAGTGATTATTGATATAGTTGGATAGATATCTACCATATTTGTTACTGTTTTCTATTCATTGCCTCTGTTCTTTGTTCCTTTTTTTGTCTTCCATTCTTGTTCTGCATTCTCTTTTTTTCAATTGGAAATTGTAATATGATTCCATTTTTTGTCCTTTCTTAGCATATCAGTTGTACTTTTTTAAAAGAAAAAACTTTCTTCGAGGTTATCCTAGTGTTTTCAATATGCATTTACAGTTAAGCCATGTCTACTTTCAAATAACATTATTCTACTTCATTGGTAGTACAGGAACTTTATAACAGAGTATTTCCAATTTCTCCCTTGAGTCCCTGATAATATTGCTGTCATTCATTTCACTTTTTCATAATCTCTAATCACCAAATACATTGTTGCAATTATTATTTTGGACAAACTCTTATTTGTAAGATCAGTTAAGAATAAGAAAAATATAAGATTTTATTTTACCTTCATTCATTGCTTCTCTAGTGCTCTTCTTTATGTTGGTACACATTTCTGACCTATATCATTTTCTTTCTTAAGAACTGTAACACTTCTTGGACTCAGAGTCTACTGGCAACCAAATCCTTCAGTTTTTGTGTTTTTTGTGAAATTGTTTAATTTTCCTTCACTTTTGGAAGATAATGTCACTGGATACAGAATTCTAAGTTTGTGATTTTTAAAAATTTCAATGCCTTAAACATTTTACTCTACTCTCCTCTTTTTGCATTTTTTTGAAAAAAGAGAAGTCTTATCCTTACTCCTCTTTGAGTAAGGTGTTTTTTTCTCTTGCTTCTTTCAAGATTTACTCTGTGCCTTTTACTTTCTGTACTTTCAATATGACATGCCTGCATGTAGATTTTTTGGTATTTATCCTGCTATTATTCTCTGAGCTTCCTCAATCTGTTGTTTGTAACTATGTTTAACTTTAGAAGGTTTTCAGTTATCATTACTTTAAATATTTCTTCTGTTTCTCTCCTTCATTTCCTTCTGGCATTCCTAGTATGCATATCTTACACCTTTTATAATTGTCCAACATTTCTTGAATAATCTACTCTATCTTCTTTATTCCATTTTGTCTGCATTTCAGTTTTTGAAATTTCTATTGGCATATATTCAGTTCACTGATTCTTTCCTTAGCCTTGCCCAGTCTGTTGGTGAGCCCATTAAAGGCATTCTTTATTTTTGCTAGTGTTTTTGATTGCTATCATTTCCCTTTGATTATTTCTTCAAATTTTCATGTCTGCTTATATTATCCATCTGTTCTTGTGTATTGTCCTCTTTTCCATAACAGCCTTTAGCTGTAATCCCTGGTTCTATGATTTCACCATCCACCATCTCTGCCTTCTTTGAGTCTGATTCTGATGCTGATTCTTCAGACTGTGTTTGTTGGTTTGTTTTTCCTTTTTGCATGCCTTGTAATATTTTGTTGAAAGCTGAACATGATGCCCTGGGTAAAAGGAACTGAGGTAAAAAGGCCATTATTATGAGGTTTTATGCTTATCTGACTAGGATTTAGGCTGTGCTTAGTTTGCTATAGCTGTTCTTGTCAGAGGCCAAAATTTCCTCTGGTATCTTTGTTTTTTGTCTTCCCTATTGTCTTTGGATTTCTTCAGAGAGATATTCTTAAATAAGGTTTGATACTGGTTACAGCAACAGGCTTCTGCTTCTGGGCTTCTGCTCTGGCAAGCTTGGATTCTCCATATTCAACTCTCTATCCAATTTTTGAGGCAGTGGTTTTTCCTCTGACTTCAATGCTCTGTTGGCTCTAAGAAGAGTTGTTGATTCTCAGCTTAGCTTTTCCTTATATGAGGATGGTCACAATAACTTCCAAGCTTCTTACTTGTTAGGCCAGAAACTGGAAATCTTGCATCAGTCACTTTTTCTATCTTGGCTTTATGTTCCCTATCTGTAAAATAAAGGGATAAGATCACTGCTTGGTGGCACAATTCTCCTCCAGCCCTAACATTCTGTTGAATCCGTAAGAACTGACTTACATGAATGACTATGCTGTTATGTGACATTTGTTACCCTTCTTCTACAGGCAGACCTCCAGGTGGACAAGGAGAGACACAATTTCTTTGAGTCGTCCCTTGATTATGTTTATCAAATCCAGGAAGTTCAGGAGTCTAAGAAGTTCAATATTGTGGAGCCAGTAAGTTCTATCTGTTGATGAATGGTCTAAAAATATTTACCAAATCTCAGGTAAATGTGGAGAACTTTGATTATAAAATTGGAGTCTCCAAGAATATGAAGGATAGTCAGTGCTTAGTAATGAATGTCACAGAAGTAGACACACTGGCTTATATTACTCTTGCTCTCTCACTAATATTCTCTCTCTCACTCTTCTTTTCCCTCCCCCACACTCCTTCCTCCCCCATTTCTCTCTATAGCTATGATTTTTTCTTTATCTTTCTTTTCCTCCTCTCCTTCCTTCCCTTCCTTGATTTCTCTGTCACCTTTCATTTTACCTTGTTCTCCTCCCTTCCTTCCTCTCATACTTTCATAAGGTTTATGAATGTACTCATCATATCCCAGACACTGTTCTAGGAACTCATGTTCCTTGCATTCAGTGACTTCCCATTCTACTATTTTTACTTCCATCTTTTGAAAATTTTTCTAATTAAATAGCCTTAATTTATTATAAAAGATGACGGGCTGTGGTTTGACAACTATGTTGAATTTTAACAACTTTCTTTTTTATTATAAAATAATGTAGAAAACAATGTAAAAAACAATTGCAGAAAAGCTATAAAAACTTATATGTAGAACAAAACAAATACAACAAATCTCCCATACAGAGATGATCACTGTTAATATTGTGGCATTTTTCCTCCTAAATTCCCTGTGTATCTGTTATATTCCTTTCTCTATCTATTGTGCATGTGTACTTGTAGAGGTGTGTACACATGTGCATGTGTGTTTACACATGTTACACATGAATATGTATATATCTGTGTACATGTGTATCTGTGCTCACAGTTGTATATATCTGCATATGTATATGTGCAAACAAGTATTTATTAATTTATCCAATAAGCATTTATTGAGCTTCTGTTATGTGCCAGGCACAGTGCTAAACACTGGGTATCCTATAGTGAAAAAGACAGACTCAGTTTCTGTCTTTATGAAGACTATACTTTCATGGGGTAGACAGAAGGGAAAGAAGGATACACATAAATAAAATAACTATAAGTTGTGATAAGGACTAAAACAAAGAACAAGAACAGACAGCTACTTTAGATCAAGTGGTCAAGGGGCACCTCTGAAAGTGTCATTTAAGATGAGATCTAAAGAAAGAGAAGATGAGGCAATGTGAATAATGGGGAAAGAACATTCCAGGCACAGAAAAACACATGTGCAAAGTCCGTAAGTTAGAAAAGAATGATGTGCTCAAGGAATGAAAAGATTAATGCCTTTAGATACTGGTGAGAGTGGCAGGAAACAATATCTGACAGGAAGGCATAGGATCTGTAAGCATGGTGAAGGGGTTAGGTTTTAGTCTAAGTATAGTAGAAAAATCACTGACGGGTATTAAATAGGATATGACATGCTGATTTTGTTGTGTGGAGAAGGACTTGGAAGTGGGCAACAGTGGGATTGAGGAAACCAGTTCGGAGGCTACTGCAGTGGTCTAGGCAAGCAAAAATGTTGCTTTGGGTTCAGATGGTGGTAGTAGAAACAGAAAAGAATGATTGGATTAGAGATATATTTTAGAAGCAAAACTGACAGGAATTACTGATTGATTAGATTGAGATGTGAGTGAAAGAAATCAGAATACTTTCTGGCTTGATTGACTGAGTGGGTGGTGGTGTCATTTCCTGAGATGGGAAACCTTGGAGAGAAACAGGAAGAATGTCTATATAACTGTGTGTGTGCTACACACACTCATATGCATTTAGATGTATGTGTACATATATATGTACATATATATAACTATATATGTATATATACATACGTGTATAGTACATAAATGTGTACATAGTTTTTATATGTTTATGTATATATAGTTTGTGTTTATGTACATATATACACACATATTTATGTGTTTGTATGTATATATGTGTGCACATATTTATATGTACTCACCTGTTTACTTTCTAAAAAGAACAGAGCAGTTTTTACTACTTCCTATTACACTCTACTATTACCAGCATTGAGCATTGCTTTTAAAATGTTTGTATTTGATAGATGAAGATTGTATTTTCTTTTGTTTTTATTTGTGTATATTTGATTTTTATTGGGGTTGAACATTTTAAACATTAAAAATATATTTTATTGATCATTTCTACGTCTTCTTCTGCAATGTCCCAACCCCTCCCTGAAACATTTCTAACTTGAAAATTGGTTTTCAAAAAAAATATCCTTGGATCTTTTAGCATTATGACAGTCTTCATTATGCCATTTAGCCATTTTAATTTATTGAGTACCTATTCTGTGCCATTCCTGAGGATATAAAGACACAGTCTATTCCCACATTATGTCCATATTGTCCACATTATGAATGGTTTTATATGCTATCTGAAAAGGGTATTGATGAATAAATTTGGTAATAGTTCTTATTTTGTAGATCTGAGTCCAGTGTTAATGTTTAACCTAATAAAAGAATAGCTATGTGTAGACCTGTTTGTGTTTGTGTTACTGCTTTTAACACTATACTCCACTGTGTGGAGTTTCTTTTTGTGCATCTATTTCCTTTATTTGATTAATGAGAAGGTGCTGGTGATAAAGTTATTTTTATACATTTTTCCCTAGGTCTTGGCCTTTCTTCATAGCCTCTTCATTTCCAACAGCTTGACCGTGGA
This sequence comes from Delphinus delphis, assembly GCF_949987515.2. Classification (NCBI taxonomy): domain Eukaryota; kingdom Metazoa; phylum Chordata; class Mammalia; order Artiodactyla; family Delphinidae; genus Delphinus; species Delphinus delphis. Next base: position 71,198,568 of record NC_082704.1, read on the forward strand.
GCTCACACAGGATTTCCTCCCATATAAACAGCAACTCCAGCTCAGTTTACAGAATGTGAGTTTACATGTGGGTTTCTTCACCTGTCTCTGCATTCCAATTGGATTTCAGCTCTAGTATCTTGACCTTGGAGTTCTAGGTTATTACATCCCAGATAATTTGTCAGGACAGACTGGTATGGATCACAAATGTTTTAGTGTACTAGATTGTTCTTACTCTTCCAGTTTCAGCTCTTCCCTGTGTTTGAGGCTGACCATTGTTCAAACCCACCCTTCTACCCACTGACGTGTCTATCTATCCAATATTTATTAAATGTTGCTAGTTTGTTATATCTCTCCCAGATCAGAAACCACCTATGCGCTTTCTAAAGCACAGGTCTTATGCTCCTTCCCTGCTAGTTAGTCAGGACACTCTCTTTGTAGGTTTTATTACCACAAATGCCCATTTTCCCCTCTTTTCCTTTTCTCACTACTTTTCTCATTACATTACTAGAGTTGAATAAATTATTTTTAAAGGTTGTCTCCACCTTCTTTCCCATGCTGTTTCTTTTTTTTTTTTTTTGCGGTACGCGGGCCTCTCACTGTTGTGGCCTCTCCCATTGCGGAGCACAGGCTCCGGACGCGCAGGCTCAGAGGCCATGGCTCACGAGCCTAGCTGCTCCACGGCACGTGCGATCTTCCCAGACCGGGGCACGAACCCGTGTCCCCTGCATTGGCAGGCAGACTCTCAACCACTGCGCCACCAGGGAAGCCCATCCCATGCTGTTTCTTATAGATGGGCATAGGCACACCCTTCCCTTCCTTGTCACATGTATTATTTTTCTCATTTACTTATTTAACCCACATTTAACAAATACTTAGGTATGTAATGAACATATACTCTGTGCCAGACATTGTAAAATGCACTGGACATACCATAATGAGGCATGTTAGTTTTTGCCTTCAAGGAATATATAGTCTCTTGGAGCCGAGAGATATAAACAGAGATATATCATAATTACTTATGAAAAGTGCTAAAATACAGTTAAGACCAAAAAAGTTAAAGCATAGAGAGTGGAATAATTGACTATCTGGTACAGTAAAAGAAGGCATCACTGAGTTAGTGACTTTGGACTTGTTACATTGCATAAAATTTATAGTTGTATTTTTAGATGGAAATGGTAAGTTGAAGTGGAAATAAACTTTACTTGGTTGTTTAGGAGAATGCTGATTTACAGGTATTGTTAATTGTTGTTTTTCTTTCTGGGTACTGTCTTTCACCAGAATGTGAGCGCCCCTCTCTTCTGCTGATTTACAAAATATTCCTATAACCAGGAATATTTAGTTGTGTACTTTTAAATATATTACTTCTTAACATTAGCTTTTGCTATTCATGGGCATGAAAACATAGGTTTTCCATTAACCTATGTTCAAAGAGAGCACCCTGTCATATCCTTTATTCTAATGGCCTGGATTTGATTCAGAGTCAAGTAGGCAGTAGCTTTACTTGAGGCAGAATGTAGAAGTTGCCGTGATAATATTATCTTTGGGAACCTTCTTTATAGCCTCCCTTTTCGTAAGGCAGGGGTCAGTCTGATGCTCAGAATTCTTAGAGCCTTTATTTATTGGAGACTTTTGTCATTTTCATTAGAAAATGTCTCCCAGATGTGGTTTTATGGGTACATTGGTATTTATGTTTCCCTCTCCCATTTAGACTTTAGTACTGTTAAACTCCACTAAACTGTTTTCTAATTACTATGCCATTCAACATTTGTTTTTTTGCTATGTTGTAGCACATGGTGAAAGCCAAGAAAACTCTGCACTGGGTCTCTGACCAGTGAATGCTTATTCATCATGATGGTGATGATGATAATGATTATGATGATAATGTCTTACAGACAAGAAATCATTTCTCCAGTACCCGAGAAGAGATGGAAGAACTTAAGAAAAGGATGAAAGAAGCTCCACAGACATGCAAACTTCCAGGACAGCCAACCATCGAAGGCTATCTCTATACACAAGAGAAATGTATGTGGGAATACAGGGATAGCTACTGGGTTTCAGTAGGCTGACACCAGCTGCCACTTGGCTTCTCCAAACTCCAGGCACCCATATAGTTCATAGACCCCTGCCAGCTATACCTATTTGGAGAGTAGTGTGGGAACAGAGAAAACAAAAAGGAAGGAGAAATTGGAGGAGGAGGTTAAGGATTTGTCTTACAAAGGCTGTGGGATGATAAGACCTAAGGTTTTCTCTGAGATTCAAAATGGGGATTGTTAATTGCTTAATCCTTTCAATGACTCTTTGGGGCTAAAAGGGAGGTAGGAGAAAGGAGACATAAAATAATACTTATTATACCTACTATATTCCAGGCATGGTGTTAAGTGCTTTAAATATACTACCTCATGAAATCTTTGAAACCACCTTATCATACCCATTTTACACATGAAGCCACCGAGGCTTAGAGAGATCACTAGTTGAAAGTCACCCAACTATCATGTATCAGGGCTAAGTGTAAATTCAGGTTTGGGAAATGCCAAAACCTATGCTCCTACAGCTATACCCTATACCTTCCACTGCCTTAGGATGATAAACTTGCCCTTAAAGCACTACACAACCATTGTGATTTCAGTGAGCAACACAGTTGTTCATTGCTAACCAAGGAAAATGGGTTAACTTATCTGGTCACTGAATATCGCAGAGGGTTCAAGCTTTTCTACCTCCTAAATAACATTATGTAAACCTGTATGTGCTATTTGATTTTCCTTTTGAACTATGACCCAATGTCCCCAAAGCCTGTGATTTCATTCCCTGACCAGAATTATTCTACCTGGTGAGTAGGCAAATGAGACTACCCAGAGGTTACCAGTGGCAAAACCCACTGAAATCCACAAAACATGGTATTTCAGCAGTGATATTATCATGCTTTTCATCCCTTAGAGCAACTCATTTTGATGGTTTTCAAAGATGTGTTCTTCTATTTGTCAGGTTCATCTCTTCAACTCTCCATTGCAGGATCTCTCAGTCTCAGTGGTATTGACATTTCAGGCTGGCTAATTCTTTGTTTCGAGCAGTTATCCTATGCATTATAAGGTGTTTAGAAGCATCTATAGCCTCTCCCCACTTTATTCTAATAGCACTTCCCAGGTGTGATAACCAAAAATGTCTCTAGACATTGCCAAATGTCCCCTGGGAGGCAAAATTGCCCCTACTTGAGAACCACTGTTATATTATAAGAGAGGCACAGAGTAATGAGTATGTAATCTTGGCTCTAATATCAACTAACTATGTGATCCTTCTACGCCCCAGTTTTCTAATTTGTTAAATGGATATGACATTCCTACTCAGTTGAATGTACGCTTACTAAGAATCCTTTTTGCCAAACAATATGCAATTCATTGGGGGTACAAAAAATGGATCAAGCTTGGTTTTTGCCCTCAAGAAGTTCACAGTCTGATTAAGACACAAGTATATCGAGAACTATAATGAAATGTGTTGAGCACTGCATTTGGGGCATATATCTAAGGGCTTCACTGAGGAAGTGATATATGAACTGAAACTTGAATTATGACTGGGAGTTTGACAGGTAAAGAAAATGGCAAAGAAAATTCCAGGTGTATACCACTGCATGAATAAAGGCACAGAGGTGTGTGAGGTTATAGTTTGTTTGTAGGGTCTTGGTTTTACAAGGACAGTCCTGGTTTATACTTGTTGTCCTGATATAATTAGTGATAGTGCCTTATTCACTCTTAAGTATGTCTTGAACTTGGTCTATATATTATATTGCCACCTATTTTTTTGGTAACTGAATATAATTCCATGAGACAAGAGCATAGAGGTGAGGGTGGCAAAAGACAAAGTTGGAAAGGTAAATACGATCACATTATAAAAGGCTTTGTGAGCCAACCTAAGGAGTTTGGAGAGAGTGGGAAAGCCATGGGTGGTTTATAATAAAAAGAATGATATAAATAAACCTATAATTAAAAAAATATTTCTCTAACAAAAGAGTAGAGAATGGGCTAGAAAGGAGTGATCACAGATAGGGGAAACCAAAGAGAAGGCCACTGAAAGAATTAATTGGAGAAATAGTGAATTTTTGTTTTGTTTGAAATAGCTCATAAAACATTTTTTAAAAAGTCAGAAATAGGGTCCTGAATGAATTCAGTTCTGAAAGGGGTGAAAGGAGAGACATGTAGGGGATTGAAGGGCAGGTTACAGGGAAGGAGGAGCAGAAGATTACAGATGTTTCCAGATCATACAATAGGATATATAATGGGAGCATTCACAGGGAACATGGCAAGGAGAGTGGTTTGGAGCAAGCCAGAGCAGATGTGGAAAGCAGTTGATGATGATTAGGTTATCCATCTGTGTAGTGGGCAAGTGGTACTGCACGGCTGGAGCTCAGGGGAAAAGTAGCACTAGATCTGGATCATGACCATGAAGAATAATCTGTACACAGCTTCTGTCTTAGGGGTGGACTGACCATGAAGACAAAATACTTATTCTATCAGCTCACTGTTGCCTATCTTTGTAGGGGCTTTGGGAATATCCTGGGTGAAATACTACTGCCAATATGAGAAAGAGACCAAAACGCTCACCATGACACCTATGGAGCAGAAGCCAGGTGCTAAGCAGCAGGTCAGTTCTTTTATGGGCCACATTTTTTTGAAATACATCTGTGACTGCATCTCAGAAAAGAGTATATGTTGACTTTGTGTCAAAGAATCAAGTCCACCACTGTTGTGTGAAGCCATGACTTCATATGTTCTTTGTGGCCTAAGTTTGCATTGGGCCAGATACTACTCAGTTGAGTGAAAAATCTGTGTTAATGATTCTAGGCCTTCTGAAAGTGCCTGTACTCTTTTAGATCATTATTACAAGAGTCTATCACATTGTACAAAGAAAATTTGCAAAAAAATATGGTTAAATTGGAGGAGAGTATTACTTGCTTTTAAGAAGGCTCTACTATAGGATTCCTTTAAATAGTTAAGACTTTAAAATACAAAACATTTTCCAAAATTCCTTTTTTCAAGGAGTATTCTGTTGCCTAAAGTTGGAATAATCTATACCCCACATTGTATGTAATGCTCAAATATCTTTAAACAGTTAATGCATCTTCTTCTGCCCTCCAAACTTTCCCCTACTCTCCAAAATGGCAAGATGAGTTTAACACACTGAGAAGATAGTTCACTAACCTGGAGGAACCTGATCTTATATATATATGTTATATTATGTTATACATTATATATTATTTTTTATGTATGACCACCCAGCTAAAAAAATTATTCTGTTATCTCACTTTTGCCTATCTTGGTAGGGGCTTTGGGAACACATGCACACACACACACACACACACACACACACATACACACACATACACACACACGCACACATGTACACACACCTGAAGGTTTCTTAAGATAAAAGCTGATAGACTGACTCTTCATATTCTAAAAGTAGTTAAGTGTGTCCCTTTAACTGTTTCTCAGACAGGGTCTTAGGGCATATTTTTAAGGATTTCCCTTATTTACAAATTGTTTATAAAGTGAAAAAAAGATTTACTTGTTAGCATTGAAAGTTGTGGTGCATGAAGACCCAATTTCGATAGGCAGAAATTTGGAGACTTTTTCTCCGTTGCTGGTGCTTTCCATGGAAGATCTCTCTTATGTGGCTTATTCATAGGAAATTAGTGATGATTGAGATTTGGTGGCAGACTGTTGAAAAACTGCTTTTCTTTTTTGTCATTAACCACAAGTTTTGCCACTCTGCTTTGAATGTGGATTAGACATGGGATGCACCTCTAACAGAGCATACCATATTGGGTCTCCACAACCCTCATCCATGTTTCTATGCGGGCCAGTTATTCATCCATGAATCCAAAACTCTCCTTAGTTTCCAGTCTGCCAATTGCCAAAGAACCTTTCAACGTGGTTCCAATAAATTGTGCTGTAGCACAGAATTTGTCCCATTTCTGTCAGAACTTAGCTTATGTATCTGACTGGCAAGTGCTTTTAAGTAACACTGTCCTGTAGTCTCTTTCTTTTCTTTTTCTACACACATTACTTTCCAAACTTTGGACTTCAAAGTTCCTTTCTTAGGCAGGTCCTACTGCAAAGCTGAGGCCAGAGGCAGCAGATACCACGTTCATAGGTTCTTAGCAGATGAGAGCAAGCCCTTCTTTTAGTTATTCTTTCCCCCTGCCCTTTTAATTGAGTGGCTACTTGCAAAACTGCAGTAAGTGTCAGCCTAAGCAATTTAAATATGGGACTGTTTATGGAATGGAAAGAGGAACTTGCTTGACCATTTACAGCAAAGGGGAGGTGGAAGTAGTTACTTTAATTTCCATAAACTGAATTGGAGATGGTTTCTTCTTATCATTTCTCTCAGTTCCTTTTACTAGTTTGTGTTTTAGAAAGGTAAATAATACAAATAAGTGAGACTATAATAATGATAACACCATAAAAGCCACTATTTATTCAATGTTTGCTGTTCACCAGGCTCTGAGCTAGACATTTGCTGCCATGGGCCATTTACTTTCTCAGCAGCACTGTGAAGTATCATTAACCCAATTTGGAGTTGGAAGAATTAGCTCTCTTTCTGACTGTGATACTTACAAGTGTACTCTAGTAGTTCAGCTTATCAACTTCCATTTGGGTTGTACTGCTTACTTTACAGAGCACAATCCCAAATACTATTTTATAAGATTCTCATCCCTTCCCTTTCAGGTAGTTGTAAGAGGCAAGAGAGCTACATTTTGAATCACAATAACTAGTTTTACCTATTTATTCATTTACTTATTCCTTCATTCATTCTTCATATCAAATATTTTTCCCTTCCAGTTATACTGAGATATAACTGACATACAGCACTGTATAAGTTTAAGGTGTACAGCATAATGATCTGACTTACATACAATATGAAAGTATTATCACAATAAGTTTAGTGAACACCCATTGTCTTATACAGGTACAAAATTAAAGAAAATTTTTTTTTCTTGTAATGAGTACTCTTAGGATTTACTCTCTTTACAATTTTCATATATAACATACAGAAGTGTTAATTATATTAATCATGTTATACATAACATCCCTAGTATTTACTTATCTTACGATGGGAAATTAGTACCTTTAGATGCCTTCGTCCAATTCCCTATTCCCCCAGCTTCCACCTCTGGTAAGCACAAATCCAATCTCTGTTTTCTATGAGTTACTTTGTTTATTTGTTTGTTTATCAAGTATAATTGACCTGTAACACAATGTTAGTTCCTGATGAACAACATAGTGATTCGGGATTTCTATGTATTATAAAAGGATCACCATGATAAGTCTAGTTATTCTGTCACCATATAAAGATAGTACATAATTATTGATTATATTCTCCATACTGTACATTTCATACCCGTGATTCATTTATTTTGTAACTGGAAATTTATACCTCTTAACCTTCCTCACCTATTTTTCACATCCTGCCCCCCCTTTCCCTCTGGCATCCACCTGTTTGTTCTCTGTACCTATGATTCTATTTCTGTTTCATTATGTTGGTTCATTTGTTTTGTTTTTTGGATTTAACATATAAGTGAAATCATATGGTATTTGTCTTTGTCTGACTTGTTTCACTTATCATAATACTCTCGAGGTCCATCCATGTTGACGCAAATGGCAAGATTTCATTCCCTTGTATGGCTGAGTAATATTCCATGGTTTTTATATACCACATGTTTTTTAATCCATTTATCTACTCGTGTGCACTTAGATTGCTTCCATATCTTGGCTATTGTAAGTAATGCTCAACATAGGGGTGCATATATCTTTTCTAATTAGTGTGTTTGTTTTCTTCCGACAAATACCCAGGAGTGGAATTGCTGGATCATATGGAAGCTTTATGTTTAAATTTTTGAGGAATCTCCATACTGTTTCCCACAGTCGCTGCACCAATTTAAATTCCCACCAAGAGTGTACTAGGGTTTCCTTTCCTCTACATCCTCACCAATATTTGTTATTTGTGGTCTTTTTGATGATAGCCATTCAGTCAGATGTGAGGTGACATCTCATTGTGGTTTTGATTTGCATTTCCCCAATGATCAGCGATGCTAAGCATCTTTTAATGTTCCTGTTGGCCATTTGTTTGTCTTCTTTCAAAAAATTCAGGCCCTCTGTCTATTCTTTAAATAGTTTTTTTTTAACTTTGAGTTTTATGAGTTCTCTGTATATTTTGGATATTAACCCTGTATCAGATATATCATTTACAAATATTGTCTCCCATTCAGTAGGTGGCCTTTTCATTTTGTTTATAGTTTCCTTCGCTGTGCAAAAGCTTTTTAGGTTGAAGAAATCCCATTTGTTTATTTTTGCTGTTGTTGCCCTTGCCTGAGAAGACAGATCCAATAAAATATTGCTAAGCCTGATGTCACAGAGAGAACTGCCTATGTTTTCTTCTAGGAGTTTTATGCTTTCAAATCCTACACTTAAGTCTTTAATTCATTTTGAGTTTATTTTTGTATATGATGTGAGAAAGTAGTCCAGTTTGATTCTTTTGCATGTAGCTGTCTAGTTTCCCAACATCATTTATTGAAGAGACTGTCTTTTCCCCATTGTATAGTCTTGCATCCTTTGTCATAGATTAATGGACTACATAAGTGTGGGTTCATTATTGGTCTCTCTGTTTTGTTGCATTGATTTATGTGTCTGTTTTTGTGCCAGAACAATAATGTTTTGATTACTGTATCTTTGTAGTATAATTTGAAATCAGGGAGCATGTTAACTTCAGCTTTGTTCATCCTTCTCAAGATTGTTTTGGCTACTCAGGGTTTATGCATTTACATACAGATATTAGAATTACGTGTTCTAGTTCTGTGAAAAATGCCATTGCTAGTTTTATAGTGATTACATAGAATCTGTAGATTACCTTGGGTAGTACGGTCATTTTAACAATGTTAATTCTTCTAATCCACAAGCATGGAGTATCTTTACATTTGTTTGTATCATCTTCAGTTTCTTTCATTAGCATCTTATAGTTTTCTGAGTACAGGCATTTTACCTCCTTAGATTATTCCTAGGTATTTTATTTTTTTATGAGATTATAAATGGGATTATTTTATTAATTTCTCTTTCTGATAGTTTGTTGTCAGTGTGTACAAATGCCACAGATTTCTGTATATTAATTTTGTATCCTGCAACTTTACTGAATTCTTCAATGAGTTCTAATAGTTTTTTTGGTAGCATCTTTAGGATTTTGTATATGTGGTATCATGTCATCTGCAAACATTGACACTTTTACTTCTTCCTTTCCAATTAGGATTTGTTTTCTTTTTTCCTTGTCTGATTGCTGTGGCCTGCAATGCCAATACTATGTTCATTAAAACTGGTAAGAGTGGGTATCCTTGTTTTGTTTCTGGTCGTAGAGGAAATGCTTTCAGCTTTGCACCATTGACTATGATGTTAGCTGTGGGCTCATCATATTTGACCTTTATTACGTTGAGGCATGTTCCCTGTATATCAATTTTGTTAAGAATTTTTTTTATCATAATGGATGTTGCATTTTGTCAAAAGCTCTTTCTGCATCTCTTGAGATGATCATATGATTTTTTAGTCTTCAGTTTATTAAGTGGTGTATCACATTGATTTGTGGATATTGAACCATCCTTGCATCCCTGGGGTAAATCCCACTTGATTATGGTATATGATCCTTTTAATGTACTGTTGAATTGGCTTTCCTAAAGTTTTGTTGAGGATTTTTTTCATGTATGTTCATCAGTGATATTGGCCTGTAATTTTCTGTTTTCGTGTTGTCTTTGTCTGATTTTGATATCAAGGTGATGCAGGCCTCACAGAATAAATTCAGAAGTGTATTGCCACTATAATTTTTTGAAATAGTTTGAGAGGAATAGGTGTTAGTCTTCTTTAAATGTTTGGTAGAATTCACCTGTGAAGCCATCTGGTTCTGTACTTTTGTGTGTTGGGAGTATTTCTTTTAATTACTCATTCAGTTTCATTACTGGTAATTGGTCTGTTTGTATTTTCTATTTCTTCTTGATTCAGTTTTGGAAGGTTGTACATTTATCTCTAGGAATTTCTCTTAGGTTGTCCATTTTATTGGTGTTTGATTGATCATAGTAATCGCTTATGATCCTTGGTATTTCTGTGCTGTTGGTTGTAACTTCTTTTTTATTTCTGATTTTATTGATTTGGGCCCTCTCTCTTTTTTCTCAATGACTCTGGGTAAAGATTTATCAATTTTGTTTATGTTTTCAACCATCTCTTAATTTAATCTATCTTTTCTATTTTTTGTTTTTTAGTCTCTATTTCATTTATTTCTGCTCTGATCTTATGATTTCTTTTCTTGTAGTGACACTGGCTTTTGTTTGTTCTTCTAGTTACTTTATGTGTAAGGTCACATTGTTTATTTGAGATTTTTCTTGTTTCCTGAGATAGGCTTGTATTGGTGTAACATTCACTTTTAGAATTGCTTTTGTTGCATTCCACAAATTTTGGATTGTTTTGTTTTCATTTTCATTTGTCTCCAAGTATTTTTGATTTCCTCTTTGATTTCTTCAGTGATCCTTTGGTTGTTTGGTAACACAGTGTTTATCCTCTACATGTTTATAGGTTTTTTTGCAGTTTTTTTCTTGTAGTTGATTTCTAGTCATAGTGTTGTGGTTAGAAAAGATACTTGATATGATTTCTATCTCCTTAAATTTACCGACACTTGTTTTGCATCCTAGCTTGTGATCTATCCTGGAGAGTGTTATGTGCACTTGAAAAGAATGTATATTCTGCAGCTAGCTTTTGAATAGAATGTCTTATATATAAAAAGAGGCCCCTCTTTTGGTGGGGCCTACTACTATGGGCAAACTGGTGGGCAACCCCCCGTGGTTGGTTGCCAGGCCCTGCCTACTGCTGAAGCTACCACCTGCTGGTGGGCTGGTCTGCATTCCATTGCAGTTGGCTGTGGGGCCCAGGGAGTCCTGGAACTGGTTATTTCCCCATGGTAGTTTAGGCTGTGTCCTGGTCCTTACCCACTGGTGGGCTTGGCCAGGTCACTGGTTGGCTTCTTGTGAAGCCCAAAGGAAGGGTCCCAGAGCAGGTGTCAAGCTGCTGCTGGGTCAAGCAGGGGTCTAAGGACTGGTGTCAGCCTGCTGTTTGGTGGGGCTGGATCCTGGGTAAGCTGGCTGTGGGGCACAGTATGTCTCAAAGCTGGTTTCAGCACACAGCTGGGCAGTGTTGGAGCCCATTGTATCCTGGGGCTGTTGCCTGCCTGCTCCAGAGTAAGGCCAGTGCCTGGAGCTTTTGCCCACTTACTGGTGAGCAGCGCTGAGCCCTGTGCTCTCTGTTAGATGACACTGGGTCCTGGAATGGCTGGGTAGTCCAGGGGGACCTATTGCTGCTGCTAGCCTGATGGTGGATGGGGCTGTTTCCCTCTGTGGCTGGACTAGCATGTCCTAGGACTTTTTCCAACTAGCTGGTGGGTGGGGCCAGGTCTGACATTAATAAGCTACAAGGGGAACTCCAAAATGGTGCTCCTCAAAATGGCTGCCACCAGTGTCTATGTCCCTAGGGTGAGTTCCAGTTGTCTCCTGTCTCTCTGGGAGGGTCTCTAATACCAGCAGGTTGATTTGACCCAGGCCCCTTTCAAATTACTGCTTTTGTCCTGGTTCTCAGAGCAGGTGAGATTTTGTGTGCACCCTATAAGAATAGAGTGTCTATTTCCTATAGCCCTCTGGCCCTCCTGAAAGGAAGCCCTGGCTTTCAAAGCCAGATGTTCTGAGGCCTTGTCTTCCCAGGTCAGGACCCCCTGACTAGGAATCCCATATGGGGGTCAGTTTATCCCTTGCCCCTTAGGGATAAACTCTGCGATTGTAATTATCTTCCTGTTTGTGGATCATGTACCCAGGGGTGTGCGCCTTGACTATACCATGTCTGTGCCCCTCCTACTTGTCTAGTTGTGGTTCCTTCCTTATACCTTTAGCTGTAGAAGATCTTTTCTGCTAGTCTTCAGGTGATTCTCATCATTGATCATCGCTCCGTAAATAGTTGTAATATTGGTGTGCACATGGGAGGAAGTGAGCTAAGGGTCATCCTACTCCACCTCTTGGACACTCTTGTCTCAAGAACTAGTCTTAAGTCCTAGTTCTGTGGCCTAGTAAATTGTGATCTTGAGTAAATTACTTAATGTTGCTCAGTATCATTTTTCTCAGAAAAAATGGCAAGGATGATAATGTAGTTTATATTTATTGAGCACTAACTCTTTACTAGGTACTAGAGATATAAAGATAAATAAGACACTGCCCACATCCTTGAGGAGATCTCAGTCAAGTGGGGAAATCAGACATGAAAAAAAAAAGCTTTAATACAATGCAGAAAACACATAGCAGACAGTATATGGTATTGGGGAAGGATTTTTGAGGAAATGAAAGCTGAACTACAAGTTGCAGAACAAGTTAAGAGTTTAGCCAGTCAAAGAATATAGATAAAGTCAATTTGGGTGGAGGAAACAGTATATGCAAAGTTGGAGTCATGAAAGAGCATGATACATGTGTGAAATAAGAGTACTTTTGCACTGATGGGACATAAACTAGATGACGGTGTCTGGAGGTGAACCTGGAGTGGGGGGCAGGGTGTTGTCCCCCAAGCTTTGACATCACCTCACCAAATCTGAAGGAGTTGAGAGTTTAAAGAAGGAGGGTGAGTACACGATACTGTTAATTACTCTCATCTTGCAAGGCTAACAGTGCTTGATATCCTAAGTGTTGGGGTTGGGAAGGCAGATTGAAAGGTAAATATAGAGTTTTGTTTCTATAGTGCAGGAACAGGTAAAAGGATAGACCTGCAAAGGGCTTGAGTGTGACAATGAGAGGGAAGTACTGGATGATCAGCTTTATGGACCAGTTTGGATGGTATAGTGCTTAGGCAGTATTTCTGAATTCGAGACAGCAAGGTGGGTAGTATTATTCCTATTTAATAGGTTGTGAAGTTTATATTCAGAGAGGAAGAATATTTACTCTGGGCCACATAGCTAGTAAATTGCATAACTGAAACAAGACCCAAGGTTTTAAACTTCTTAGTTTATTGCTATTTCTGCTATATCGACTTGGGTGACTTCGGGTAAGCCATTTTACCTCTCTGCGGTTCACTTCCCTCTGAATGTTGTTATTGAAGAAAAGTGGTTTAAAAATACCTAGCATAATATGTGGCACATAGTAGGTGATCCATAAACATTACTTCTCTTTCCTATACCCCACTGTCTCTGTTGAGATAATAGAAGGGAACTGAACTATGTTGGGATTTGGGGAATTTTAATCTGTGGACACAGTGGATTTCTATGGCCTTGTTACATGACCACAAGACAGATGGGCCACACTATCCTGCACATATGAAATACCAAATGCCACCTTGACTATTACACAAATATGCCTATTTTCCCTACTCCTGCCCTATCTTTGGAGATAATGCTTTTGTAATTCCCATCATCTTAAAGACTCTGGAAGTGGGGAACCAAAAATATTTTTCTTCCCCTCTTCTATCTGCCATTTTAATGCAAGGAAGATGCAGAAAGCCACTTACTCATTGCAAACTCCCTACCTAGAAGCCTCACGAAATTTTATTTTGTACATTTATTTTGTACACTTTGGGCAGTGCATTTCTCCTGAATTCCCCTTTACATGTTGTATAATGAGTTTCCTATTTAATATATCATGCTTGGAAAAGAGCAAGGGCTTATCCTGAGCATTTTCTCCTGAACTCAGCCATTGATTTTTGGAGCAGAGAGAAACCACTGCCACCTTGCTGCAACTACCATTTGAGGGGACAAGCTTCTCAGTGAGGCTAAACATTGTTCCCGCTGCCCTGAGAGATGCCTTCCAAGTGACACTGAAAACGCTGCAGTAGGCAGAAGAAGCTTCTATGTATTTTTTTTCAAGCTGGCTATTAATCCTTTTCTTATATCAGGGACCCTTGGACTTAACCCTGAAGTACTGCGTGAGAAGGAAGACGGAGTCTATCGACAAGAGATTCTGTTTTGATATAGAAACTAATGAAAGGTAAGCTGTGCTGATATGAATTGACAATGTCCCCATGTGCCAGATGCTGAGCCTGGGTAGGTATTTTATTTTCCTCTGTCATCTCTCGTTGATAAAAATGAGCAAAATTATTCATGACATCATTGTCTTGGCTCTTCTGGCTGCCCTTTCAGGGATCCCTGTTAGAGCTGGCCCAGAGCTAGTTCTCTCTATTCAAGGTTCAGTCAGCTTTGCCTCACTTGCTTTAGGCAGAAGTTACTCCTAGGATTTAATTTGCTATTATATATGCAAAAGGTCAACATTTGGTGATGCTACAAAAGGACAGGGTAACAGAACTCATTCTTTTTTATTTCTTAATATACAAGAACAAATGAATTGGAACACATATTTAAGGGGAGGTAGATTGGATGGAGGGTGGTAGTGGTATTGGGGAGTCTTTTTTCCCCATTTGGTACAAATATGATACAAATTTTCCTACTTTGCAGATATTTATGTAAAGTGGAAATAGTTTGATTATCAACTTTCTGGTTTCAGCAAAAGCTTGCAAACTTTGGACTTCGTTGCATTTGTTTCTCTCCAGTGCCCTCTTTTTTGTTTTTTCAACCTGGGCAATTTTATCAGAGGGAAATTTAACTGTTAAATTTTAAAATGAGAATATTTGGAGTTACTTTGGAAAAAGGCATGTTATATAGTTGGGAGGTTGATCCAAAATTCAGTGAGTAAATGTGTTGATTTTATTTCAGTCCATTATTTCCATGTATTAGGCACTAAGTAATACAGTAGAATTTAACAAAATGATCAGATTGCTAGAAAGGAACTTGAAGGTTGAATTACAATATCATATGAACAAAACTATTAGTGACTGGAGTCATACAGATCAGATTAAGAAAATAAGCCATTTTTTTTGTCTGGGAATAAGTAACTATTAGTCCATTTCCCCATTTTAAATTTCTGTTTGTGGAAGGGCAAGCTGGGGAGAAGTTGAGAGAGTGGCATGGACATATATACACTACCAAATGTAAAATGTAGATAGCTAGTGGGAAGCAGCCATATAGCACAGGGAGATCAGCTCAGTGCTTTGTGACCACCTAGAGGGGTGGGATAGGGAGGGTGGGAGGGAGACGCAAGAGGGAGGGGATATGGGGATATATGTATACGTATATCAGATTCACTTTGTTACACAGCAGAAACTAACACAACATTGTAAAGCAACTATACTCCAATAAAGATGTTAAAAAAAATTCTGTTTGTGAATCTATATGCATTCTTTGTTAAGCATCGATGGTCCTGGACTTCCCTGGTGGCACAGTGGTTAAGAATCTACCTGCCAATGCAGGGGACACAGGTTCAAGCCCCAGTCCAGGAAAAGCCCACATGCCACGGAACAACTAAGCCCGTGTGCTACAACTCCTCAACCTGCGTACCACAGCTACTGAAGCCCATGTTCCTAGAGCCCCTGTTCCACAACAATAGAAGCCACCACAATGAGAAGCCCACGTACTGCAACAAAGCATAGCCCCCGCTCACCGCAACTAGAGAAAGCCCACTGCGCAGCAACAAAGACCCAACACAGCCAAAAAAAAAAAAAGAATGGATGGTCTCAATCAAAGATGGCTGTAATTGTAAACATTGTTACTGATAACCAAAAGGCTGTCACTCATTTCCCCCACAGCTTCAGGCCCAGTAGGAAGGGGAAAGTGACTGTTGACTGTCTTCTTTTCATGAACATTTAGTGTCTTTGGCTCTGCAGCATCAATGTACATAAACGAAATAAAAATTTTCTGTGTCTAGTTCCATTCTGTTTCACTTTTCAGCTTAAATTTGCCACCCACTTGCAAGTAATATTGCCATAGACTCAAAGCATTTGCAAACAGTTTGGCACTAAGGTTACGGACTAAGACCAACTCATCTTTATATATCTTGCATCTATTCCTGTGTATAGCTCATGTTAGATACTGAATTTGGTATTCATTTTTAAATGTGTTTTTCCCTAACCAAAAATGCTGAGGAATTCTGAGAATAGAACCCAGGAATTAAAGTTTCAATGTATCTATGATTTTACTTGCCACATCTAGGGCATTTTATTTTTATTTATTTATTTATTTTAAATGTTATTTTATTTTTTTTTCTTAACATCTTTATTGGAGTATAATTGCTTTACAATGGTGTGCTAGTTTCTGCTTTATAACACAGTGATTCAGATACACATATACATATGTTCCCATATCTTTTCCCTCTTGCATCTCCCTCCCTCCCACCCTCCCTACCCCACCCCTCTAGGTGGTCACAAACCACCGACTTGATCTCCCTGTGCTATGCGGCTGCTTCCCAGTAGCTATCTATTTTATGTTTGGTAGTGTATATATGTCCATGCCACTCTCTCACTTTGTCACAACTTACCCTTCGCCCTCCCCATATCCTCAAGTCCATTCTATAGTAGGTCTGTGTCTTTATTCCCATCTTACCCCTAGGTTCTTCATGACCATTTTTTTCTTAGATTCCATATATATGAGTTAGCATAAAGTATTTGTTTTTCTCTTTCTGACTTACCTCACTCTGTATGACAGACTCTAGGTCCATCCACCTCACTACAAATATCTCAATTTTGTTTCTTTTTATGGCTGAGTAATATTCCATTGTATGTATGTGCCACATCATCTTTATACATTCATCCAGTGATGGACACTTAGGTTGCTTCCATGTCCTGGCTATAGTAAATAGACCTACAATGAACATTTTGGTACATAAAGTTTTGAATTATGGTTTGCTCAGGGTATATGCCCAGTAATGGGATTGCTGGGTCGTATGCTAGTTCTATTTTTAGCTTTTTAAGGAACCTCCATACTGTTCTCCATAGTGGCTGTACCAATTCACATTCCCACCAGCAGTGCAAGAGTGGTCCCTTTTCTCCACACCCTCTCCAGCATTTATTGTTTCCAGATTTTTTAATGATGGCCATCCTGACTGGTGTGAGATGATATCTAATTGTACTTTTGATTTGCATTTCTCTAATGATTAATGATGTTGAGCATTCTTTCATGTGTTTGTTGCCAATCTGTATATCTTCTTTGGGGAAATGTCTATTTAGGTCTTCTGCCCATTTTTGGATTGGGTTGTTTGTCTTTTTGTTATTGAGCTGCATGTGCTGATTGTAAATGTTGGAAATTAATCCTTTGTCAGCTGCTTCATTTGCAAATATTTTCTCCCATTCTGAGGACTGTCTTTTGGTCTGGTTTATGATTTCCTTTGGTGTGCAACAGCTTTTAAGTTTCATTAGGTCCCATTTGTTTATGTTTGTTTTTATTTCCATTTCTCTAGGAGGTGGGTCAAAAAGGATCTTGCTGTGATTTATGTCATAGAGTGTTCTGCCTATGTTTTGCTCTAAGAGTTTGACAGTGCATGGCCTTACATTTAGGTCTTTAATCCATTTGAGTTTATTTTTGTGTATGGTGTTAAGGAGTCTTCTAATTTCATACTTTTACATGTACCTGTCCAGTTTTCCAGCACCACTTATTGAAGAGGCTGTCTTTTCCCCACTGTATATTCTTGCTTCCTTTATCAAACATGAGGTGACCATATGTGCGGGGTTTATCTCTGGGCTTTCTATCCTGTTCCATTGATCTATATTTCTGTTTTTGTGCAAGTACCATACTGTCTTGATTACTGTAGCTTTGTAGTATAGTCTGAATACAGGGAGCCTGATTCCTCCATCTCAATTTTTCTTTCTCAAGATTGCTTTGGCTACTCGGAGTTATTTGTGTTTTCATACAAATTGTGAAATTCTTTGTTCCAGTTCTGTGAAAAATGCCAGTGGTAGTTTGATTGGGATTTCATTGAATCTGTAGAAGATTGCTTCGGGTAGTAGAGTCATTTTCACAATGTTGATTCTTCCAATCCAAGAACATGGTATATCTCTCCATCTATTTGTATCATCTTTAATTTCTTTCATCAGCATCTTATAATTTTCTGCATACAGGTCTTTTTTCTCCTTAGGCAGGTTTATTCCTAGATATTTTATTCTTTTTGTTGCAGTGGTAAGTGGGAGTGTTTTCTTAATTTCACTTTCAGATTTGTCTTCATTAGTGTATAGGATTGCCAGAGATTTCTGTGCATTAATGTTGTATCCTGCTACTTTGCCAGATTCATTGATTAGCTCTAGTAGTTTTCTGGTAGCATCTTTAGGATTCTCTATGTATTGTATTATGTCATCTGTAAACAGTGAAAAGTTTACTTCTTCTTTTCCCATTTGGATTCCTTTTATTTCTTTTTCTTCTCTGATTGCTGTGGCTAAAACTTCCAAAACTATGTTGAATAATAGTGGTGAGAGTGGGCAACCTTGTCTTGTTCCTGATCTTAGTGGAAATGCTTTCAGTTTTTCACCATTGAGGACGATGTTGCCTGTGGGTTTGTCATATATGGCCTTTATTTTGTTGATGAAAGTTCCTTCTATGCCTACTTTCTGCAGTGTTTTTTTTTTATCATAAATGGGTGTTGATTTTTGTCAAAAGCTTTCTCTGCATCTATTGAGATGATCATATGGTTTTTCTCCTTTAGTTTGTTAATATGGTGTATCACGTTGATTGATTTGCATATATTGAAGAATCCTTGCTTTCCTGGAATAAACCCCACTTGATCATGGTTTCTGATCCTTTTAATGGATCAGTCCAAGAAGAAGATATAACAATTGTAAATATTTATGAACCCAACATAGGAGCACCTCAATACATAAGGCAAATACTAACTGACATAAAAGGGGAAATTGACAGTAACACAATCATGGTAGGGGACTTTAACACCCCACTTTCACTAATGGACAGATCATCCAAAATTAAAATAAATAAGGAAACACAAGCTTTAAATGATACATTAAACAAGATGGACTTAATTGATATTTATAGGACATTCCATCCAAAAACAACAGAATACACATTTTTCTCAAGTGCTCATGGAATATTCTCCAGGAGAGATCATATCTTGGGTCACAAATCAAGCCTTGGTAAATTTAAGAATATTGAAGTCCTATCAAGTATCTTTTCCGACCACAATGCTATCAGACTAGATATCAATTACAGGAAAAGATCTGTAAAAAATACAAACACATGGAGGCTAAACAATACACTACTTAATAACCAAGTGATCACTGAAGAAATCAAAGAGGAAATCGCAAAATACCTAGAAACAAATGACAACGGAGACACGACGACCCCAAACCTATGGGATGCAGCAAAAGCAGTTCAAAGAGGGAAGTTTATAGCAATACATCCTACCTTAAGAAACCGGAAACATCTCAAATAAACAACCTAACCTTGCTCCTAAAGCAATTAGAGAAAGAAGAACAAAAAAAATCCCCAAAGTTAGCAGAAGGAAAGAAATCATAAAGATCAGATCAGAAATAAATGAAAAAGAAATGAAGGAAACGGTAGCAAAGATCAATAAAACTAAAAGCTGTTTTTTTGAGAAGATAAACAAAATTGATAAAGCATTAGCCAGCCTCATCAAGAAGAAAAAGGAGAAGACTGAAATCAATAGAATTAGAAATGAAAAAGGAGAAGTAACAACTGACACTGCAGAAATAGAAAGGATCATGAGAGATTACTACATGCAACTCTATGCCAATAAAATGGGCAACCTGGAAGAAATGGACAAATTCTTAGAAATGCACAACCTGCTGTGACTGTACCAGGACGAAAGAGAAAATATGAACAGACCAATCAGAAGCACTGAAATTGAAACTGTGATTAAAACTCTTCCAACAAACAAAAGCCCAGGACCAGATGGCTTCACAGGCGAATTCTATTAAACATTTAGAGAAGAGCTAACACCTATCCTTCTCAAACTCTTCCAAAATATAGCAGAGGTAGGAACACTCCCAAACTCATTCTATGAGGCCACCATCACCCTGATACCAAAACCAGACAAAGATGTCACAGAGAAAGAAAACTACAGGCCAATATCCCTGATGAACATAATTACAAAATATTGTGCACTTTAAAAAACATTCCCTCATTTAACAGTGAAGAGATTAAGACTTGTATATATTTAACTGCCTTCCCTAATCAAAGTCACATAGTAACAAAGCTGTGCTCAATCCCTGGTCTGTAGGCCTCCACACCCCACGTTCTTTTTATTTTTATTCCATTGTCTATTATAAGGAGAATAAATATGTTCTGAAATAGAGGGTCAAATATATTAACAGATGCTGAGGTACCTCTGTGCATGTGGAGTTTTCTGAGTCATGTGACCTCCGCATTTGCTTTCCTTGCTTGTCAGTCAGATATAAGGGGCAGGAGGCAGGCCTCCCAGTAGACATCAGGCACCTTTACTCATGTTCTCTGTGGGATAGAACAAAGGACTCTTTGAGTCCCTTTTTCTATTTCCAGAATAGAGGATAACTTTTTTATTAGTGTTCCTACCAATATTTGAAGCCATAGGCTCATAGGCCATCAGAACTTGAAGGGCAATAATAATAGTAATAATGACAACAGTGACGATGATGATGACAACGACAACTGCTAACATTCTCTGAGTACCTCTATGTGCCAGGCACCATTCTCAGCCTTTTAAGTGTATATTTTCCTTTAGTCTTCATCAGTCACATGAAGTAGGGGGTGTTACTATCCCAATTTCACAAAGACAAGGAGACAGAAAGTAGTTAAGCACTTAGGTTATACAGTTATTAATATTAGAGCTAGGATCCAAATCCAGGAATACTGGTTTCCAAGTCATACTCTTAACCACTGGACTCTACTGCAAATATGCTGTATATGCCTTTTTGTTTTAGATGCGTGACTCAGACCTCAGGGTGGGCAAAGGATTTGTCTAAAGTCATAATGGAAAAGCCTGTACTCTCTACTTTGTCATCTTGTTCTTAGCAATATTTTTCTTTGAATTTGAGTTTCGGTAGCACCCAAGAATCTCCAAATGCTTATTGAATAGTCACTTATTTATTCTTTCAGTTTCTCCGTATGGTCAAGAGAGGACACATACCAGCTTATTGGTTTCCCATGTAGGGAAACTGAGTCTAGAATGGGCTTAACATCTTATCTAGTCTACAGCATGTGCTTTTATGTTTGTTGCCCATTTGCTTGCTCTCCTTCCTTCTGGCTTCAGGATTCAGCTGTGTAGCTGTTTTTACAAAGATTTCTGGACTTTCTAGCCCCATAAGTTATATCCAAATGGTTGGATGTTTCTTAGAAAATGGTAAACTTGAAAGAATCCAGTGCCCAAAGCCAAGTCCTGGTTTTCAATTGATTCTGGCTTAAAGATCATTTGGGGGCTTTTTTTTTTTTATTTAAGGGTTTAGTCTTATTTGAATATTATAATTTGAGTCTGTGAGGAAAAAATTGGCATGGGGTCGATAGGTGGTCACAATGCTTATAAGCTCCTGAGGACACCTAGAATTCAGAATTCCTTTTCATTAACTGATGACAATGTTAGCTAATATCCCTAGTTCAGTAGCAAATCCTGTAAAGTGTAATTGTGCCCAAACAGCTAAAGAGCAGAAAAAAGAACGATTCATTCTAGTTAATGAATTGCTTTTTCTTTTTTTTTTTCTTTCCTTTTTTAAGGAGTACTTTAATGGAATAAGAGACAGAAGGACAGGTAGAACAGGAGTCTCGATATCGGAACTGTAAAGGACCTCACAGCTTGTCTGCTCCAACATTTTTATGGATAAAGAAACTGAGGCACAGTGACTTTTCCACTGAACTCTCTTGTAATTGCTCTTATCATTTCATGACTCTGAGAGAGGTCTCATCTTAACATAGAAGCAGTGAGAGTAACAAGCATCTCATAATGGCACAACTACACAGAGAATGGAAGAGACCTTATACCTGCAATAATGTGGTCAATCCCCAAATTCCAGTTTGGCTTTGAAGGTCTAAAAAGAACATAGTATACCAAATTGGGGTATCTCTGTGTATGTAGTTATAGTTACTGCAAGTAAATAAAATAAAATTGGATTTGAAGTCATCTGCCATGCAGAAGAGGCCTTATAGTGTATTAGTTAAGAAAGAACATGGCTGCTGGACCAAAATTCCTAAATTCAAATCCTGGCTCTATATTTACCCACTGTGTGAACTTAGGTAACCTCTCTGTGCCTCAGTTTCCCCTTCTATAAAATAGGGATTACTATAGTTCCTGCTTTATAACCTTCCTGTGTAGATTAAATGAATTAATACCTATAAAGTACTTAGAAAAGAATCTGGCATCTGGTGAGCATTCAATAACTATTAGTTGTCATTGTTATTCATAAGATTGCTTAAATCAGCCAAAAGGCCTCCTCCATGTGGCTGAGCCATTGTGCATGTTGTTGACTTATTTCCAACTGAAATGCTCCTTGGACATCCTGGGTGGTAAAAGTAGCAAGCCATTTTCCTGATAGATGAACGTGCCCATAATGAACATGCTCAGAAACCCTAGAGCCCAGACCAAATGGCTGGCTTCCAAGAGAGAGAGGCAGGGCGAGCCTCAGTTTGGCTCAAGCACAGTGAGGCCAGTTTAAGTGTGTATTATGGTGAGGTGTCAGTATCTGCCTTCCTATTTCCTTGTCCAACTCTGGCATGAGGCCACCAAGATACCACCTCCACCAGTGTCTCCAAAGTTACTGTTCTCTAAGTTCCATTGTTTTTCTGAGTAAAAAAGATTATGAGAAGTTGGAAATCTATATGCCTGTGCCTGCTCAGTCTGATATCTCCCAGGGCTGAGGAGGACCCTAGATCACAAGACTCCATTCTCTCAGGAGACTTTTCTGCTCTCAACTTGTCATTTTTTTCCTTAGGCCAGGAACCATCACTCTGCAAGCCCTTTCAGAAGCTAATAGAAGACTATGGATGGAGGCCATGGATGGGAAAGAACCTGTAAGTTATCCTAGGGAAACCTCAGCAACATAATCCAGTATATGAGTCGCTCTAGTGGTAGCAGTGGGTCCAGGATAATTAAATGGTGATAGATCTTTGATACTCAAAATTTTAGAGGTAGAAGGAATTGTTGAGTTGACATTTCTTGTTTAACAAGTTAGGCAACTTGAGTTCCAGAGAGGGTGAAAGACTTCTCTAGGATCACTCTCAGAAAGGCATCACAATGGGCCTAGAATCCAGGTCTCTCAGCTTCCTGCTCTGGTCTTAGATTATGCAGCCATGCCCACAAAATCTTCTTAAGAAAGAAAATTAAGCCTTTTTGCAGTTTATAATATTAATATGTGTTCATATATAAGGATGGAAAATAATTTCCATGGTTGTGAACAAGCCATTTATTAAGATTTTATTCAAAATGGTTTTGCTGCCCCTCCCTTACATCCCCAAGTCAGCTTGTTCTCTTTAAGGGCAGGAGATGGTATTGCCATCCTATATCTCAGGATGCACTACTCCATTTAGAATACTGTTACATATGATGACAAGTAATACTTTTAAAGGCTAGTGATTATCATAGAAAGATCAATATGAACAGTCAGAGGTCACTGAAAAGCATTTTCTCTCTTCAGTATCTTCTGCGTAGGTTTCTTCTCGTGGCGTATGAAATAACATCAGCTTCCTAGTGTTGGAATCCCAAAAGTTTAGATTTGGATCTGGTTCTGCCATTCAATGGTTCTGTGACCTTGAGATAGTTATTTACTCTCTGAGACTGTTCTCTTCTCTTAAGTAAAATGGCTTTAATAATATCTGTTCTACCTACCTCACAGAGTTGATTTGAAAAATCAATTGAAAGCTAGTTTGTCAACCATAATGTACTGTATTAGTTTGAGGTGCTTCTGACTGGTCTGAAGTTTGGGTACAAACCTACTGAAATTCAACAGTGTTTGGATACAGTCCAATCTTCTTGCTTTATGCAAGGCAAAAACTTGCTAAGAGGGGAAATATATTACAGGGCTTTCTTTCTGTGTGTTTTCAGTGCCTTGGAGACTAAAGAGGAGTGCCCAGATGCCAGATTGCATTAATAGCAACCAAGATGGTAGCAGGAGAGAAGTGGTGTTGTGAGGACTGTCATCCAGAAAATAGGCCAGGGCCTTTCTCCCCTTCCTCCCCTCCCAGAAACCTGGAGCTTAACTATTACATGCCTGTGATATTTCTTTAGGAGGATAGTAGGAAGCTCCACAAGGCATTTTATTCTTTTTTTGTTTTTGTTCATATTTCTTTCTTCTTACTTTTTAAAATTGAAGTATAGTTAATTTACAATATTGTAAGGCATTTTACTTTTAATTCCCTCTCCTGAAATTGCTCTCCCTTTAGGGTTTTAAAAATCAAAGGATACAGATGGCTTTTCGTGGAGAATGATGTTAGAACATGGGCCCACTGCATGTGGATCCTTACCAACTTGATTATGAGAGACGTTTCACAAATATCTTTTTTATAGCAGTGGTGAAAAGGGGCTGGCCAAGCACAGAAACCTCTCTCACTGAAATATCCATTGGCATACACACATAGGGAGAAACTTTTCTTTTAAAAGGAGAGCTTGTTAAAGCAAACTATACAGATGGCATATAGAGGACTTATTTCCTGCAGCCTCACATTACTAATGTTGTCACTGCTTTATTAACCCCCCCCAATTCACTGATCTTATACATAGTATGCTTGCCTTTGCTTAAAGTGTCAAAGAAGATCAGGACTTGAAGGAACATCTACTCCAACCCTGATCGTTTTAGAGATATGAATTTTGAAGTCTAGAGAATGAAAAGGACACGCCTAAGTTTCATAATGAGGTAGAGGTAGAGCCAAGATTAGACTTCAAGAGTCAAGGATCTCTTCTTTGGTCTCTCACATAGCTATCACAGTGCATACTTCAAGATGGCTCAGAGAAATCTTGGTGAATGCATGAATCTCTTTCACATGGGCACTTGCCTTTCTACAGGGAAACACCCATTAATGTCTCTGGGTGGGGAGGTTGGTATTAGGAATATTTAAATTTTACCATCAATGCCAATTACCCAGGTATCCATGAGAAAATCACTTTCTTTCTCTCATGCTCTCTTGCTCCATCAGAAAAATTCTCTAAGCTTTACATAAGTAAATGTCTAAGATGAGTAGGCTAAAACTGCAGTGAACTGTATGAAATCCAGTGTAATCTTCAGGGATTGTTAATCCAACTGTTCCTAGGGCCCTAGGCAAAGATGATTCTGTTTAGCCCACTTTCTTTCTTGTTAAAGCCTTAAAGTCACTAATGGTTTTGATGGCTTATTTGGGGAAAGCTATTTAGTATTTGCTGTACTTACCTATAGTGATTCACAATAACCATTGCTCTTTCTCTCTCTTTTTTTGTAGATCTATCACAGCCCTATAACGAAACAGGAAGAAAGTGAGTCAAATTTCTGATCTACTGATATTATGAACTGTTAGCTGTCCTAATCACAGTAAATGTTATCATCAATGATATGTAATATTGATGCAAGTGTATTTGTGGATACCTCTGTATGGAATGAAATTCAGGCCTATTTTTTTAAAAGGTGTTTATTGATTGAATTAAGGAAGTCACTTTATCTTAGCTTATGGGTGGGATAGTAGTAGTAATATAAAGAAACACGTTATATCCTTCTTTTTCTAGACACATGATAGAAATTGTGTGCATTTCCAGCCTCACATTTCACATTTGATGTAGCTCATGCCTAAAGCAGACATAATGCAGAGGGTCAAGTAAAAGAATTTTGTGTTATAAGAGTAAAATCTCTAACCACCCTCTCCCCTGAATGAGGAATCTTTCCACCTAAGGCTGATTGAAGAAGAGCAACCAAACCCCTAGTTCTCTCACTGCAGTCTCTTAGCAAGATCATTGAATGCTTGGTAGGTGAGGCTTATTACAGCAGAATCTAACTCTGCTTTTTTTGCTTGAAACAGTGGAGCTGAACGAAGTGGGGTTCAAGTTTGTTAGGAAGTGCATCAATGTCATTGAAACCAAAGGTAAGATATGAACCATAGCCTTAGCAGTGTTTGAATCTGGTCATTCTTTTTTTTTAAACATAGTTTTATTATTTATTTATTTAAGTTTTATTGATGTACAGTTGATGTACAATATTATATGTTACAGGTATACAACATAGTGATTCACAATTTTTAAAGGTTATACTCCATTTATAGCTATTATAAAATATTGGCTATATTCCCTGTGTTGTACAACATATTCTTATAGCTTATTTATTTTATACATAATAGTTTGTACCTCTTAATTCCCATCCCTATTTCGCCCCTCCCCTCCCCCCAACCCCACTGGTAACCACTAGTTTGTTCTCTATATCTGTGAGTCTGTTTCTTTTTTGTTATGTTCACCAGTTTTATTTTATCTTTTAGATTCTACCTGTAAGTGATATTATACAGTATTTGTCTTTGTCTGATTTATTTCACTTAGCATAATACCCTCCAGGTCCATCCACGTTGCTGCAAATGGCAAAATCTGGTCATTCTGAATTTTTCCTGGGCAATTTTTCTAAAGGAACAATGATATCATCTATTAGTCAGGACCCATTTTAGGAAAGGAGACTGTTTATAAACCTTGAGTACTAGACACAATGTTTAAAATTTCCTCAAATTTCAAATCAGTGGTATTTAACCATGTTTGGATAATTTGTGGTTTCCTGCCTTTAAAGATAAAGAGCTTCAAATGGCTTATAAAATATTCTCAAATACTATCTGGCACTCTTCAAATAGTGTTATGATAGTTCCATCCTAAATAAACAAGAGTTCAATTTCTGCCACAACACATATTGATTTAAAATTTTGGGGGGGCAAAGTTAAATTCAGGCAAATGTGGCATCAGCATTCTTCCAGGTTGACGATACTCTCTTGTTTCTCTCTGAGAATATTTTGAATGTAGGCAAGTGTAGTTTATGAGCCAGGCCTCTTTTTAAGTTGCTTCAATCTTTCTCCATGCAAAAAATGGCTGTTTGCTTCATATCTGCCACACTCTAGGCCTCTCTTACTTCATACCACTGCTCAGGGGCAATTTGAAGGTTCATATTTCCTCCTTTATCAACTAAACCCTAGTTCCTTGACGAGATGGTAACACCATTCTCAGCCATCCGCTGCTACTCACCTGAGCATTTTCTTCTATTTACTATAGAGTGTGTTCTTTTCTGTTCAGGTTAATAAGGGCTTGGTACAATCCAAATGGAAGTATGAAAAGAATAATTTGCAGAGATGTTTCAGGACTGTTCCCCTATTGCAGAGGAGGGCTGGAGAGATTGGAGAGAGTAGGGAGACCCTTTCCTGTTTGAACTGACTCCATTGTGTAAGTACCTACTTTCTCTACCCTGAGGGAGATGAAAGCTCTAGTTATATAAATAAAACTGACTTGGTTTTCTTTCCCTAGGGATCAAGACAGAGGGATTGTACCGTACCGTGGGCAGCAATATTCAGGTTCAGAAGTTGCTGAATGCCTTTTTTGGTAACAATTTTTATTTCATAATTCTTTTTGGGAGTTGTCTGTGTATTAGGAAGAAATGTGGCTATAAGAGAAAGGAGACATTGCTAAAGAAGGTTGTAGAATATACTTTTTAAAATATTTTCAAACATACAAAAATGTACATTTATTTGCCTATCCTGCGTCAGAGACCATCTTGCCTTGAAACATCTTATTCACTCCTCAAACCCTTTGCAATCTGGATTCTACCCTAACCTCTCCATTGGAACTACTCTGGCCAGGCTTAGAAGGCACCTTCTTGTGAAATCCAGTGGACTCTTTTCAGTCTCTATTTTGCTAGATATCCTTGTTGACCACTCTCTCTTTTTCTAAACTTTCTCCCTACATGACTTCTGTGACTCAATGGTCTCTTGATTCTTCTAACATCTTGTATTATTCCTTTCAAGTGACTCTTGTCAGGTCCTTTTTCTTTTTCTTACCTTTTAAATCTTGTCTGAGTATTTCCCAGCATGCTGTCTTTGCCCCGCTTCATTTCTTCCTCTACATGTTTTCTTAATGATTGATTTTTATCCTGACTATGGATCACATTTTTCTTTTATACATATGTCTAGTAATTTTTGTTGGACACTGGACATCGTGACTTGAGTGTTTCAATTTCGTTGACTTCTTTTTAAGAGTGTTGAATTTTGTATTGCAGGCAGTTATTTGTGGAGTAGCTTTATCCATTTGAGGATTATTTTTAAGCTTGTTAGGATAGATATAAAGTATCCTTTCCTAGCTAGTTTAGCCTTACATCTAAGGTCTGACTTCTTTTGTCTCTTCATTCTTAGTTATTGGAACTTAAACATTTGCCAGCTTTGTGTGAGTTCTGGGTATTCTTCAGCTTAAAGCTTCTTGGTATTTCTTTGCCTAGACTAATGGATTTCCATCCTAGGCACTAGGATTTATATTCAATAACAGACTCAAGGGGACCCATAGCTAGGGGTTTTCAGTTCTTTTTTTACATAGCTCCCTCTTCTCTGGTACTCTGCCCTGCAAATTCTAGTTTCCTCAGCCTCTCTGAACTCTGAACTTTGATCTCTGTCTCTTCAACTGAGCAAGACTTGCATGCTCAGCTTGAGCTCTCACTCCCCATGCTACCATCCAGAAAGTGTTTTCAGGCAGCAAGCTATGGCGATAGTAGGGCTTATTCTTGTTTTTTCCCCTCTTTCAGAGTCATAGTCTTATACTGTATGTTGTTCAATGACTACAAACAGCTATTTCATATATTTTGTCCTGTGTTCTAATTGTTATAACAGGAGGGAAGTCTGGTCCCAGTTACTCCAACATGGCCAGGAGTGGAAGTTCCTCTTTGTGGTTTTTACTAGCACCTCTTTGCTTTCGGCACTCAAAAATCACTAGTCCAAGACATCATCTCATGAGTTCTAAAATCATGGATTCAGTTTCCCACTGGACCTGTGCTTCTCAAACATACTTAGGTCATGGCACACATTGGAATGATCATATCTGTGTAGCACACTCTGATAAGTGGACAAAACTGATCATGGCTGAGGCAGTAAGCTCCAAAGGCTGAGGAAGTCAGTATTGGAATTTTTGCACAAGATCTCTGTACATAGATGTTCCACAGGTACCTATGTTTTACATGTCCAAAACTAAACTCATTGTTTATCTCTTCCTGAAAACTTGTTCTTCTTCCTTTTGTGAATGATGGTGAACTATCTGGTAAGCTCAGTTCTCATAAAGTGTCAGAGAACAAATTGAGTGTGGAAAGCTGCAGTTTGGATAAAGCATATATTTTTGGTCTTTTCTGTGGTGCATACCTTACCTTCCGCAAACCTGCAGGCCTGACATCCTAATCTATTAACACTTGAGGGTGCTGCAGCATCCAGTAAGAACAGTTATGGAGATTTTGCATTGTGGATTACATCATTGGTACCTCAATATCTGTTTCTCTTTATCATTTTACACTGTTGGCTTTTAAAAGTTTAAGCTGTGTTATTCCTGGCCAATTTACATTGCATTTTATAAGCTAAAGGACACTTTTCATATATAAAACAGTTAACAGCATGGCCCAGGATATTTAGTCTCTAAAAAATTATTGAACTATTTAGAATTCTGTTTCCAGTATCACTACATTCTTCTACCTGATGTATAATAAGCTAAAAGAACCACCATGCTGGGCATTCTACTGATTCTGTTACAGGACTGAATAGGACTGAAATGGTTCATTCAAATCACACATGACAGTACAATTCAGTTAAAGTATCATGGAAAGTGGCTGGGCTGGTGTAGTGCATGTGTTCAACATCAGTCTCCAAATATCAGTACTCATAAGAATATCTGAAAAATAGACAATAGTCTATTACATTCAGAATATTTATATTCTGAATAAAAATATTTATAAGTATTTTATAAAACAGTGTTAATTTACTTATGTATGCATAAAACTGGTAAACACTGATCCCTGTCCCAGATCTAATAAATTCTAAATCTGGTGATGATCCTCATTCATTTATTTATTCATTAACAAATATTTGAGTATCTACCAAGGGCCAGACATTACGCTCAGGGCTATAGATTAAACACTGAACACACCACTTATATTTCCTACCTTTGTGGGACTTACATTCTATGGAGAAGACTGTCTGTCAGCTAGCGTATAATCTATAAATATGTAAAGAGACCTCCCTTCTAAGCTTCTTTCGTGTTACGTCTTCTGGAGATTCTCACTGAGATACTCAAAATTGCCCTGCTTCTTTTGACCTATCCTGATCTTTTCCCATACCACTACGAATTGGCTGCCTTGGCTTCATGTAGGCTCACCATGATTTATCCAGGAGAAAGAGCATTCATTTCCTTTTGCCAGCATGATATCTTTTCCTTACTTCTTTCCTTAGGTCTCATGCTCTTTGCTAGTCAAAAAGACACTTCCAGCCACTTTTTTTAACCCAAACAATCTGCGGACTGCAGACTACTTTCTCTATGGCATCTCCCATAACACTTGACTGTGGACTTTCTTCTGTTGTTTACTAGAGCCTTCCATACTTCCCCTACCTGAAAATCTGTCTTTTTGGCAAATATAATATAACACTAAGTCAAAGGGGATATATCCACAATTAATAATTATTTTTCAATCAGTCTGTTGGTTGGTTAGTCACAGTTCTCCCCTACCCTCGATTGTTGCATGATGCCCTATGTTAATAGATCCTACCAACTGTGAGGAATAGTCTTCACTTGTGCTGGATCCATCAAAAACTACCTTGGTCACAGAGAAACTAATTTGATTACCTCAGAGGCAGTTTGGTACCACATCTAAGAGTTCTGCTTCTTCACCCTTTACCAAGTCATAGGCATTTCATTAATGATAATGCCTACTGTTA
This sequence comes from Delphinus delphis, assembly GCF_949987515.2. NCBI lineage: Eukaryota > Metazoa > Chordata > Mammalia > Artiodactyla > Delphinidae > Delphinus > Delphinus delphis. Next base: position 71,229,282 of record NC_082704.1, read on the forward strand.
TCATTGTAATCTTGATAATCATAATTATGCTCATGATAATGCCAATGTACCTAGCACATTGTGGTAACTCAGTAACTGTTCCTTCAATGGAACTCTGAGATCATGTTGTGCTTCAGAGACTAAGTGTTTTACAATGACTGGAGCAGAGGGGTGAAACGGGGCATGGAGAGCAAAGAGACTGGATATATTAACAGAAGTCCTTGATGAAGTTGAACCTAGCTAGGAAACCATACACAGAAAAGCATTGTTCCTACAATACTATTACCATGACAGAGGCCTACTGAGCCAAACAGAGGAGAAGTTGGCATGGTGAGTGAAGTAACTAATCACTAAGATGTTATTTAGTTATTTAAATTTCTCCTTTCACATTCATGCTATTAGAAGAAAATACATTTTATTTTCAGAAACCAGTGGAATATCACCTAATATAATCATAGGTAGAGAGTTAAATAGAGTAGAAACGTGCACACATGGATGATAGTAGACATTTTTTATTGCCATACTTAATGCAAAGTATTCAGCACCTGAAAACTTAACTTTAGTATTAAACTCACATATATTTAGACAAAAAGATAATAAGTATATATTAAACAGAAGCAACTTCAAATTATATGAGCTCTTTGGCTGAAGGAGAAAGAAGTTCATTAGCAAATAAAACAAAAGCATGTTACACTCCACTTCAGTAGTCCCCGAACTTGAACTCTATGCATTAATCTTTAAAGCAATTCTATATGTTAATAATTTTTATTATACTCTAGAATAGTGGGGATCTTTAACTTTCAATACATATCAAAATGCTTTTATTCCTAAGTCCAGATCTGTGTGTGTACATATATTTTAAAAATTCATGTAGGTTCTATACATTAATCATGACTATACTTACTAACCTAGATACTTTGATTATTCTCAGATTATGCTTCCTTTGAACCAGTACTGCTGGAGGCCAAAAGAATTTACCATCTATATGTAATGTTGTTCTTTAAAAATTATTTCTTATTTTTCTTTAGTTTTGAAGCTGACTTCAAAAACTTTTAGAAATAAAGTTTGTAGACTGAATATTTTTTCTATTGTTTTCTCAAGATCTGAATATCTGAGGTCAAATTCATCTTTAGATCCCAACGAACATATTGCCCTTTCTTAGCATTTCTTTCAATATATGAAAGGTGGGATAAGAATTTTTGTTTCAGGGGTATTTTAATGTACAGAAAATAAATTAAAGCTGACATATGAATCTGGCAACCCCCTCATCCAACTTGCTCCATGCTGCTGGGTTTCTGATATATGGACAGTCTTTCAGTTATCTCACCATGAGTAAGGAACCAGGGAATGGTTCACATTAGTGTCCTATTGCTGCTGTAACAAATTGCCACAAACATAGTGGCTTAAAACAACACAAATTTGTTCTCTTATAGTTTAAGAGGTCAGAGGTCTAAAATCAGTCTTATGGAGCTAAAACAAGATATTGGCAGGGTTGGATTCCGTCTGGAGGCTCTGGAAGATAATCTGTTTCCTTGCCTTTTCCAGCTTCTAGAGGATGCACATTTTCCTTGTCTCCTATGTGCTAAGCACTGTATTAGGTGGTCAGTACACAGCAGAGAACAAGGCAGACAAAAATTCCTTTCCTCGCAGAGCTTAGAATCTTGCAGCAGCTTTAGTTCATGGACATAGTCATACATTTTCCTCTCAGAGTAACCTCTGGAATATCCCAGATACAGGGTCCTGTTGATGTCTGCTGGCAGCACAAGGACATAAAACAGTATAAAAGAGAAATCATAGTATTCCCCTTGGAATAAAATAGCCTGTTTCTTGAACCAAGATCTTTCATATATTTCTACGATGCATGTAAGGAAAATATATTAACTTAGGGATAATGTAAAGCTATTCCTTTTCCTGATGTGGAGTATATACCTCATTTCCTCTGTCTAAACTCAATTTTTTTTCATTTTCTTACAGGTCTTATTGTCTTCTGCCTCCTTCTGTCTTGACTTATCAACACTTTTCTCCTTTTCTTTCTTTCTTTCTTTTTTTTTTTTTTTTTTTTTTTTGCGGTAAGCGGGCCTCTCACTGTTGTGGCCTCTCCCGTTGCGGAGCACAGGCTCCGGACACGCAGGCTCAGCGGCCATGCCTCACGGGACCAGCCGCTCCGCGGCATGTGGGATTTTCCCGGACCAGGGCATGAACCCATTTCCCCTGCATCGGCAGGCAGACTCTCAACCACTGCACCACCAGGGAAACCCTCCTTTTCTTTAGACCAGTCTTACAATTCTCTCCATCTCATTCATTGATTCACCCAGTGTTTATTGAGTGCCTAGTATGTGATAGACACTGGTGTTTATGGCTACTGTTTATCTCTCTTTATTTGTTCTTTTATCCCATTCTTCCCATATCCCTTGCTTTCTATTCTTTTCTTTTTTAAGCAATGCTTTTATTTTTTTTTAATTTTTAAATTTTATTTTATTTTTTTATACAGCACATTCTTGTTAGTTATCTATTTTATACATATTAGTGTATATATGTCAATCCCAATCTCCCAATTCATCCCACCACCACCACACCCTTGCTGCTTTCCTCCTTTGGTGTCCATATATTTGTTCTCTACATCTGTCTCTCTATTTCTGCCCTGCAGACTGGTTCATCTGTACCATTTTTCTAGGTTCCACATATATGTGTTAATATACGATATTTGTTTTTCTCTTTCTGACTTACTTCACTCTGTATGACACTCTCTAGATCCATCCACATCTCTGCAAATGACCCAATTTCATTCCTTTTTATGGCTGAGTAATATTCCACTGTATATATGGACCACATCTTCTTTATCCATTCGTCTGTCGATGGGCATTTAGGTTGCTTCCATGACCTGGCTATTGTAAATAGTGCTGCAATGAACATTGGGGTGCATGTGTCTTTTTGAATTGTGTTTTTCTCTGGGTATATGCCCAGTAGTGCGATTGCTGGGTCATATGGTAATTCTATTTTTAGTTTTTTAAGGAAGCTCCATACTGTTCTCCATAGTGGCTGTATCAATTTACATTCCCACCAACAGTGCAAGAGGGTTCACTTTTCTCCCTTGCTTTCTATTCTAATGTACTATGACTATTGATTCGCTTCCATAAAATCTCTCCCATTAGCTCATATTGGAAACGCTTCCAGATACAAGTAGCAAAATAATCAGAAATGAAAGATTAGTCTTCCCTAGATTAAACCTAGCCATCATCTGGGAAAATTGCATTTACTGAATGCTCAGGTAGACAGTACATGCCCTAGCATTTTTCTATCTATGTTTCTTCACCAGATGCCTGAATCTCTAGGAATCTAGTATGCAGCACAGTGGCTGACACAGGAAATATTTGTGGAATGAATGAGTGCTGTAGTGAATTAACTAATAATATCCCCAAACTAATAACATAATATAGACCACAGCAAAATCCAGCTATAATTCCATATTTGTATATTCCCCATGTGTCCCTAATAATGGTACAAGAAATTGATTGCCAGTTACTTTGAGCAAAGTTCCACATACTTTTTCAATTAAAAACAAAGCAAAAATTAGAAACCAACACATTTGTAGAATAAGAATCCTCAGCGAGTCCCACTATCATGTGAATACATGTTCTAAATTGATTTCATGAGTTGATCAGTCTATACTTGCACTCACAATTTTGCATTCCATGGTGGGTATATCTACTGTTAAAAGATAAACTGAGGCATATTAAAGTTTCTAAAAGTTTATTTGAGCAAAAATTGATTTGAATCAGGCAGCACCCATCTAGCAGATAGAAAGGAGCTCCAAGGAGCTGTACAAAATGAAGCCTTTTATAGGGAATGGGGAGCAGGAATAAGGAAATATTACTGGTAAAATAGTGGGTTGGTTATTACAAGGTTAATTTCCTTTAGGGGGTAACAGGGATCTATCAGGTAGATTCCTTAACTAGTGTTGATCATGTGATTCCTGACTGACCAGATTAAGATTGCATTTCTGGGAGAGCAGAAATTGTAATTATGTCTTAGTTTGGTGACATGAGGCTTAGCATAAAAGACTCCATTTTGGATCTGTTGTTTTTTAATTGTACAAAATGCTGTACAATATTGAGAACAGAACAAATAAGTCATGAATGAAAGCATAAAACCCATCAATAATGGACAAATTTAGCAATAAGGATTTTTTTATACCTCAGAATTAAAGTAAAACAATAAATGTTTCACTCTTTTATACTAATTTCCAATGTTGAACACATTTTTTGTACCTATCGCCTATCACATTCTATTGAAATTATTTCTTCATGCATGTCTCTCCCATAATAATTCCTTTTTCTCAGAAACAGGTACTATTCCATATATGGCTTACTTCATACTATTGCACAAAATTCCTACCTTATATAGTTTCACAAAATATAGCTTCTATGAATCTCTACAAAGAGCATTAGTACCATTAAGTTATTTGAACTGACATGTAATTAATATTTGGGCATAACAGATAGTAATTAGCAAGTCATTATTTATTTTTTTCGTATGGAGGCCAGAATTCTCAAAGATGCCTAAATCCCAATCAGAGGCAATTCTTCATTTAAACCATGTAGATGATAATGGGCAAAGGGGAACTGTAGCTCCTTTTCTCTATTTGAGGACATCTTTTATTTGTTCTTCCTGTTGCCCTCATCACTCCCTCACTGCTGTTCCTTTGCTGTCCAGATAATCACATCCAGCTTTCCTGAAGGGTCTTCTTACCTCGCTAGTTAGTTCAGTTTTGATTCTTCTCCCCATCCCATTCATGTTTTTTTCTTTTTTCTTTTTTTTAAGCATCTTTATTGGAGTATAAATGCTTTACAATGTTGTGTTATTTTCTGCTGTATAACAAAGTGAATCAGCTATATGTATATATGTATCAACATATCCCCTCCCTCTTGTTTCCCCCTCCCAAACTCCCTATCCCACCCCTCTAGGTGGTCACAAAGCACCAAACTGATCTCCCTGTGCTATGTAGCTGCTTCCCACTAGCTATCTGTTTTACATATGGTAGTGTATATATGTCCATGCTACTCTCTCACTTCTTCCCAGCTTACCCTTCCCTCTCCCCATCTCCTCAAGTGCATTCTCTACATCTGTGTCTTTATTCCTGTCCTGCGCCTAGGTTCATCAGAACTGTTTTTTTTCTGATTCCATATATACGTGTTAGCATATGGTATTTGTTCTTCTCTTTTTGACTTACTTCACTCTGTATGACAGACTCCAAGTCCACCCACCTTACTACAAATACTTCAATTTTGTTTCTTTTTATGGCTTAGTAATATTCCATTGCATATGTGTGCCACATCTTCTTTATCCATTCATCTCTCGATGGACACTTAGGTTGCTTCCATGTCCTGGCTATTGTAAATAGTGCTGCAATGAACATTGTGGTACATGTCTCTTTTGGAATTATGGTTTTCTCAAAATATATGCCAAGTAGTGGGATTGTTTGGTCATATGGTAATTCTATTTTTAGTTTCTTAAGGAACCTCCATACTGTTCTCCATAGTGGCTCTATCAATTTACATTCTCACCAGCAGTGCAAGAGGGTTCCCTTTTCTACACACCATTTCCAGCATTTACTGTTTGTAGATTTTTTGATGATGGCCATTCTGACTGGTGTGAGGTGATACCTCATTGTAGTTTCAATTTTCATTTCTCAAATGATTAGTGATGTTGAGCATCCTTTCATGTGTTTGTTGGCAATTTGTATATCTTCTTTGGACAAATGTCTATTTAGGTCTTCTGCCCATTTTTGGATAGGGTTGTTTGCTTTTTTGATATTGAGCTGCTTGTATATTTTGGAGAGTAATCCTTTGTCAGTTGCTTTGTTTGCAAATATTTTCTCCCATTCTGAGCATTGTCTTTTCGTCTTGTTTATGGGTTCCACTACTGTACAAAAGTATTTAAGTTTCATTAGGTCCCATTCATTAATTTTTGTTTTTATTTCCATTTCTCTAGGATATAGGTCAAAAAGGACCTTGCTGTGCTTTGTGTCATAGAGTGTTCTGCCTATGTATTCCTCGATGAGTTTGATAGTGTCTGGTCTTACATTTAGGTCTTGAATCAATTTTGAGTTCATTGCTGTGTATGATGTTAGCAAGTGTTATAATTTCATTCTTTTACATGTAGCTGTCCACTTTCTCCAGCTCTACTTATTGAAGAGGCTGTCTTTTCTCCATTGTGTAATCTTGCCTCTATTGTCAAAGATAAGGTGACCATATGTGCGTGGGTTTATCTCTGGGCTTTCTATCCCGTTCCATTGATCTATATTTCTTTTTTTCTGCCAGTACCATAGTGTCTTGATTACTGTAGCTCTGTAGTATACTCTGAAGTCAGAGAGCCTGATTCCCCCAGCTCCATTTTTGTTTTTCAAGATTGCTTTGGCTCTTCGGGGTCTTTTTTGTTTCCATACAAATTGTGGATTTTTCTTTTTATAGTTCTGTGAAAAATGCTATTGGTAGTTTGATATGGATTGCACTGAATCTGTAGATTGCTTTGGGTAGCATAGTCATTTTCACAATGTTGATCTTCCAAACCAAGAACATGGCATATCTCTCCATCTGTTTGTATCATCTTTAATTTCTTTCATGAGTGTCTTATAGTTTTTCTCATACAGGTCTTTTGTCTCCTTAGGTAGGTTTATTCCTAGGTATTTTATTCTTTTTGTTGCAGTGGTAAATGGGAGTGTTTCCTTAATTTCTCTTTCAGATTTTTCGTCATTAGTGTAAAGTAATGCCAGAGATTTCTGTGCATTAATTTTGTATCCTGCTACTTTACCAAATTCATTTATGAGCTCTAGTAGTTTTCTGGTAGGATCTTTAGGATTCTCTATGTATAGTATCATGTCGTCTGCAGACAGTGACAATTTTACTTCTTCTTTTACGATTTGGATTCCTTTTATTTCTTTTTCGTCTCTGATTGCCATGGCTAAAACTTCCAAAACTACGTTGAATAATAGTGGTGAGAGTGGGCAACCTTGTCTTGTTCCTGATCTTAGAGGAAATGCTTTCAGTTTTTCACCATTGAGAACAATGCTGGCTGTTGGTGTGTCATATATGGCCTTTATTATGTTGAGGAAAGTTCCCTCTATGCCTACTTTCTGCAGGGTTTTTATCACAAATCCATGTTGAATTTTGTCGAAAGGATTTTCTGCATCTATTGAGATGATCATATGGTTTTTATTCTTCAGTTTGTTAATATGGTGTATCACATTGTTTGATTTGTGTATATTGAAGAATCCTTGCATTCCTGGGATGAACCTCACTTGATCATGGTGTATGATCATTTTAATGTTCTGTTGGATTCTGTTTGCTAGTATTTTGTTGAGGATTTTTGCATCTATGTTCATCAGTGATATTGGCCTGTAGTTTGCTTTCTTTGTGACCTCTTTGTCTGGTTTTGGTATCAGGGTGATGGTAGCCTTGTAGAGTGAGTTTGGGAGTGTTCTTCCGTCTACTATATTTTGGAAGAGTTTGAGAAGGATAGGTGTTAGCTCTTCTCTAAATGTTTGATAGAATTCACCTGTGAAGCCATCTGGTCCTGGGCTTTTGTTTGTTGGAAGATTTTTAATCACAGTCTCAATTTCAGTGCTTATTATTGGTCTGTTTCTATTTTCTGTTTCTTCCTGGTTCAGTTTCGGAAAGTTGTGCTTTTCTAAGAATTTGTCCATTTCTTCCAGGTTGTCCATTTTATTGGCATATAGTTACTTGTAGTGATCTCTCATGCTCCTTTGTATTTCAGCAGTGTCATTTGTTACTTCTCCTTTTTCATTTCTAATTCTGTTGATTTGAGTCTACTCTTTATTTTTCCTTGATGTGTGTGGCTAATGGTTTATCAATTTTGTTTATCTTCTCAATGAACCAGCTTTTAGTTTTATTGATCTTTTCTATTGTGTTCTTCATTTCTTTTTCAGTTATTTCTGATCTGATCTGTATGATTTCTTTCCTTCTGCTAACTTTTGGGTTTTTTTTGTTATTATTTCTTTATTTATTATTTTCTTGTTCTTATCTAGATTTTTTTAGTAGATCATTATTGGCGTATAATTACTTCACAATATTGTATTAGTTTCTGTTGCAGAACACAATGAATCAGCCATATGCATACACATGTACCCATATCCCCTCCATATTGACCCTCCCTCCCATCCTCCCTATTCCACTCCACTATGTCATCGCAAAACAGCGAGCCGATCTCCCTGTGCTATGCTGCTGCTTCCCAGCAGCCAACTGTTTTACGTTCGGTAGTGTATGTATGTCGATGCTTCGCCCCAGCTTTGCCCTCCCACCCCATGTCCTCAAGTCCATTTTCTATGTCTGTCTCGTTACACCTGCCCTGCTACTAGTTCGTTATTACTTTTTTTTTTACATTCCATATATATGTGTCAACATATGGTATTTGCTTTTCTCTTCCTGACTTATTTCACTCTGTATGACAGACTCTATGTCCATATACCTCGCTACAAATAACTCAGTTTCATTTTTTTATGGCTGAGTAATATCCCATTGTATATATATGTCACATCTTCTTTATCCAGTCATCTATCAATGGACATTTAGGTTGCTTCCGTGTCCTGGCTATTGTAAATTGTGCTGCAGTGAACATTGGTGAACATTTTCAGGTATTAAGGGTGTGAAGATTCTCTCTAAGCATACTTAACGCGATTCTTGTTAAAACTGAATTCTGCAAGGACAGACACTGAAGCCCAAAGCCGAAGCTTATTTGAGAAGAGGTCTCAGAAGATCCTTACTAAAGTTTTCTCAAAGAGAGAGTCCACGGACTTCCCTGGTGGTCCAGTGGTTAAGACTCCATGCTTCCACTGCAGGAGTCACGGGTTCGTTCCCTAGTTGGGGTACTAAGATCTCACATGCCACACAGCACAGCCAAAAAAAAAAAAGATTTAAAGAAAGAGTCTTTGTCAGTCCCTTCTGTTGATCAAGGAAATAATAGACATTCTTTTATTTTAAAAATTTATTTTATTGAAGTGTTGATTTACAATGTTGTGTTAATTTCTGCTACATAGCAAAGTGATTCAGTTTTATATATATATATATATATATATATATATATATACACATTCTTTTTCGTATTCTTTTCCATTATGGTTTATCACAGGACTTTGAGTATAGTTCCCTGTGTGGAATAGACATTCTTTTCTCCTTTGAACAATACAAGTCCATTTCCCATTTGGTCACCTTTCATTCATTAAGGAGCAGCTGAACCATCTGTTGTGATTTAGCAGTAGGCCAGCTAGTTTAGAAGATTCCTAGGTGTTGAGCTCAAAGCATTCTGTATGGGATACACAGCAGCAACTCAGTATGTGAAGATTGCCTATACATGACCTGTTGTGGTGATTTCTTTGAGGGTTTTATCAAGCCGCCCACCTTCAGCTTGCAGGACTTTGGGAAGAGAGCAGTTTTAGTCCTAAGTGATGCCAAGTCAGGAGGGTGGGAAAAATTGGAAATGTTAATTTACAGAGTTGTTAGCCAGATATTGAAGGAAGCTAGAAGAATTGAGAATTTGGTATGTACTGACAAAATGTGCATGATGGCAGAATCCAGTCCAAGTTATAGCCTGATGAAATAGAAAGTAAAATGTCGTTTACCAAGAGGTGAAAAAATAGCTCAAAGATAATGAACAGGACTAGAATCTAATGACTCATATGGGTGTGCAATAATTTTCCATTGAAACATAAAATGTCTCTGTAGAGTCATCCCCCTTTTTGATTCTTGTTTAGAAAATAAGTGTAGTCTCATTAGATTTTGCTTGATTATTTACATAAGTGCAGCAAGAATGATAATTGACTATATAGGCCTTTTAAAGTTTGCTTTGCTGGAACTTTCCATAAAGAATCTCATATTATGTGGATATCCAGTTTTCCTAGCATCATTTGTTGAAAAGACTGTCCTTTCCCCATGAATGGTCTTGATACGCTTGTCAAAAACCATTTCACTACATATAGGAGGATTTATTTCTGGGTTCTCTGTTTTTTTCCATTAGTCTATGTCTGTCTTTTTTCAGGTACCACACTGTTTTTTTCCCCAGAGTTATTTTTTTTTTTCTTGTGATGAGAAGTTCTAAAATCGACTCTCTTAGTACCACACTGTTTTGATTACTGTGGCTTTGTCCAAGACAAGATGCACCAAACAATTAAGGGGATGGTTTTATTCAGGCTTTTGCAATAGCCAGAACCTTTATTAATGAGGAATATCTCAAATACATATCATAGAATAGGAAAGAAATTTGGGTTTTTGTAGAAGTAGGTAAGCAATGGAGTCAGCATGAGTTTTGTGTGAGTTCTGCAGAAGGACAGGGGTGTGTCTTATATGCAAGGGCAGGGTGGTCCTTTGAAATTAGTTGTTCTTCTGGACACAAAATTGATGAGGGTGATTTCTTAAACATCCCTGTTTCCTTGGATCACAGGGTTCAGGTAAAGTTCAACATTGTCACTGTACTTAACTCCTTTTTCTATGCCAGAATTTGGGTTAAGTTACTATCCTGGATTTTGAACAGAAAATGTTTCAGTTTTTAAAGATATTTATTTAGATATTTAAATAGGAAAAACCCTGCTTTGGCTTAAATAGTTACATTTCTTTCTTAATCATGCTATAATTTTTTTCCAACCAAATACATTAAACATGTAACCAATTATGTACTGAAATAACTGCCTTGCAAAATAATAGTTTGTGTGTGACTCAGAAGACAGTTTGGGGTTTTTTTATGTACTTAGGTGACATAATTAGTAGGCTTACAGTATAAAGTTTGTTTTAAAACTCTCCATTTTAATTGTTGAACCAATCTCACACATAGTGATGCTTATATCTACATTATTCAGGGCAGAATTTCTAATTTTTTCACGTGATTCTGAATAGTTTATAGTTTCTGTGGTTTTAGATGAATCATTCCTAGCAAGACAGAGCTTAATTTTTTCTCATCCTAAATATTAAAGTTCTATTTTTAGAATAAGTCCAAAGGTAATCTTCATAACACATAAGGCAAAGTCCAATAACAATTTAAATTACAGGGCTATAACAAAAGAATATAACTGCATAGTTAGAAAGTGTGTCTTTAATAGGAAAAAAAGAGTCCGCCACTTCTGATAGTAAGAATGTGGTTTCAGTGATTCAAGAATAGGCTTTGGGCTCTTATTCACCCATTTTTAAATTGAGGTACAATTAATGGACAGAGATATACACAGATCTTAAATGTACATTTTAATGGACACTTTAAAAAATATCCATTCATGCACTAAAGTGCAGAAATCTCAATAAATTTTCACAAAGTGAACAAACCTGTGTCACTAGTACTGAGATCAAGACAATAGAACATTACCTGCATACAGAAGTCCCCTTCTGACCTTTTGTAGTCACAACCCCATAACAGAGGTTAACCATTATTATGACTTCCAACAGTATAGACTAATATTCTTTATTATTGTTTTTATATAAATAGAATAATACATTATATACTCTTTTGTGCCTGGCTTCTTTCATTCAACATTAAGTTTGAGTGATTCATCTCTATCATTGTTTGTGGTTGTAGTTTGCTCTTTCTCAATGTTGTATAGCATTACAAGGTATTAACATATTATATTTATCCATTCTGTGTTGATAGACATTAGGGTTGTTTCCAGTTTGTGGTTAGCACTACTCTGATTATTCTTGTACATGCCTTTAGGTGAATATACACATGCATATTGTTACAGATATATCTGGGAATGAAATTGCTGGTTCACAGGGTGTGTATATGTTCAGTTTTTTAAACTCATTCAGGATTTTTTTTCATATCATAAAATCACTGATTTCAAGTATACAATTCAATGGTTTTTACTAACTTTAGCCAGTGGTGCAGCCATACCATAAATCAGTTATAGAACATTTTTATCCCTCCAGTAAGATCCCACAGATGCATTTATAGTTGATTCCTGTTCCTAACCTCAGCCCTAGGCAACCAATAAACTTCTTTCTGTCTCTATAAATTGGCCTTTTCTGGGCATTTCATAAAAATGAAATCATATGATATGTTTTCTGTCGTGTCTGTTTTCTTTCACTTAAGATAATGTTTTTGAAATTCATCTGTAATATACCTATGCATCAGTAGTTCATTCGTTTTTATTGCTGAACAGTATTCCTTTGTATGAATATACTACATCTTTCCATTCTTAAGTTGATGAACATTTGAGTTGTTTCTAGTTTTTGAATATTATAAATAATGCTGCTATGAATATTTGTGTCCAATTATTTGTGTGGACATACATTTTCCTTTCTCTTCGGTAGGTAACTAGGAGAGGAATTGCTACATCATACAGTAAATTAGTAAATTTCTATTTAACTTTTTGAGAAACTCTTCCAGCCTCTGCCCATTACCCAGTTCCGTAGCCAGTTCCATATTTTTTTGATATTTGTTACAGCAGCACCCCATTCTTCTTTACCAATTCCTGTCATAGTTAGTTTGGGCTCCTATAATGAAAATATCATATACTGGGTGACTAAAACAGCAAACATTTATTTCTAACAGTTCTGGAGGCTAGGATGTCCATGATCAAGGTGCTGGTAGATGGGATGTCTGGTGAGGACCCAGTTCCTGGTTCATAGATAGCTGTCTTCTAACTGTATCTTCACATGGTGAAATGAAAGCGTTCTCTGGGGTTTCTTTAATAAGGGCACTAATCCCATTCATGAGAGCTCCACCCTCATGACTTAAATGCATCCCAAAGGCCCCACCTCCTAATACTATCACATTGAGGTTTAGGAGTTAAACATGTAAATTTTCAGAGGAACACAAACCTTCAGTGCATAACAGTCTTCCAGTCCATGAAAATGGAATGTTTCTCCATTTATTTAGATCTTCTTAATGTTTTTAACAAAGTTTTGTAATTTTCAGTGTGTTAGTCTTGCACTCCTTTTGTTAAATTTGTTTCCAAATATTTCATTCTTTTTGATACTGTTGTAAATGCAGTTGCATTATTCATTTTATTTTCATATTGTTCATTATTCATATATAGAAATACAGCTGGTTTCTGGATATTGATCTTGTTTCCTGTGACTTTGTACTGAACTCATGTGTTAGCTCTAATAGTTTTCTTGGGATTTTCTTCTGTGTAACCATGGACCATGCAATTGGTGAAAAAAAAAATGGTTTACTTCTTCCTTTCCAATGTAGATGATTTTTATTTGTATTTCTTGCTGCATAGTACTGGCTAGACCCTTCTATCCTATGGTAAATAGAAGAGACAAGAGTAGATATCCTCATCTTGTTCCCAGTCTGAGGAGGAAAGCATTTACTCTTTCACCATTAGGTCCTTTATTAGGCTGAGGAAGTTTCCTTCTAATCTACGTTTGTTAATAGCTTTTATTATAAATGGATGTTGGTTTGTGTCAAGTACAGATGGTCATATATTTTTTGTCTTTTATCCTATGAATGTGGTTTGTTACATTAATCCATTTTCAAATGATAAATCTTGCATTCCTTGAATAAATCCCACTTGGTCACAATGTGTAATCTTTTAAAATGTTTTAGATTTCTTTTCCTAATATTTTGATGAAGATATTTGCATCCTTATTTATAAGATATATTGGTATATAATTTTGTTCTTTCTTCTGATATCTTTTTTCTGGCTTTGCTATGATACTGTCCTTATAGAAAGAGTTGGGAAGTGTTCCATTTTCTGGAAGAACTTTTGTAGTATTGGCATTAATTCTTCTTTATATGTTTGATAAAATTCACCAGTGAAACCATCTGGACCTGGGCTTTTCTTTATAGCAAAATTTTGAATTACTAATTAAATTTTATAATCTTTTTAACTTCTTAGGGGTCAGTGGTATTGTTTCCTCTTTAATTTCTTATTTTTGTGATATGTGTCTTCTCTGTTTCTTACATAATCTAGCTAAGGATTTGTTGATATTTTCAAGAATAAACTTTCAGTTTCATGAATTTTCTCTATGATTGTTCTGCTTTTTCTAGTTCTTTAATTTATGCTCTAATTTTTATTGTTTTATTGCCTTGGCTTGATTCAGTTTGATTTTGTATTTTTTTCTAGATTTCTAGGATAAATGCTTAGATTAATAATCTGAGATTTTTATTATTTTCTAACATAAGCATTCAAGATTATAAATATCCCTCTAAGCATCAGTTTAACAATGTTCAATAAATGTTGATATGTTGTATTTTTATTTTCATTCAGATATAAGTAATTTCTATTTTCTTTTAATTATTTTTTGATCTACAAATTACTTAGGGATATAGTATATAATTTCCAAATACTTGTGGATTTCCTAAATTTCTATCTTTATTTTGATAATGTAACTCCATTGTAGTCATATAATATACCTTTACGATTTAAATTTTATTAAATTTATTAATACTGGTTTTATGGTCTAGTATATGGTCCATCTTGGAAAATAGTCTGTGTGCTCTTAAAAAGAATAGGTAATCTACTGTGATTGGGTTTTTATACAAATGTCTGGTAGGTCAAGTTGCTTGATAGTTTTGTTCAAGTCTTCTATATACTCATTGATATACTCATTGATTTTCTGTCTAGTTAATCTATCAATTATTGAAGTGGGGTATTAAAGTGTCTAATTATTATTATTATGCTGTCTATTTCACCCTGTACATCAGTCATGAATTTTTAAAATGTTTCTTGTATTTTGAGGCTCTGAGCTTAGATGCACCTATGTTTACAATTGTTCTCTCTTCCTGTTAAATTGATCTAATTATCATTGTAAAATGTCCCTTTTTGTCTCTAATGACAATTTTTGTTTTAAATCTCTTTTGTCTGATATTATTATAAACATTATGGCTCTATATGTTTGCTATTTATATCGTATTATTCCCATCCTTTTCCTTTTAACCTGTTTGAACATTTGCATCTAAAGTGTGTCTCCTGTAGACAGCATATCATTAGATGATATATTTTTGTACTTCATCCTGCCAGTTTTTGTCATTGGTATTTAATTTATTTACATTTAATGTAATTACTGGTAAGGTACAATTTATATCTATAATTCTCTTTTTTTTTCTTCATGAGACCTTTATTTGAAGATTATGTCACTACTTTCTGTTACTAGTTGTCAAGTTTTTTTGTTTGTTTTTAAATCTTTATTGGAGTATAATTCCTTTACAATGGTGTGTTAGTTTCTGCTTTATAACAAAGTGAATCATATATATATGATTATACATAAACATATGTTCCCATATCTCTTCCCTCTTGTGTCTCCCTCCCTCACACCCTCCCTATCCGACCCCTCTAAGTGGTCACAAAGCACCGAGCTGATCTCCCTGTGCTATGCGGCTGCTTCCCACTAGCTATCTATTTTACGTTGCATAGTGTATATATGTCCATGCCACTCTCTCACTTTGTCACAGCTTATCATTCCCTCTCCGCATATCCTCAAGTGCATTCTCTAGTAGGACTGTGTCTTTATTCCTATCTTACCCCTAGGTTCATGACATTTTTTTTCTTAAATTCCATATATATGTGTTAGCATACGGTATTTGTCTTTCTCTTTCTGACTTACTTCACTCTGTATGACAGACTCTAGGTCCATCCACCTCATTACAAATAGCTCAATTTCATTTCTTTTTATGGCTGAGTAATATCCCATTGTATATATGTGCCATATCTTCTTTATCCATTCATCTGATGATGAATATAGAAATATAAAAAATGAAAAATAATTATTAAGAAAAGGAATTAAAAAAAGAAAAAACAGAGGGACAGAACCCTAGGACTATTGGAGAAAGCAAAGCTATACAGAGCAAAAGCTCACACAGAAACATACACATACACACTCACAAAAACAGGAAAAGGGGAAAAAATAATATATCTTTCTCTCAAAGTCCACCTCCTCTATTTGGGATGATTCGTTGTCTCTTCAGGTACTCCACAGATGCAGGGTACATCAAGTTGATTGTGGAAATTTAATCTGCTCCTCCTGAGGCTGCTGGGAGAAATTTCCCTTTCTCTTCTTTGCTCACACAGCTCCCAGGGTTCAGCTTTGGATTTGGCCCTGCCTCTGTGTGTAGGCCGCTGGAGGGCATCTGTTCTTCGCTCAGACAGAACAAGGTTAAAGAAGCAGCTGATTCAGGGACCCTGGCTCACTCAGGCCCGGGGGAGAGAGGGGTACAGATGCGGGGCGAGCCTGCAGTGGCAGAGGCCCGCGTGACACTGCACCAGCCTGAGGCGTGCCGTGCATTCTCCCGGGGAACTTTTCCCTGGATCACGGGACCCTGGCAGTGGTGGGCTGCACAGGCTCCCGGCAGGGGAGGTGTGCATTGTGACCTGTGCTCACACACAGTCTTCTTGGTGGTGGCAGCAGCAGCCTTAGTCTCTCATGCCCGTCTCTGTGGTCCGGGCTGAATATCTGCAGCTCGCGCCCATCTCTGGAGCTCCTTTAAGCAGCGCTCTTAATCCCCTCTCCTCATGCACCAGGAAACAAAGAGGGAAGAAAAAGTCTCTTGCCTCTTTGGCAGGTCCAGAATTTTTCCTGGACTCCCTCCCGGCTAGCCGTGGTGCAGTAACCCCTTCCGGCTGTGTTCACGCTACCAGCCCTCTCCCTGTGATCCAACCGAAGCCCGAGCCTCACCTCCCAGCCCCCGCCCACCCCGGCGGGTGATCAGACAGCCTCTCGGGCTGGTAAGTGCTGGTAGGCTCCTATCCTCTGTGCGCGAATCTCTCCGCTTTGCCCTCTGCACCCCTGTTGCTGTGCTCTCCTCCGCTGCTCCGAAGCTTCCGCCCTCCGAGTCCTGCAGTCTCCGCCCACGAAGGGGCTTCCTAGTGTGTGGAAACTTTTCCTCCTTCACAGCTCCCTTCCTCTGGTGCAGGTCCCATCCCTATTCTTTTGTCTCTGTTTATTATTTTTTCTTTTGCCCTACCCAGGTATGTGGGGAGTTTCTTGCCTTTTGGGAGGTCTGAGGTCTTCTGTCAGCATTTAGTGGATGTTCTATAGGAATTGTTCCACGTGTAGATGTATTTCTGATGTATCTGTGGGGAGGAAGCTGATCTCCATGTCTTACTCTTCTGCCATCTTCCCCCTCTCCTGTTGGAAGATTTTTAATCACAGTTTCAATTTTATTACTTGTGATTGGTCTGTTCATATTTTCTGTTTCTTCCTGGTTCAGTCTTGGAAGGTTACACCTTTCTAAGAATTTGTCCATTTCTTCCAGGTTGTCCATTTTATTGGCATAGAGGTGCTTATAGTAGTCTCAGGATGCTTTGTATTTCTGTGGTGTCTGTTGTAACTTCTCCTT
The DNA here is from genome assembly GCF_949987515.2 of Delphinus delphis. Lineage (NCBI taxonomy): Eukaryota > Metazoa > Chordata > Mammalia > Artiodactyla > Delphinidae > Delphinus > Delphinus delphis. Next base: position 71,246,541 of record NC_082704.1, read on the forward strand.
TTTCATTTCTAATTTTATTAATTTGAGTCCTTTCCCTCTTTTTTTTTGATGAGTCTGGCTAATCAGTTTTGTTTATCTTCTCAAAGAACCAGCTTTTAGTTTTATTGATCTTTGCTCTTGTTTTCTTTGTTTCTATTTCATTTATTTCTGCTCTGATCTTTATGATTTCTTTCCTTCTGCTAACTTTGGGTTTTGTTGGTTCTTCTTTCTCTAGTTCCTTTAGGTGTAAGGTTAGATTGTTTATTTGAGATTCTTCTTGTTTCTTGAGGTAGGCTTGTATAGACCACAGCTCTATGAGAATAGATATCAGTTACAAGAAAAAATTCTGTAAAAATTACAATCACATGGAGGCTAAACAATACACTACTTAATAACCAAGAGATCAATGAAGAAATCAAAGAGGAAATCAGAAAATGCCTAGAAAGGAATGACAATGAAAGCACGATGACCCAAAAGGTATAGGAGGCAGCAAAAGCAGTTCTCAGAGGGAAGTTTATAGGAATACAATCCTAACTCAAGAAACAAGAAACATCTCAAGTAAACAAGCTCACATTACACCTAAAGCAATTAAAGAAAGAAGAACAAAAAAAACCCAAAGTTAGCAGAAGAAAAGTAATTAAAATGATCAGGTCAGTAATAAATGAAAAAGAAATGAAGGAAACAATAGCAAAGATCAGTAAAACTATAAGCTGGTTCTTTGAGAAGATAAGCAAAATTGATAAAGCATTAGCCAGACTCATCAGGAAAAAAGTAAGAAGACTCAAATCAATAGAACTAGAAATGAAAAAGGAGTAAAAACTGACACTGCAGAAATAAAAAGGATTATGAGAGATTAGCACAAGCAGGTATATGCCAGTAAAATGCACAACCTGGAAAAAAAGGACAAGTTCTTAGAAAAGCACAACCTTCCAAATCTGAACCAGGAAGAAATAGAAAATATAAACAAGCCAATCACAAGCACTGAAATTTAGACTGTGATTAAGTATCTTCCAACAAACAAAAGCCCAGGACCAGATGTCTTCACTGGCGAATTCTATCAAACATTAGAGAAGAGGTTACAGCTATCCTTCTCAAAAGCTTCCAAAATATAGCAGAGGGAGGAACACTCCCAAACTCCTTCTATGATGCCACCATCACCCTGATACCAGAACCAGACAAAGATGTCACAAAGAAAGAAAACTACAGGTTAGTATCACTGATGAATATAGATGCAAACATCCTCAACAAAATACTAGCAAACACAATGCAACAGCACATTAAAAGGATCATACAGCATGATCAAGTGGGGTTTATTCCAGGAATGCAAGGATTCTTCAGTATACACAAATCAATCAACGTGAAACACCATATTAACAAATTGAAGGATAAAAACCTTATGATCATTTCAATAGATGCAGAAAAATCTTTTGACAAAATTCAACACCCATTTATGATAAAAACCCTCCAGAAAGTAGACATAAAGGGAACTTACCTCAACATAATAAAGGCCATATATAACAAACCCACAGCCAACAACATTCTCGATGGTGAAAAATTGAAACCATTCCCACTAAGATCAGGAACGAGAGAAGGTTGTCCACTCTCACCACTATTATTCAACATAGTTTTGAAAGTTTTAACCACAGCAATCAGAGAAGAAAAAGAAATAAAAGTAATCCAAATCAGAAGAAGAAACAAAGCTGTCACTCTTTGCAGATGACATGATTCTATACATAGAGAATCCTAAAGATGGTACCAGAAAACTACTAGAGCTCATGAATGAATTAGGTAAAGTAGCAGGACACAAAATTAATGCATAGAAATCTCTTGCATTCCTATACACTAATGATGAAAAATCTGAAAGATAAATTAAGGAAACTCTCCCATTTACCACTGCAACAAAAAGAGTAAAATACCTAGTAGTAAACCTACCTAAGGAGACCAAAGACCTGTATGCAGAAAACTATAAGACACTGATGAAAGAAATTAAAGGTGATACAAACAGATGGAAAGATATACCATGTTCTTGAATTGGAAGAATCAACATTGTGAAAATAACTATACTACCCAAAGCAATCTACAGATTCAGTGAAATCCCTATCAGACTGCTAAATGGCATTTTTACTAAATGGCATTTTTCACAGAAGTAGAACCAAAAATTTCACAATTTGTATGGAAACACAAAAGACCCCCAATAGCCAAAGCAATTTTGAGAAAGAAATACGGAACTGGAGGAATAAAGCTCCCAGACTTCAGACTATACTACAAAGCTACAGTAATCAAGACAGTATCGTACTGACACAAAAACAGAAATATAGATCAATGGAACAGGGTAGAAAGCCCAGAGATAAACCCACACACATATGGTCACCTTATCTTTGATAAAGGAGGCAAGAATATACAATGGAGATAAGACAGCCTCTTCAATAAGTGGTTGTGGGAAAAGTGAACAGCTACATGTAAAAGAATGAAATTAGAACACTCCCTAGCACCATACACAAAGCTAAACTCAAAATGGGTTAAAGACCTACATGTAGGGCCAGACATTAAAACTCTTGGTGGAAAACATAGGCAGAATATCTGTGAGATAAATCACAACAAGATCCTTTTTGACCCACCTCCTAGAGAAATGGAAATAAAAACAAAAATAAAGAAATGAGACCTAATGAAACTTAAAATCTTGCACAGCAAAGCAAACCATAAACAAGACGAAAAGACAACCCTCAGAATGGGAGAAAATATTTGCAAATGAAGCAACTGCCAAGGGATTAATCTCCAAAATTTACAAGCAACTCATGTAACTCAATATCAAGAAAACAAACAACCCAATTCATAAATGGGCAGAAGACCTAAATAGACATTTCTGCAAAGAAGATACACAGTTTTCCAACAAACACATGAAGGAATGCTCAACATCCCTAATCATTAGAAAGATGCAAATCAACACTATAATGAAGTATCACCTCACATCTGTCAGAATGGCCATCCTCAAAAAATCTACAAACAGTAAATGCTGTAGACAGTGTGGAGAAAAGGGAACCGTCTTGCACTGTTTGTGGCAATGTAAATTGATACAGCCACTATGGAGAACAGTATGGAGCTTCCTTAAAATCTAAAAATAGTACTACCATACGACCCAGTGATCCCACTACTGGGCTTATACCCTGAGAAAACCATAATTTAAAAAGAGTCATGTACCACAATGTTCATTGCAGCTCTAACAGTAGCCAGGACATGGAAGCAACCTGTTTCCATGGAGAGATGAATGGATAAAGAAGATGTGGCACATATATACAATGGAATATTACTCAGCCATAAAAAGAAACGAAATTGAGTTTTTTGTAGTGAGGTGGATGGACCTAGAATCTGTCATACAGTGTGAATTAAGAAAGAGAAAAAGAAATACCATTGCTAACATATATATATGGCATCTAAAAAAAAAAGTTCTGAGAACCTAGGGGCAGGACAGGAATAAAGACATAGATGTGGAGAGTGGACTTGAGGACATGGGGAGGTGGAGGGGTGGGCTGGGATGAGGTGAGAGTGTGGCATGGGCATATATACACTACCAAGTGTAGAATGGATGGCTGGTGGGAATCAACCACATAGAACAGGGAGATCAGCTTGGTGCTTTGTGACCATCTAAGTGGGTGGGATAGGGTGGGTGGGAGGCAGACGCAGGAGGGAGGAGTTATGAGGATATTTGTATATGTATAACTGATTCACTTTGTTGTAAAGCAGAAACTAACACACCATTGTAAAGCAATTATACTCCAATAAAGATGTTAAAAAATACTAATTAAAAGAAGATAGTAATAAAATACCATATGTTATATGATTGATTTTATATAGAATTTCTGTAATAACCCAATCCTTAGAGAAAGAAAGTAGATTAGCATTTGCCTATGGTGGTGGGGGGAAGGGGAAAGAGGGAATTGGGTAGTGAGTACTAAAGTGTATGGGGTTTCTTCTACGAATAGTAAAAATATTGCATAATTAATTGTGGTGATGGTTGTAGAACTTTGTGAATTGACTAAAAGCCACTGAATTGTACAGTTAAATATTTATATATGTGTGTGCATGCAAGTACTTCTGTTATGTTTTTTTCTTGGCTTCTTCCCTCAGATATTCTGATTTAGTAGGACCTAAGATTGGAGTCTGCTTTTTAAACAAGGAACCAATTTGATTCTAATGCAGTTGGCCACAAAATATTATTTGAGAGACACTGTCTTAGGCAAGATTGTATTCCTTATTTTACTTTCTTCAAGAAATTTGTGATGAAGTACAGAGGATGCGTATCTTTATCCTAGGTATATGCTAATACCTTGCCCTCCTTTATCATGGTTATATTTTGAGCTAAAATTTTCAGATCTGGGTAATGTTGACATTTTCTTTGTATGACAGGCCATTGCTACTTTAGGCAGATTATGACAGTTGCAGTGGGGTACTCAGATGGCTTTATCTTCTCAGTTGAATTTTTTTTTTGCATTTTTTTTCAAAAAGAGAATTGGTATTTTCCATAGTATTCCCTCTGCCATAGGTTTCAAAGTAATTGTAAAACCTCTTTCTCTACATTATCCTACTCTTCCTATTTCATGATATGCATCTCAAATGGTTGGTTGGCTTATCTAGTGAGATATTTGAAAGATAGCCTACATAGGCCAGTGTATGTCTACATGTGGTGGTAGATAACCTGTGTCTGAATCATCTAGAATGTTTGTTAAACTTCCGGAGTCCCAAGCTTCAGAGTCTCTGAATGTGGAGCCTAAGAATCTGGATGAATATTATGCATACTAAAGTTTGAGAACCACTGACTTAGGTAGTGATCTTTGTCTTTGAATTTTCTAATATACAACTTGAGAAGAGTTTTAAATTTCTTCTAATTTTTCTTATATTATTTATTATATTTGTTATTTCTGGGAAGGTTAGAATTTTGCTTCCACACTTGAAAGTCCTGGTTTTTTTGTTTCGACTTGATCTTTCTGTTTTAATAAAAAATGTACTTTGCACTGTCTAGCTATGCTTTTGGTCCTTCCCACTTCTTTGCCCTGATTTCCACACTGATTAATTTGGTCAGTATGTAATTCATCTTGTTCTATGGACAAAAATTCTATAGTGTGTGTGTGTGTGTGTGTGTGTGTGTGTGTGTGTGTGTGTGTGTGTGTGTTTGTGTACACTATTGTTGCTGCTAAATTTCTACTCATCTTTGGTTGTTCCTGGAAAGCCCTAAAACTATAGGGATAGCAATATTAGAATTGTAAGAATCTTTAATATCTGGTCTTTCATATACTATGTGCAAGTTATAGTAATACTGACTTGAACATATCTAAATTGCTATGAATTCTGACAATTCCCAGGAATCTGAAAAGGTATGGGACTTTTTATTGCATTAGTAAAGCAGTGACTAAGAGCTGTGATTTCAAAATAAGAATTGTAATAGACTGATTACAAAATGTACACTCTGAAAAGCTAAGCTTCATAATTATGGGCATACTATGTGCATTCTCTATCAAATGTTAACTATGAGAAAATTGCCCTAAAAGAGATGAAAAAGAGTTGACATAATTTTAACCAGTAGAGTATACTAATATAACTGTTTATTGCTCCTAACAATGGTATACTGTCCTTTAGTTGTTATATTTATTTGGATGCTATTTTTATTTATTGTTATTAAAATAATAATAATCATTTATGAAGTAATTCTATGAGTGAAGGGCTTTTATAATCACTTAACATATAGCATCTCATTTAATCATCAGAAATTCATTAATCATATCAATTTTCTAGACAAGGACGCCAAGCTTCAGAATGATTACATAACTTGACAAAGATTAATAGGTAGTAAGTGGCAGTGCAGACATCAGGCACCTGGTTTGCCTTAAAGAAAATCCTGTGCTGTTTTCTTTTTCCAGTTTTATTGAGATATAATTGACATACAGCACTGTAAAATTTTAAGGTGTGTAGTGTAATGATTTGACTTAAGTACATCATGAACTGATTATCACAATAAGTTTGCTGAACATCCATCATCTCATACAGATACAAAATTTAAGAAATAGAAAAAATATTTTCCTTCTGATGAGAACTTTTAGGGTTTATTTTCTTGACATCTTTCATCTATAAAATACAGCATGTTAATTACATTTATCATGTTGTACATTACATCCCTAGTACTTATTTATTCCATAACTGGAAGTTTGTACCTTTTGACTGCCTTCATCCAATTCCCTCTCCCCCAACCTCCCACCTCTGGTAACCGAAAGTGTAATCTCTTTTACCATGAGTTTCTTTGTTTGTTTATATGTTTTTGGAGTATAATAACCTATAACACTATGTTAGTTACTGGTACAACATAATTATTTGATATTTCTGTACATTTTAAAATGATCACCATGGTAAGTCAGTTAACATACGTCACCATACAAAGATAATACATAAATACTGACTATATTCCTCACACTGTATTTTTCATACCCATGAAGTATTTATTTTGTAACTTGAAGCTTGCACCTCTTAAACTCCCTCACCTATTTCTCTTCCACCCCCATCCCTCCCCTCAGGCCATCTACTGTTATCTGTATCTATGACTCTTTCTAAAATTTTTTTTACGTTTGTTTATTTGTTTTCTGGATTCCACATACAAGTGAAATCATGTAGTATTGTTTTTCTCTGTCTGACTTACTTCACTTATCATAATACCCTCTAGGTCCATTCATGTTGTTGCATATGTGAAGATTTCATCTTTTATGGCTGAGTAATATTCCATTGTGTGTGTATACATATATATACATCCCATCTTCTTTATTCATTCAATTATTGATGGGAACTTATGTTGCTTCCATATCTTGGCTATTGTATCAATACTTAAGCTGCAATGAACATAAGATTGCATATACCTCTTTTACTTAGTATTTCTGGTTTCTTAGGATAGTAACCAGGAGTGGAATTGCTGGATCATATGATAGGTCTACTTTTAGTTTTTTTGAGGAATCCTCATTGTTTTACACAGTGGCTGAACCAATTTAGATTCGCACCAACAGTGTACGAGGGTTCTCTTTTCTTGGCATCCTTGCCAACATTTGTTATTTGTAGACTTTTTGATGATAGCCATTCTGACAGGTGTGAGGTGATATCTCATTGTGGTTTTGACTTGCATTTCTCTAATAATTAAGAATGTTGAGCATCTTTTCATATGCCTCTTAGCCATCTGTGTGTGTCTTCTTGGGGAAATGTCTATTCAGATCCTCTGTCCATTTTTAATCAGGTTGTTTGTTCTTTTGATGTTGAGTTGTATGAGTCCTTTGTATATTTTGGATATTAACACCTTATCAGATACATTGTTTGCAAATATTTTCTCCCATTCAATAGATGGCCCTTTCATTTTGTTGATAGTTTCCTTCACTGTGTAAAAGATTTTTAGTTTGATGTATTCCCATTTGTTTATGTTTGCTTTTCTTTGTTTCTTTTGCTTGAGGAGACATATTAAAACACATATATTACTAAGACTGATGTGAAAGAATATACTGACTCAGTTTTCTGCTAGAAGTTTTGTGGTTTCAGATCTTAAATTTAAGCCTTTAATTCATTTTGAATTTATTTTTCTGCATGATGTTAGAGAGTGGTCCAGTTTGATTCTATTGCATGTAACTGTCCAGTCTTTCCAACACCAGTTATGAAAAAAGGCTGATTTTTCCCCACTGTATATTCTCACCTCCTTTGTCATAGATTAATTTCCCATTGGTTTTGGCGCTAGTGCCTGCTCGCTGGTGGGAAGATACGTGTCCTGGGGTCTCTGGCTGCAGGGCCCTGGGGTTCATGGAGTTGGTGTCAGCCCACTGGTGGGCAGGGTTGGGTAACAATGTCTGGCTGCAGTACCCCAGGATGTCCTGGGGCTAGTGTTAGTGCACTGGTTTTCAGAGCCAAGTTCTGGGCCCTCTGGTGGACAGGCTTGTACCAGGGAAGCTGTGGGCTCAGGGCATCTTAAGGGTAGCTGCTTGGCCTGAGGCATCCCAGTACTAGTGCCAACAGTCTGTTGGGTGGGGCTGGGTTGCAGCACTAATAAGCTAGAGTGAGGATACCAAAATGAAGCTTGTCAGCACCAGTCTTCTCCTGGTATGAGGTCTCCAAACGGCTGCTGCCATTGTCCATGTCCCTAGGGTGAGATCCAGTTGCCTCTTGCCTCTCTAGGAGGCTCTTCAGTATTCTCAGGTGAGTCTGACCCAGGTTCCTATCAAATTACTGCTTCTGCCCTATGTTCTGGAGCACGTGGGATTTTGTGTGCACCCTTTAAGAGTGGAGTCTCTATTTCCCAGAGCCCTCTGGTTCCCCTGAAAGTAAGCCCCGTTGACCTTCAAAGCCAAATGTTCTGGGGGTTTATCTTTCCAGTACAGGATATCCAAGCTGTGGAGCCAAGTGTGGGCTTCAGATTCCTTGCTTTTGGGGAAGAACATCTTCAACTGTAATTATTCTCCCGTTAGTGGGTTCCCCACCCAGGGGTATGGGTCTTGGCTCTGCCACATCTCTATCCTGCCTACCCATCTTGTTGTGGTTCCTTCTTCATATCTTTAGTTGTAGAAAAATATTTTCTGCTATTCCTATCTTTCTCACCATCAATAGTTGCTCTGTAAATAGCTGTAATTTTGATGTGCCTGTGGGACAAAGTGAACTCAACATCTTCCTACTTTGCCATCTTGGTAACTCCTCGAAAATCCTGTTCTTTTAAACATTATTATAGCTTGACACTAGGTTTAATGAATAAACCTGTGGTGTGTGAATAAACACTCACTTCATAACACATTTTAGTTATAACATTAGATATTAGCTAGTAAGGATATAAACCCTATTATCTCCAATTATCTGTATGAAGTTAGAGATGACAAAGCACATTAGGTAATGGAGGATTGTGCCCTGGAAAGAACAGTGAGCTTGACTACTAGCTAGCACAATGAAATAATACAATTAAGTAAAAAGTAAAACTGGGAATAGTGAAACATTTTGTCATAATTTACAATACTATCCTGAGATCAAATCATTTTTTAATTAACTTTTTATTGTGGTATAAACACTTCACATGTGATCCATCGACTTAAATTTTTAGGCGTACAGTGCAGTATTGTTAATTTTAAGTACTGTGCTGTACAAGCAGATTTTGAACACATATTCATCATGTAAAGTTGAAACTCTATAGCCATTGAACAATAACTCCCCATTTCCACTTCTTCCTAGCCCCAGGCAACCACCATTCTACTTTCTGCTTCTATAAGTTTGATTATTTTAGATACCTTATATAAGAAGGATCATGCAGTGTTTGTCTTTCTGTGTATAGCTTATTTCATTTTGCAAAATGTGCTCTAGGTTCATCCATGTTGTCACTTATGGTGGAATTTCCTTCTTTTTTTAAAGGCCAAATAATATCCCATTGTGAGTATATACCACATTTTCTTAATTCATTCATCTGTTAATGTACATTTAGGCTGTTTCCATATCTTGGATACTGTGAATAATACAGCAACGAAAATGGAAATAAAAATATCTCTTTGAGAGTTCCCTGGTGGTCTCGTGGTTAGGATTCCGGTCTTTCACTGCCATGGCCCAGGTTCAATCCCTGGTTGGGGAACTGAGATCAGTGCAGCCACACACACACACACACAAAATCTCTTTGAGCTCCTGATTCAAATCTTTGGGATATATATCTATAAGTTGGATTGCTGGATCCTATGGAAGTTCTATTTTTAATTTTTTTGTGGAACCTCCATATTGTCTTCCATAGTGGCTTAATGATTTTATATTCTCACCAATACTATATAAGTGTTACAATTTCTCCACATCCTTACCAACATTTGTAATCTTTTTTTTTTGTAATAGTCATCTCAACACGTGTGAAGTGATAACTCGTGGTTTTGATTTGCATTTTCCTGAGAATGAATCATGTTGAGCACCTTTTATATACTTGTTGGCCATTTGTATATATTCTTTGGAAAAATGTCCAGTCAAGCCTGTTGCCCATTTTTTAATTAGGTTATATGTTTTTTGCTATGGACTCAGAGGACTTCCTTATTATTTTGGATATTAACCCCTTATCAGATATAGGGTTTGCAAATATTTTCTCCCATTTCATAGGTTCCCTTTTCATTTTGTTGATTCTTTTTACCTTTGCTGTGCAAAAGCATTTTAGTTTGATGTAGTCCCACTTATCTATTTCTTTTTTCGTTACTTGTGCTTCTGGTGTTATATTCATACAATCATTGCCAATACTAATGTCAAGAAGCTTTTCCCTTATGTGTTTTTCTAGAAGTTTTAAAATTTCATGTCTTTGGTTTAAGTCTCTATTGCATTTTTTTTTTCAAATTTGAAATTATCTGTGTATTTTATTTTATTTTTTAACATCTTCATTGGAGTATAATTGCTTTACAATGGTGTGTTAGTTTCTGCTTTACAACAAAGTGAATCAGCCTTACATATACATATATCCCCATATCTCCTTCCTCTTGCATCTCCCTCCCACCCTCCCTATCCCACCCCTCTAGGTGGTCACAAAGCACCGAGCTGATCTCCCTGTGCTATGTGGAGACAATTCTTTGCCTGTTGTGTATTCTTGGCTCATTCGTTGAACATCAGTTGACTATATATATGTGGGCTTATTTCTGAGCTCTCTATTCTGTTCCATTAGTCTGTATGTCTATCTTTATGTAAGCACCATACTGTTTTAATTACTGTAGATTTGTAATATATTTTGAAATCAGGAAGTGTAGTGCCTCCAGCTTTGTTCTTTCTCAAGATTGCCTTGGCTATTTGGAGCCTTTTATGGTTACATTTGAATTTTAAGATTGTTTTTTCTGTTTCTTTAAAAACTGCCACTGGGGCTTTGATGAGGATAACATTGAATCTGTAGATCACTTTGGGTATTATGGACATTTTAAAAATATTAGGTCTTCAAATCCATGAAAAAAATGTCTTTCCACATATTTGTGGCTTTAATTTTTTTCATTACTGTTTTGTAATTTTCCGTGTTCAAGTCTTTTACCTCTTTTGTTAAATTTACTCCTAAGTACTTTAAATACTTTATTCTTTTTGGTGGTATAGTAAAGGAGATTGTTTTCTTTATTTTTTGAAGTATAGTATCTGTACAATATTATATAAGTTAGAGATGCACAATATAGTGACTCACAATTTTTAAAGGTTATGCTCCATTTATAGTTATTATAAAATATTGGCTATATTCCCCATGTTGTACAATATCCTCTTGTAGCTTATTTATTTTATACCTAATCGTTTGTACCTCTTACTCCTCTACCACTATATTGCCCCTCCCACTTCCCTCTCCTCACTGGTAGCCACTAGTTTGTTCTCTATATCTGTGAGTCAGCTTCTTTTTTGTTATATTCACTAGTTTGTTGTATTTTTTAGATTCCACATATAAGTGATATCATACAGTATTTGTCTTTCTTTGTCTGACTTATTTCACTTAGCATAATGCCCTCCAATTCCATCCATGTTGCTGCAAATGGCAAAATTTCATTTTTTTATGGATGTGTAGCATTTTATTGTGTGTGTGTGTGTCTGTGTGTGTATCTCACATCTTTATCTATTCATCTGTTGATGGACACTAAGGTTGCTTCCATATCCTGGCAATTGTAAACAATGCTGCTATGAACATTAGGGTACATGTAAGTTTTCAAATTAGTCGGTGTTGTTTTTTGTTTATATACTGAGGAGTAGAATTGCTGGGTAATATGGTAGTTCTATTTTTAGCTTTTTGAGAAACCTCCATATTGTTTTGCACAGTGGCTGCAGACCAATTTACATTTCCACCAACAGTGTACCAGGATTCCCTGTTCACCACATTCTCACCAACATTTATTATTTGTGTTCTTTTTGGTGACAGCCTTTCTGACAGGTGGGAGGTGATACCTCATTGTGGTTTGGATTTGCATTTTCCTGATGATTAGTGATGTTGAGCATCTTTTCATGTGCCTGTCAGCCATCTGCATTTCCTCTTTGGACAAATGTCTACTTAGTTTTTTCTGTCCATTTTTTAATTGGGTTGTGTGGGGTTTTTTTGATGTTGAGTTCTATGAGCTGTTTATATATGTTGGATATTAATCCCTTATCAGTCATATCATTTGCAAATATTTTCTCCCATTCAGTAGGTTATCGTTTCATTTTTTCAATGGATTCTTTTGTTGTGCAAAAGCTTTTAAGTTTATTTTGGTCCCATTTGTTTATTTTTGCTTTAATTTCCTTTACTTTAGGAGATAGGTCCAAAAAAAATAGTGCTGTGATTTATGTCGTAGAGTGTTCTGCCTGTTTTCCTCTTGGAGTTTTATAGTATCCAGTCTTATATTTAGGTCCTTAATCCATTTTGAGTTTATTTTTGTATGTAGTGTTAGAGAATGTTCTAATTTCATCCTTTTACATGTAGCTGTCCAATTTTCCTAGCACCACTTATTGAAGAGACTGTGTTTTCTGCATTGTGTATTCTTGCCTCCTTCATCTTAGATCAATTGACCAGAATTCCATGGGTTTATCTCTGGACTTTCTATCCTGTTCCATTGATCTATATTTCTGTTTTTGTGTCAGTTCCGTACTGTCTTGATTAGTGTAGCATTGTAGTATAGTCTGAAGTCTGGGAGCATGATTCCTCCAGCTCTGTTCTTCTTTCTCAAGTTTTTTGTATTTTTTTGGATATTCAGGTTCTTTTGTATTTCCATACAAATTTTAAATTATTTGTTCTAGTTCTGTGAAAAATACCATTTGTATTCTGATAGGGATTTCATTGAATCTATAGATTTCCTTGGGCAGTATACTCATTTTAACAATACTGATTCTTCCAATCCAAGAACATGGTATATCTTTCCATCTGTTTGGGTTTTTTGCCTCCTTAGATAGGTTTATTCCTAGGTATTTTATTCATTTTGATGTGATGGTAAATGAGATTGTTTCTTTAATTTCTCTTTCTGATCTTTCATTGACAGTGTATAGGAATGCAACAGATTTCTGTATATTAATTTTGCATCCTGCAACCTTACTGAATTCATTGATGAGCTCTAGTAGTTTTCTGGCAGCATCTTTAGGATTTTCTATGTATAGTATCATGTCACTGTAAACAGTGACAGTTTTACTTCTTGCTTTCCAATTTGGATTAAAGGAGATCGTTTTATTAATTTCCTTTTCAGATAGTTCCTTGTTAGTGTAGAGAAATTCAGCTGATATGTTTATTTGTATGTTGATTTTGTATCCTGCAACTTCGCTGAATTAGTTTGTCAGTTCTAACAGTTTTTTGGTGGAGTCTTTAGGTTTTCTGCACATAAGAAGATGTCATCTGCAGAGACAGTTTTTCTACTTCCTATCTGTTTTGGATGCTATGAATTTCTTTTTCTTGCCTAATTGCTCATCTAGGACTTAGAGTACTATTTTGAATAGAAGTGGTAAGAGTTGGCATCCTTGTCTTTTTCCAGATCTTAGAGAAAAAACTTTCAGATTTTCAGCATTGAGTATGATGTTAGCTGTGGGATTTTCCTATATGGCCTTTATTATGTTGAGTTAATTTCTATACCTAGTTTGTTGAGAGTTTGTATTTTGTTTGTTTGTTTGTTTGTTTTGTTTTGTTTTTTTTTTTGCGGTACACGGGCCTCTCACTGTTGTGGCCTCTCCCGTTGCGGAGCACAGGCTCCGGACACGCAGGCTCAGCGGCCATGGCTCATGGGCCCAGCCGCTCAGTGGCATGTGGAATCTTCCCGGACCGGGGCATGAACCCGTGTCCCCTGCATCAGCAGACGGACTCTCAACCACTGCGCCACCTGGGAAGCCCTGTTGAGAGTTTTTAATCATGAAAGTGTGTTGAATTTTGTCCAGTGCTTTTTCTCTGCATGTATTGAAATGATCGTATGATTTTCATCTTTTATTTTGTTAACATGGTGTATCACATTTATTGATTTGTGTATATTGAACCATCCTTGCATCCCAAGGATAAGTTCCATGTCCATCACAACTGAAGGGAGCAAGGTACATTCACATAGAGAGATTATAAGAAAAATTATACTGGTCGAAAATTCTGAGCCTTCAGGTCACTGGCTTCATACCTGCCATGAACGATATGCCTGGAGGTTAATTTCATGCATGTTGGCTACAATTTTGGTATAGCTTCTCATAAGTTGGTTTCTTCTACATTCATTAGAGCCTACCACTCAAGGATATAATAATAATTATTTTGACTATTTGCAAGGGATTTGGAAAGGTAAGCATATGTGGTGATTTTTCATTTGGCTGAATCAATTATTTCAATTGTATGGGTTCCAAGGCTGAAGCTGTAGGAGCAAGGAATTATTTAGTGGCGTGAGTCTGGCAGTGTCTTAATCATCAATCTCAAATGTGGTTTTGTTAGTCTTCATAATAATATTCCTAAATTTGGGAATTTTCACAAAGTATCTGCAGGGCCAAATTATGGTTTCCAATGGCCATATGTACTTTTGCTTTAATAAGCCACTTCTTCCATACCAATATTAAAAGTTATATTTTATGACTGTTTTAGTATCAAGACAAATATTATACAGACTGGATTATATTAATGTTTTATTTTCATTTTAAAAGAAATTAAAATATTTCATAAGCCTCCAAAAGTATCATGAGCCCTAGACATAATGCTTACTGTGTGTAGTCAATGTCAGCCCTGGGTATTTAGACACATTCCTCAGGATATTTTATAGCCCTTTCAGAGTTTTATTGTCATTGACTTATGAATCTTAACAGTTACAGTGATGAGTTCCTCGTAATAATATTCTTTACAACTACTTTGAATTGTCTACCTTATATAGGTCATATTAAACTTGCCTTTTTTCATCAGTTTCATCATGGACTCAAAACTATTTTACAGTCTCAGCTTGTTCCATTTCATTTTCATTTTCTATTTAATACCCTGCTTGTCACCATTTGAGGTCTCAGATGTTGGGAAGACCTTCTCAGATCAGGCCTTTGGGTTAGCATATTACTTTTTGGTTAAATATTTTTCAAAGGATTAAGTTCAGTGTTCATTTAATGTCCACTGGCAGCACTGAGGAGACATGACAACACAGGCTGGAAAAGAAAAAAATCACACAAGATTTTTTAAAATAGTGAAAAAATGGAAGAAATAAAAATGTCTATCAGCATGTTATAAATTCACACAATGAAATACTATGCAGTGATTACAGTGAATGAACTGTTATAAGAGTTGGCAAACTCTATAAAGGGCCGGAGAGTAATAGTTTAGTTATTTACAGCCATATCATCTCTGTCTCAACTACTCCACTGTGCTGCTGTAGTTAGAAAGCAGCTGTAAACAATATGTCAGCTAATGAAAGTGGCTGTGTTCCAATAAAACGTTATTTACAAAAACAAGCAGCAGGCTGGTTTTGGCCCAAGGATAATAATTTGCTGACCCTTAAACTAAAGCAGGATATATCAACATGTATAAATATCAGAACTGTAATTTGAGTAAACAAAGTAAGTTGTAGGATTCATATATTTTATTGCCATTTGGATAAAGTTTAAAGACCTTCAAAATATTATGTTTATGGATGTGTGTGTGACTGCATGTATGCATGCACTTGTGTGTGCACGCATGTGCATGTGCATGGGGATGATGACCATTGTATTCATGATAGCTGTTATTTAGTAAATAGAGTGAGTCAATTTAATTAATTTCTTTATAAAAGCTATCTGATGGAAATATAGTATATTAAAATATGATTAGTACATGGGTGTTTGCTTTATTTTTTCTTTGTGTCTTCATGTTTGAAATATTTTACAATTATAAAACAACACTGGCAAAGCCAATCAAAACATGTTTTCAGGCTGAATTTGACTGAGATTCCATCACTTTACCACCTCTGCTGTTTATGCATCCAAGCATTCTAAAGAATATCAACATGGTAGAAAATGATGAGTCTTTATGTTAACAACTTGGAATCTATTCCATATATATCTGGAGGCTTTTAATGCAATAGCAGTTCATGATAGGTGATCTGGATATTAACCAGCATGTAAGCTGCTTTTCCTCAACATCAATATAACCTTTCTCTTTCTTTACAAAATCGTTGCATAACTTCTTGACCATATATATATATATAAATATATATATATATATATATATATATATATATATATATACCATAATTCCTTTTTTATGATCTTGTTCTCTAGGATAATTCTTATTAGCTTTCCATTTCCTGTGTCATTTTGTGGACTCTTAGACTCAGCTTGTTCCAGTTAGAACTAATTATTTCATAATCCAATTGACCAACTCTCCTCATCATGGAAGCCTTTCTTCAGACTTGCCTCTAGACATCCCAGCACTATCCTAGAAAACTTGGAAAGCACTGTGCCTTTTTAACAATATGATGTTCTATAACCTTTCTTTTTCTTGTTCCAAGATCAAGGCTGGCATGCTTTTTTGTTGACCTTGAACTCGTTAAGTAAAGAGTCATGAAATGATCCATATTTTGAGCTCTATGAAGGCAGGGATTTTGCTTTATTTCCTGCTATCTTCTTAGCACTTTGAAACAGTATTTGGCACAGAATAGCTATTCAATAAACATGTGTTGAATGAAAAAAATTAATGATGTTATTCCTTTCAGAGGATATAGTTCTACATGGGTTCTGGTGGGATGTGGGGTTATTCCAAAGGCAGCTTTAGATACCGCAGTGGAAGAGGGAACCTTTCAAAGTCCTGAATTTGTGATTGATTAACTTCAGTTTCACCCCAGTTCCCTAGCTTTTTACTTCTTATTTTAGTATAGTTTTATTTCTAAGATTCCAATGTTTCCTTTTTACTTTTTTTCATATACAACATACATATATCAGATTATATATAGTATGCTATGTTTTACTTCACCCAATTTCATGTATTGAATATGTTTTATAAACCTTAACATGTAAATGCCAACTTGTGGTTTCTTTACTTAACTGAAACTTGCTTGTGTGACTATGCGAACTTTCTTTATACTTAATGCTTATATCTGTGATATTGTCATTTCAGTATCATTTTAGTACATTACTTTCTATAATTGCCACCCATTATGGTACAGTGCACCTAGTCAGTGTCAGTTGAGTTACCTAAAGACTAAAAAGGAAATTATATCTCTCCCTGAACAAGTCCTGAAAATGTACCACCTATATGCATTGGGGGTCTCAAAAACTAACCCCGGTTTGGTCATTTGCTATAAGAATTCAGCATATAGTCATACTCATAGCTATGATTTATTATAGCCAAAGTATATAAAGCAAAATTAGCAAAGGGAAAAGGCACATAGGTTAAAGTCTGGAGGAAACTTGGCACAAGGTTCCAAGAGTTCTCTCCCAGTGTAGTCACACAGTGTGCACTTAATTCCTCCAATATTGAATTGTGACAATACATATAAAGTGTTGTCTACCACAGTAGCTCATTAGAGACTGAGTGCCTAAGGTTTTTATTGGTGGCTGATCATGAAGGCAACTTCTGCCCAGCATGTACCAGAATTCTAGATTCCCAGAGGAAAGCAGGTGTTCAGCATAAAGCACAGTGGTTGTACCGGCAGTCTGGGCACAATGAGCCACTTTTATCTGTTCTGGAAGTGATGGGAACACTTCCAAAATTCCATGTTCCCAGACACCAGCCAAGGTCACACCTTGTGAGCAGGTCTTAAGGATAGAAGTCTCAGGCCTGCTATGTTAACTTCTTTCTGGACACCATATGAATACAATTCTATATGGGTTTCCCTAGGTGACTAGCATAATAGAATAAGGCTATTTTGGCATACTGCCTACCCCAGCATTCTTGGGACGATAAGTGAAAGGGAGAAGATAGAAATTCATAACACACAAAAATGTTTGTAAGGTAAATGAATATTAAATAACATTGATTGGTTTGTCGGTTTATGAATCTATCCAGGCCCTTTTTCCCGTGTTTTAAAATTTCAGGGACTTCCCTGGTGGTCCAGTGGTTAAGACTTCACCTTCCAATGCAGGGGGTGTAAGATCCCACATCCCTCATGGCCAAATAACCAAAACATTAAACAGAAGCAGTATTGTAACAAATTCAATAAAGACTTTGAAAATACAGAGTTGAGGTGCACTCCAGGAACTTTCATTTTAAAAATAAATAAAATTTCAGAAGTGGTGATTATCTGTCAGCTTACAGTGGCTGAAGATGTAGGTATGCTTTAATTTAGACTACACTGATTCTCCCATTTTGGTGCTGTCAGTATGATCCCAGCAATGGTACATTTCCTGACCTTTCTCAGCTGCAGATGGGCCCTTGTTATCACCAAGCACCAGTTTCCCAAAGATGAAGAAATCCAATTTCATTTTGTTGTCACATAGTGTCTTTTCCTTCCCCCCCTCCCCGCCTGGATAGCTTCAGCTCTATGCCTTTACCCCTAAGCATAACTTCAAACTTCCTCTAATGAGCTTCTCTCTTTAACTAATGTGAAGATTCTTTTTCCTACCTCCTGTCCCAGAATGCAACTTGTTGGTTTTATATTTAGTACATCATTACATATACAATATGTTATTTAGAAAGTTTCCACTGAGGCCAAGCACTGAGCAGTTTCTCTCTGCACTCTGGTTATGTACCAGAGATAGGGTACAATTCCCAAAAATATTAACATATCTTGTTTTCTGTAGGTACTCTTGGGGCTTCCAGAATCTTCATTGATAGCCCAGATTTCCTGAGCAAAAGAGGTTTTTCAAGTTTGAATCCAAGATAAAGGAACTTACAGAGAAGGCTTGTTCTATAGGGGTCTTAATATAGAGGATAGCAGGCCTCAAACCATGTCCATCAAATAATATGGGGAAACTAAGCAATTGAAATCTGGCAAGACAGAAAGATCCTTACAGGAGAATGTGTACCAAGAACAGGGCCTAACTCTTCATCCAAGTTTTTGAATGAAGTTTTGAATAATCCTTTCTCATTTTCATTTGTGTAACACCTAAACACCTGTGCAAAAGTCAGCATGCCTTTACAAGAATTTCCCAGGGTATTTGTGACCTGGAAGATTGCTGGTTTTGTCCTAAATCCTGTGTTAGCACCATCTAAGACATGGACTAGGCACACTTAGACTTCAGTCAGCTGAATAGATGTTTAATCAACATTTGAAAAACCATGATAGAGAACTAGGGGCAGCGGACAATGTCAGGACTTGAGGTCCTGTTTGCCAGGGGCCAAGTTGTGGGCGTCGTCTCCAGGACTGTCCACACTCACAGGCAACTCTCTGCCATTTTTAACTCTTCCGAGCTTGCCTTTCTAATTCCTTTTTTTCTGAGCAGCACCATGTTTTCTGCTATTAAATTGTCACCAACTTCATCTTCTCTCCCTCTTTTGGCTTTTCCTTTCCTGGCCAGAATGTTCTTCTGGTTTCTTCTATGGACTTTCTTGTCCAGAAGTCTCAGCCTCTGACCCTCTTTATGAGATACTATATCCCCGGTGGGAAAGAATCAGTCCAAACAAACATAAACATCATATTTCATTGAGTCTAAGAATCACACTTTTTTCACATTTTAAATTTGGATTCATCTCATAATTTGATGTATGTCACAGTATAACTGGCAGAGTTTTTTTTTCTTAATAGTATAAAAATGATGGTGGAAATTCAATTAGAGGCATCTTAGATTTGAAGTAGCAGTGATTTAAAAGTATACAAAGTCACACTGGTAACCTACACACACAAATTTTGTTTGCATGTGGTTTCTGTTTTCTTCCCTGACCTCACCACATTGCTTCATGCTGGCCTGTTAAATCAGAATGACAAATAGCCTTCATGCTGGCCTCTGAGTGTTCCCTGTTATATAGGTCTCTCTTGAGTCCGCCAGTTTAATGTTTATTGCATATCTACTACATGCCAAGCATGGTGGTTTCAGTTGTTCCTGTGGTGTCTAGATTCCTCAACCTTTCCATCTTTCATAAGGAAGGAACTATTCTGGGTGATCATTTTGGACTTGTGTCCAACGAACCTGTAAAGGTACGTCAGCAGTTTGGGTTGACCACTTCAAGCTGATTTATCTCTTCTGTGGCATCATCAGTTACATCTCTAAGGTTTTCTTCCTAGTGTGCAGATACAATCTGTTTCATCTGTCTTTGTTAAACTTCCAAAGGAAATATAACGAGTTCAAATGGAATTTGCTCAGGGTTTAATTTTTCTGTTTATGCATAATAATTATTTTAAATAGTCCCAAGGAAGATTGCACTGAGAATGTGTCAGCTGGCACTTGCTCTGTCCTACAGGGAACCTGTTACTTCCTCCTTTGTAGTTAAGTTGTCCTCAAGAGGTTGGTGTCTGTATAGATATACCTCAGTGCCCTACCTGTTTTCTTAGACTTCTATGCTTGAATTTATTAATATAACCACCTCCTCTTGAGACAGCAAGTAGCCAATATGCACTATCTTGCTATGGCCTTACCCTCAATGAGGTTTTGTCTTTTCTTTTTCACCTTTTTAATTGAGATATAATTAACATATAACATTGTGTTAAGTTTAAGGTGTACATTCATTGTTTTGATACATTTATGTATCACAATATGATTACTACAGTAACATTAGCTAACAGCTTTATCGTGTCACATATTTATCATTTCTTTTTGTTGTTGTTGAGAACAGTTAAGATTTAGTCTCTTAGCAACACTGAAGTTTATAATACTGTATTGTTGATTATAATCACTATGTTGTGCATTAGAGCTACAAAACGTATTTATCTACTAGTTGTAAATTTGTACCCTTAAACATCTCCCCGGTTCCTCCACCCACCAGCCCCTGGTGACTGTCATTCTACTCTGTTTTTATAGGTTCCGTTTTTTTAGATTCCTGTTAGGATGGCTTTTATCAAAAGGCAAGAGGTAAATTCTAGTGAGGATATGGAGAAAGTGGAACTCTTATACACTGTTGATGGGAATGTAAATTTGTATAGGTATTATGGAAAAACAGTATGGCAGTTCCTCAAAAAATTAAAAATTGAACGACTATATGATCCAGCTCTCCCACTCCTGTGTATATATCAAAGAAATTGAAATCAGTATCCTGAAGGGATATCTGCACACCCATGTTCACTGCAGCATTATTCAGTATAGCTGAGACATGGAAACAACCTAAGTGTCGTCAACAGGTGAATGGATAAAGAAGATGTGAGATATGTATAATTCAGTCACGAGAAAGAAGGAAATCCTGTCATTTGTGACAACATGGATAGAACTTGAAAGCATTATGCTAAGTGAGATAAGTCAGACAGAGAAGGACAAATACTGTATATCACTTATATGCAGAATCTAAAAACACTGAATATGTTTTTCTTTTAAAAACTACAAAAGGTAAACTGTGTAAAGGAAGTTTCACCCCAGCCTCCAGCCACCTAATTTCCATCCCAGGAAGCAAGTACAGTTACTGATTTCTCTACCTCTCAGTTCTTTTTAAACAGTATGGAAAATTTCAAACATATATGTAAGTAAAAAGTACAGTATATTGAACCTCCCTGTATCCAGCACCTTGCTTCAACAAGTATCACCAAGTGGCCAGCCTTGTTTCAGCTATATCCTCACCCACTTTCTCTTCCACCCACTGGATTATTTTGAAACAGATTTTAGATGTCCTATTATTTGATCCATAAATATGTCTGTATCACTAAAAGATAAGGAATTTTAACATAGCCACAATACCAATTTCACACTTAAAAAGCAACAATAATTTCTTAATATCATCACATTCAAAAATTTCCCTGTTGGTCCCATTTTCTTTTTTACAGTTTGATTGTTTGAATCAGGATCCAAATCAGATCCACATATTGCATCATTGCATTTGGTTAAAACTCGTCTCTTTTAACCCATAGCTCCCCCACCCCCAGCTCTTTTTTCTTTCTTTCCATTTATTGTGGAAATAACTGGGTCGTTTATCCTGTAGAATATTCCATATTCTTCAAATTTCATCACCAAATACAGTGTGTCTATAACCAAATACAACCTGTGTTCTATAAACTGGTATTTTGATTTAGAGCTTTGATCAGTGTGGTAGGTTCAATTTATGACATATGCTTTATAGGTGTCTGTATTCAGTTTTAATATTATAGATAAACCAGGAAAATTCCCTGTTTCTGTTTTATTTTTATTTATTTATTTTTTATAACATATTGGTTAAATACATGGGTTCTGTGACCAAACTGCCTGGGTTTGTATCCCAGTGCCACAGCTTAGTGACTGTATAATCTTGGGCAAGTAATTCCACCTCTCATTGCACGTTTCCTCATTTGTAGATTGGGGATAGTAATAGTACCTAATTCATAGTGTTATTGTGAGGAATAATGAAGTTAAATATGTGTACTGCATTTAGAATAGTGCCTTGCCACAGGATAGGTGTTTAATGCATATTAACTATTACGTTATTATATTTTTATTTCGGTATCATCTGATATGGTACAGCCAGGACTTCCATATTGCCACACTCCAGGGATCACCATTTATGTCTTGGGCATTGTGAATGATGGTCATCCTGGTGGAGTACATTGCACAGTCTGTGTGGCCATATGTGGCAGCCCTAGGTGTAGCATCACATCT
Source organism: Delphinus delphis (assembly GCF_949987515.2). Classification (NCBI taxonomy): domain Eukaryota; kingdom Metazoa; phylum Chordata; class Mammalia; order Artiodactyla; family Delphinidae; genus Delphinus; species Delphinus delphis. Next base: position 71,269,068 of record NC_082704.1, read on the forward strand.
TTCAGCTATTTTATGTTTTTTGGTAGCAAGATTTTGTAAACAGGATTTAGTCTCCATCTGGATTTCCTGTTAGCAAGCATGTATATCAACTACCTTTTTGTTTCTATCCTCCGCTTCCCTGAAATGTGCATGTGTATGCACCCACAGATACATATCACATATACCTTTAAAGTCAGAGCTAAACAGTAGTCCTCATACAACCTCTCTAAAAGTCTAGTGATTTTAAAATCAAATGTCTTTTGGTGTATGCCACTTACCACTCCATAGTACACATCCATGGGGAGTTGAGGATCTTAGTCAGATACCCACAAACCAGAAGTCAATCAAGTAGCTGTATTCCTGGGGGCCATGTAGGCATGTTCAGCAATCTCATGATTTGTTTCTGTATCTGTCCTTGGAATCTGGCCAAGGGTGCTTATATTTTAAACAATACAAGATAGATGCCTTCAGAATGAAGACCCTGTGGAGTGGCCTATAAAAATCTGGACTTCTTAATTGTTGCCAAGCTTAATTGTTTCTCTGGGAACAATTTCCTTTTTTGTTTTTCCTCAGATCTGGCATGGAAGCCATGAATGGAAAAGTATATCTTTCTAGATTGCTCTCAAGAGGGCGAGTGAGAGGGGAGAAGGAATTATTCACTAATAAAATGTTAGTCATATCCTTTCTAATTTAATAAAAAGGCAATATAATTTCCATAGATGTGACACCAAAGAATTAAGGAATACAGGATCCTGATTTTTGAAGTTTTCTAATTCACAACTAATTCCTTATGTACACACACATACATACATACATGCCCAACTACCCAAATAATACATAGTTACAATAATCCTTTCATAAATAGTACAGATGAACCAATTTTCAGGGCAGGAATAGAAACGCAGATGTAGAAAACGGACGTGTGGACACAGTGGGGGAAGGGGAGGATGAATTGGGAGATTGGGATTGACATATATACACTACCATGTGTAAAATAGATAGCTAGTGGGAATCTGCTGTATAGCACAGGGAGCTCAGCTCGGTGCTCTGTGATGACCTAGGTGGGTGGGATGGGGGCTGGTTGGGAGGGAGGTCCAAGACAGAGGGGGTATATGTATACATATAGGTGATTTGCTTCATTGTACAGCGGAAACTGACACAGCATTGTAAAGCAACTATACCCCAATTAAAAAAAAGTCAGCTGTGGTCTTAGTTGAGCTAATAGAAGATTTAGCTTATGGGGTGGTTTAGATGGAACGTGCCTAGAAAGGTCCGATTACACAGAGCCCTTAGGAAGAACCCAAGAAACCTCTGGTAATTTAATTATCCTATTCTGTCTAATTAACATTAACCATCAATCAGTGTCAGATTGGACCAAAATATGCTTGATCTTGAAGTAGGGGTTGTATTTGTTAATCTGTATTCTCTAAGGTCACCATACTGTTGACTGAGGTCTGCTCGTGGGTCATGAACCAATCAACTCTTTACCCAAGCTTATCCAGGTAAACAAATGCAAATTCAAATTCTAAGATGCTCTTTATAAATCAGCCCCTCTTGTCTTCCTTTCCCATGATTTAATTCATTTTTTAGTGATATAGGCTTAGTTAGTATTGAATATTACCTATAACCATTCAATCTACCAAAGATTTGCTGTTGTGCTTTGTCAATACAATGGAAATTGACAGAGTTAGCCCTGGCAAATATAGAAATCACTGTAATGTCTTGGCCCATCCTGCCTCATATTATATCACCCTCCTCCCAATAACACACCTCATATTCATAGTAGATATATTATTATTCAAGAAGTTTTATACAGCATAAAGTTTTTATACATATTTACTCATCCATCATAGCAGTGGCACTGGTACACACATAGACAATATACTGAAAAATTCTGAGCCTTCTTCAAGACATTGGCTTGAAATCTTCCAAACACATGGTTCTCAGAAACTTTTTGTAAAACATTTATTTCTTTTTATTTATTCATACTCTTTTCCCTGATTCAGGTTCAGTTGTTGGCATCTAGTGACATATTCAAAATATAATCAACCAATTTGCCACTGTGATTTAACAACACAAAGAAATAACACTGCTTTAACACTTACTATATGCAATGATCTGTGCTAAGCATTTTGTATATGTAAACTCATTTAAGCCTCACATCATGTCAACGAATCAGATTTTATTATCCCATTTTGTAGATGAAGTAACTAAGCCACAAAGTTTAAGCAGGTTCCAGAAGTTAGAACCAGGATTTGAACCCAGCCTTTCTGAGTCTAGTGTACATGCTTTTAACACTACCTTATATAATATACTGCCGCTTTTACTTCTAAAATTGTGACTTGTTAGGCTTGCCTTTATTTCTTTCTATTACATCTTGGACAATAGGATCTAGTACAGCATGGTCCAAAAGAACTTTCTATGCAGATGGAAATGTTTTTTATCTGTTCTGTCCAATATGGAATCCACTAGGCACATGATGCTATAGAGCATTTGAAATATGGCTGGTGAGAATAAGGAACTGAACATTTAACATGCCACATGTGGCTAGTGGTGACCATATTGGACAGCACAGGTTTTAGCACAATACCTGGCATACAGATGACATGCAATAAGCATTTGTTGAATGAAGGAATGACTCCCAGATTTATTTCTCCAGCCCAGATCTCTCCCCTGAAGTTCATACTCATGTATCCAATTTCCTATTTGGCATCTTCCCTGAGTTTCTATTAAACACTTCCAAGCTTATCATGTCTAAAATTAACTACAGATTTACCCCTCCAAATCTATTCTTTCCACAGTTTTCTCCATTTCAGTTTCTTGACTCGCTCAAGCTAAAATCTTTAGAGTTGTCTTTGACTTCTCTTTTTCTTCTTCTCACGTCTAATCCATGAACAAATTCTGCAGCTCTTACTTCAAAATCTTACCACTTCTAAGCACCTCCACTTTTGTATGGCTGAATAATATTCCATCATATACCCACATTTTGCTTATCTACTCATCAGTTGAGGGACATCTGGTTTGTTTCCACATTTTAGCTATTGTGAACAGTGCTGCTATGAAGCCTGCTGTGAGTTCGAAAGGGATCACATTGAATCTGTAGATCAATTTGTGAAGTGATGTCATATTAACAATATTAAGTTTTCCAATTGATGAACATGGCCTGTCTTTCCATTCGTTTGGATATTCTCTTCTGACAACGCTTTGCAGTTTTCAGAAATAAGTTTGGTACTTTTTTATATTAAATTCATTCCTAAGGATTATATTATTTTTGATGCTATTATAAATGGAATTGTTTTCTTAATTTTTTTCAGTTTAATAGTCACTTTTTTACTTAAAAATATATTTACATTTTTTTCAATCTTGAAAAAGTATAGATTTCAAAAACAACCTACATTTTTTCCTGAAAATTGATACATGATTCTTTTATGTGTTTTAAAGGAATTGCCAATTTAATAACCTTAATTGATTAAGTAATTTCTACCCGATATATAGATGCTTAAAATATTGGGCTTAATTTTGAATAATAAGCATAGTATTCTTCAGTAGGTGAATTCATTCCATTCACATGTATTGTGATTACTGAAAAGTTCTACCATTTTATTTTTTCAATAAATTGCTTTCTTGTATTCTTTTTCTCACCTTCTGATGGTTTCATTGTCTTCTGTGTTCCATTATTTTTTCCACTAAAGGTTTGAAAAATTTACATAATATTCTATTCCGTTAGTGGGAACCCTTATATTTTCCCCAATTTTTATTATATTGGTTGATATTTTGCCACATTTGCAAGTGCTGTCTCTATTTCTGTCATGCTATCTATCTATATTATTTATATATTTATACATCTATATCTTATTTTATATTAGAGGGAGAGAGAACATATATGCATACACACACACACACTTCACTCTCAAATACTTCAGCATGGAACTCCTAAGAATAATTTGCTTACATAACCATAATATCATTAACTGAAAAAATTATTTCCAGAAGATAATCCGATATCAAGTTCATAATCAGATTTACCCAGTTGCACAAAAAATTTTCTTACATCTGTATCTCTTTCAATCTAGAACAGTCCCTTTACCTTTTTTTCTATGACATTGACTTTTGGCAGAGTCCTAGCCAGTTTTCTTGGAGAATGTCCCATGTTCTAGATTTTTCTGATTACTTCATCATTTTATATAACTTGTTCTTATATCACCCATGTTTCCTGCAAATTGGAAGTCAGGTCTAAAAGACTGAATATATCAGCATGAACATTTTTGGCAGGAATGCTTAATGGGTGAGACTGTGTACTTCTCATTGTATCATATTAAGAGAAACCTTCTTTTACCTGTATTAGTGATGCAGTTTGATCTCCTGCATGAGGTAGTGATTGCCAGATATCTCCACTGTAAAAGTGCATTTCTCTTTTCTAGTTGGTAATTAATTTATCAGGTGATACTCTGGCATCATATGAATAGTCTGCTTCCCAACAACCTTATTCCCAATAGTCTTACTATCCACTCATGATCCTGGCTTGCCTGAATCAATTATTATATTGGGGGTGGTACTCATATATTCTTAACCCACTTACTTAAACTTATATTTTTGATAGGTTTCAAAGAATATTAAGTCCTTTTATCTAAATTACTCAATTGCTCATATTTAAAAATTAACTTCTTCCTAAGGAGTCAGGAAACTTCACCTGTGAGCTGTTGGCTCCTTGGTTACATGGAGATATGTTTTTTCTTTTACTTTTCTAATAGGTATCCCTTAAATCAGCAGTATACCATAATGATTGAGGGTGCAGATATTTTCAAATCATAGTTCCTCTACTTACTAGTTGTGTGTTCATAACAAGTAACATAATTTCTCAGAGCCTTGGTTTCTTTATGAGTAAAATGGGACACTTAAGATTACTTGTTTCATAGAGTTTCAAGGATTTAATAAGGTAACATATGTAAAATATTCAGCAAATTTTCTATCTTATAGTTAAACTCTCAATACCTGTTAGCTATTAAAAATAATTGGTTATTAGCATTATGATTTGGATTATAATGAATATTGTAACTCCCTCCTGATCTTCTCTGGCTTGTTTATAATCTTTCCTTTCCCAGAACAGGTATACTTTTTCTTTTTTTTTTTTTTTAATTTTCTTTTCTTAGAGACTCATTTACCTTTTCTTTCTGTTTTAGGTTATAGACATGTCTCTTAAATATTTTGAGTTTCTTTATCCTCTGATTCATTCTAGTGATCCAGAATGTAATATAAATATTGAAATGTTAACATTCTGTTGCTAACTCCAATACTAACTCTGATAACCTCCCTAGGGTCCTGGGCAATGTAGACAAGACTAGTCTGCTTTTTAGTTTCTTAGAAAAAATTACTGACTTCCTGCATGTCTTACAGAAAGGTTTATAGAGCTTATACCTCTGTGTTTATTACAATAACTTTTTCAATTCTCTCCCAATTCAACCCCATCTGGCATAATAAGGGTAGCAAAATAAATGGTGATGGAGAGAGGTCGACATCTTTCTTGAGATTCCTCTTATCTTATAGACTTCTTCTATCTTGTGATGTAAGTCATCTGCAGTTAATACTAACAGACGGAACTGAATGCTTCTCAATCTAAGTTCCTAAGGATGTTACTTAGATTCATATCTGTCCTGCATGCAGATATCAGAATGAAGAGTGCCAAGTGACAGGAATTCTTCTGAGAAATTAGTGAAAGATCTAACTAGGTCTAACTATATAAGTAGAATCAAATGAGGAGCCTGAAAAGATATGCTAAGGCAAGATAGAATATAAGGTCAAGATGGCAGAATAGGAGGACATGGAGTTTGCCTCTCCACACGAATACATCAAGAATACATCTACAAATGGAACAGTTCTCACAGAGCACCTGCTGAACACTAGCAGAGGACCTCGGACACCTAAAAGGACAAGAAAAATTCCCTTGAACCAAGTAGGATGAAAGAAAGAAAAAAAGAAAAGAGGAAACGGGACAGGACCCATACCCCTGGTGGGGGGAGCTGAAGGGAGAGGAGAGGTTCCTGCACTCAAGGAAACCCCATCACCAACTGGAAGATTGGCTGGGATAGAGAGGGACCTTCAGGGCATTGGAGGAGAGTGCAGCAACTGCCCAGTGTCAGGCAGGACAGAGTAAGACCTACGTGGATGGTCTGTGCCACACCCCTGTGCACCCCAGCCTGAGTCATGTGTCTCCTGTTGCAGAGGGAGTCTGGGTGCTGGAACGTGGAGTTTGGATCATGGATCCAGGGAGGGGACAGCTGTTGGCTGCGAAGAGACAGCCTGAAGGGATGAGACTAAGAAGCTCCACAACTGGGAAAGATTGTGGAAGAAGTCCAGGCCACAATAGAAGCAGGGTGACATTGTGGAGTGGCACAAAAGGCTCAGGGCCACCATTGCAGCCCCCTTCCCTATGTGCCAGCCCTTGACTCCATGGGCAGTAGGAGGGGCACCCGCCTTGGCAGGCTCACCTGCCCCTCCAAAGCCTCCTCCACCCAGGCTGGCTGAGGTGCCCATGCAGCACTCCTTGCCAAAGCCTCCTCTAGCCACGCTGGCCCTGGAGGTGCCCACACACCACACCCATCACCACCCTTACCCCTGCCAGCCTGGGTGGGCGCCTGTGCTCTGGAGCAGACATGAGTGGGAGGAACACATGGAAAGGTGGGGATGAAACCACAGCAGAGGGCCATGCAAATAAGGAAGAAGAGCTGAAATCTCTCCTCATGACTCCCCAGTCATGACTCATGACTCCCCAGTGAACCATGGATTCACACCCCAAATGCTGGCTTTGTAAAATCAGCACCTGCAGAATATCTGAATGGCTGAGTGCTCCCACAGCTGACATGGGTCTAGCTTTAACAGCTGTGGGCTTTGTGGGCATGCACAGGTGGGGATTGAACTAGGTCAGAATCGAGCTGCCTCCATATCTCACACAGGGAGTTCAGGTACACAATTACTGCAGTCCTGGGACCTGACTTTGGTAGAGACACCAGGGCCAATTACCAGCATACCCACAGCTAAGGTGGAGCTGAGAGCAGTTCCAACAACAGTGTAATTTGTGAGCCAGCATAATGGGTGAAAAGTGACACAAGAGAGCACAGTCACAGGTGAACAGCTCCAGAGGAGGAAAACTCAGTGGCTTCTCTCAGTGGGAGTGCTCCAGTCCCACCTACCTCACACCACAGAGCAGAAACACAGCTCTGAAATAGATCTGGGAGCCTCTACACCAGCAACTAGGGAACAGACCCTGCCCTGACAGGGCTGTAACAATCACATAACAAAGGGGAGGTCCTGCTCAATATCCAGGGCAGGCTTAGGTCACCACATCATCAGTCGCACCTCCAATCAAGGGTATAACACCCAGCATACACTGAAGAAAGAGGGTCAGACATCCATACTAAAAACCACCCTTGTACCAAAAATATAAAACACACAAGGACTACATAGGGATGTTCCCACATAAAGATATCCCTCTAAGACAGTCTGAGGGTCAGGCATGGGGAGAAAGAACCCCAGAGCATATGCTTTGAAGGTCAGCAGGGCCTGAGTGTAGGAGCTCCGAAGGGCTGGGATAAACAGAGACTCCAGTCTTGGAAGGGGCACATAAAACCTCACATGCATTAGGACCCAGCACAAAGAATTACCTCTGTAGGATCCAGGAGTAAACCTAACTGGGGGCCTAGGAGGGTCCCTGGGGAAGTGAGGGTAGACTGTAGCTCACTGTGGAGGCAAGGACACTGGTGGCAGAAGCCCCAGAGAATACTGATTAGCATAAGCTCTCCCAGAGGCCCCTATTTTGACACCAAGACCAAGCCCCACCCAATAGCCTACAGGCTTCAGAGTTGGAACGCCTCAGGCCAAACAACCAGCATGATAGAAACACAACTTCCTTCCAACAGCAGGAAGGCTGCCTAAAGTCATACTGAGCTCACAATTTCTGCAAAACACATCTTGACACAGCCCTGCCCATGAGAGGGACAAGACCCAGCTCCACCCACCAGAGGGAAGGCACCAGTCCCTCCCATCAGGAAGCCTGCAAAAGCCACATGACCAACCTCACCCAACAGGGGCCAGACACCAGAAGTAAGAGGAACTACAATACTGCAGCCTGTGGAAAGGAGACCACAAACAAAGAAAGTGACACAAAATGAGATGACAGAGAAATATGTTGGAAACGAAGGAACAAGATAAAAACTCACAAGAACAACTAAATGAAGAGGAGATAGGCAATCTACCTGAAAAGAATTCAGAGTAATGATAGTAAAGATGACCCAAAATCTCAGAAAAAGAATAGAGGCATGAATGGAGAAGATACAAGAAATTTTTAACCAGCAGCTAGAAGATTTAAAGAACAAGCAAACAGAAATAAACAATACAGTAACAGAAATGAAAAATACACTAAAAGGAATCAATAGCAGAATAACTGAGGTAGAGGAACGAATAAGTGAGCTAGAAGACAGAGTTGTGGAAATCACTGCCACAGAACAGAGTAAAGAAAACAAGAATGAAAAGAAATGAGGACAGGCTAAGAGACCTCTGATACAACATTACACACGCCAACATTCACATTATACGGGTCCCAGAAGAAGATGAGGAAAAAAAAGAGGCTCAGAAAATATTTGAAGATATTATAGCCAAAAAATTCCCTAACATGAGAAAGGAAACACTGAAGTCCAGGAAGCACAGAGAATCCTATACAGAATAAACCCAAGGAGGAACACGCCAAGACACATATTAGTCAAACCAACAAAAATTAAAGACAAAGAAAAAATATTAAAAGCAACAAGGGAAAAGCAACAAATAATATACAAGAGAATCCCCATAAAGTTATCAGCTGATTTTTTTAGCAGAAAATCTGCAGGGAAAAATGTAGTGACACGATATATTTAAAGTGATGAAAGGGAAAAGCCTACAACCCAGAATACTCTACCCAGCAAGACTCTCATACAGATTTGATGGAGATATCAAAAGCTTTACAGACAAGCAAAATCTAAGAGAATTCAGCACCAGCAAACCAGTTTTACAACAAACGCTAACAGAACTTCTCTAGGTGGGAAAGAGAGCAGCAACTGAAAACAACCTTGTACATATACAAACTGCTATATCAAAACCTCATGGGAAAAGCAAACCAAAGAACTCAATGGATACACATACAAAAAAGAAAAAGCAGCCGAGACAGAAAACCAAAGATAGTTATGAAATCACAAAAGAAGAGAACAAAAGAGGAAAGGAAGAAAAAAGACCTGCAAAGACAAATGCAAAACAATTAAGGAAATGTCAGTAGGAACATATATATTGATAATTATCTTAAATGTAAATGGATTAAATGCTCCAACCAAAAGACATGGACTGGCTGAATGGATACAAAAACAAGATACATATATATGCTGTCTACAAGAGATACACTTCATATCTAGGGACAGATACAGACTGAAAGTGTGGGGATGGAAAAATTTATTCCATGCAAATGGAAACCAAATGAAAGCTTGAGTAGCAATACTCACGTCAGACAAAATAGATGTCAAAATAAAGACTGTTACAAGAGACAAGAAAGGACACCACATAATGATCAAGGGATCAACCCAAGAAGAAGATATAACAATTATAAATATATATGAACCCAACATGGAGCACCTCAGTATATAAGGCAAATGCTAAGAGTAATAAAACAGGAAATTGACAGTAACACAATAATATTGTGGTGGACATTAACACCCCAGTTACACCAATGGACAGATCATCCAGAAAGAAAATCAATAAGGAAACGCAAGCCTTAAAATGACACATTAGAAAAGAGAGAGTTAATTGATATGTATAGGACATTCCATTTGAAAGCAATAGAAAACACTTCTCAAGTGCACACAGAACATTCTCCATCATAGATCACATTTTGGTCCAAAAATCAAGCCTTGGTAAACTTAAGAAAATTGAAATCATATCAAGCATCTTTTCTGATCACAACACTATGACATTAAAAATCAATTACAAGAAAAAAAACTGTAAAAAACACAAGTGCATGGAGGCTAAATATGTTACTAAACGATCAGTGGATCACTGCAGAAATCAAAGCGGAAATGAAAAAATTCCTAGAGGAAGATGACAATGAAAACACAATAGTTCAAAACGTATGGGACACAACAAAAGCAGTGCTAAAAGGGAAGTTTATAATAATACACTCTTAACTCAGGAAACAATAAAAATCTCAATTAAACAACCTAACCTTGCACCTAAAGCAACTAGAGGAACAAGAAGAAACAAAACCCAAAGTTAGTTGAAGGAAAGAAATCACAAACATCAGAGCAAAAATAAATGAAATATAGATGGAAAAACAATAGCAAAAATCAATGAAGCTGAAAGCTGGTTCTCTGAGAAGATAAACAACATTGATAAAGTTTTAGCCAAACTCATCAAGAAAAAAAGTGAGAGGACTCAAATCAATAAAAATAGAAATGGAAAAGGAGAAGTTACAACTGACACCACAGAAATTTAAAGGATCATAAAAGAATACTACAAGCAACCGTATGCCAGAGAAATGGACAACCGAGAAGAAATGGACAAATTCTTAGAAAGGTACAACCTTCCATGACTGAACCATGAATAAACAAGATATGAACAGACCAATCACATGTAATGAAAGTGAAACTGTGATTAAAAATCTTCTGACATACAAAAGTCCAGGGCCAGATGGTTTCACAGGCGAATTCTATCAAACATTTAGAGAAGAGGTAACAACTACCCTTCTGAAACTCTTCCAAAAAAAAATGCAGAGGAAGGATCACTCCCAAGCTCACTCAACGAGGCCACCATCACCCTGATAACAAAACCAAACAAATATATCACAAAAAAAGAAAATTACAGGCTAATATCAATGACGAACATATTGAGATAATCAAACATCTATTTGATTATCTCAGTAGATGAAGAAAAAGCTTTTGACAAAATTCAACATCCATTTATGATAAAAATTCTCCAGAAAGTGGACATAGAGGCAGCCTACCTCAACATAATAAGGGCCATACCTATATGACAAACTCACAGCAAACATCATTCTCAATGATGAAAAACTGAAAGCATTTCCTCTAAGATCAGGAAAAAAAGAAGGATGTCCACTTTCACCACTTTTATTCAACATAGTTTTGGAAGTCCTAGCCACAGCAATTAGAGAAGAGAAATCCAAATTGGAAAAGAAGTGAAACTGTCACTGTTTGCAGATGACATGACATTATACATAGAAAATCCTAAAGATGGCTACCTAAAGGAAACTACTAAAGCTTATCAATTAATTTGGTGAAGTTGCAGGATACAAAATTAATAAACAGAAATCTCTTGCATTCGCATACACTAGCAATGAAAGATTAGAAAATTAAGGGAACAGTCCCATTTATGATTGTATCAAAAAGAATAAAATAGAAAGGAAGCAAGATGGCAGGCCTTTAGGATTTGTTAGAAAGAAGACCCAACTGCAACTGCTGTATTGCTGCAAGGCTGAGGGATGAGAATGAGGCTGGCCACCATTCAGCACCAGACCACCTCAAGATTGTATACTTGCCCTTGCTCCTCTTGATTAACCATGGGCGGAAGCAGGAGATGGGCTCAGCAGCAGCCAACAGGCCATGATCTAGGAGGCAAAGTGAGGGATAGAGCTGCTGCTGTGTGGCTGACAGGGTCTTGGTGTTCCAGCCAGGTGTCAGGCCTGAGCCTCTGAGGTGGGAGATCCGAGATCAGGATGCTGGACCACCAGAGATCCCCTGGCCCCATGTAATATCAATTGGTAAGAGCTCTCCCAGAGATCTGCATCTCAATGCTAAAACCCAGCTCCACTCAACGACCAGCAAGCTCCAGTGCTGGAAACTCCATGCCAAACAATTATCAAGACAGGAACACAACCCTGCCCATAAGCAAAAAGCTGCCTAAAACCATAATAAGTTCACAGACACCCCAAGACACATCACCAGATGTGGTCCTGCCCACCAGAAAGTCAAGATCCAGCCTCATCCACCAGAACACAGGCACCAGTCCCTTCCACGAGGAAACCTACACAAGCAACTGAAACAACTTTACCCACTGGGGGCAGACACCAAAAACAAAGGGAAAGATGAACTAACACCTGTGAAAAGGAGACCCCAAACAGAGTAAGTTAAGCAAAATGAGAAGACAGAGAAATACACAGCAGAAGAAGGAGCAACCTAAAAATCCACCAGACCAAACAAATGAAGAAGAAATAGGCAGTCTACCTGAAAAAGAATTCAGAGTAATAATAGTAAAGATGATCCAAAATCGTGGGAACAGAATGGAGAAAATACAAGAAAACTTTAACAAGGAACTAGAAGAACTAAAGAGCAAACAAACAATGATGAACAACACATAAATGAAGTTAAAAATTCACTAGAAGGAATCAATAGGAGAATAACTGAGACAGAAAAGCAGATAAGTGACCTGGAAGATAAAATAGTGGAAATAACTACCACAGAGCAGAATAAAGAAAAAAGAATGAAAAGAATTGAGGACAGTGTCAGAGACTTCTGGGACAACATTAAATACACCAACATTCGAATTATATGGGTCCTAGAAGAAAAAATGGAAAAGAAAGGGAGTGAGAAAATATTTGAGGAGATTATAGCTGAAAACTTCCCTAATATGGGAAAGGAAATAGTCAACTCCAGGAAGTTCAGAGAGTCCCATATGGGATAAATCCAAGGAGAAACATGCCAAGAGACGTATTAATCAAACTATCAAAAATTAAATACAAAGAAAAAATAGTAAAAGCAGCAAGGGAAATACAACAAATAACATACAAGGGAATCCCCATAAGGTTAACCGCTGATGTTTCAGCAGAAACTCTGCAAGCCAGAACGGAGAGGCAGGACATATTTACACTTTTGATAGGGAACAGCCTACAAACAAGATTACTCTACGCAGTAAGGATCTCATTCAGATTAGACGGAGAAATTAAAATCTTTACAGAGAAGCAAAAGTTAAGACAATTCAGCACCACCAAACCAACTTTACAACACAAGCTAAAGGAACTTCTCTAGGCAGGAAACACAAGAGAAGGAAAAGATCTGCAATACCAAACGCAAAACAGTAAAGAAAATGGTAATAGGAACATACATATCCATAACTACCTTAAATGTAAATGGATGAAATGCTCCAACCAAATGACATAGACTGGCTAAATGGATACAAAAACAAGGCCCGTATATATGCTGTCTATAAGAGACCTGCTTCAGACCTAGGGACACATACCGACTGAAAGTAAGGGGATGGAAAAAGATATTCTATGAAAATGGAAATCAAAAGAAAGCTGGAGTAGCAATTCTAATATCAAAAAAATAGACTTTAAAATAAAGACTATTACAACAGACAAAGAAGGACACTACATAACAATCAAGGGATCAGTCCAAGAAGAAGATATAACAATTGTAAATATTGATGCACCCAACATAGGAGCACCTCAATACATAATGCAAATGCTAACAGCCATAAAAAGGAAAATCAACAGTAATACAATAATAGTTGGGCACTTTAAACCTGACTTTCACCACTGGAAAGATCATCCAAACTGAAAATAAATATGGAAACACAAGCTTTAAATATTACATTAAAAAAGATGGAATTAATTAATATTTATAGGATATTCCATCCAAAAAAACAGACTACATTTTCTTCTCAAGTGCTCATGGAATGTTCTCCAGGATAGATCATTTCTTAGTTCACAAATCAAGCCTTGGTAAATTTAAGAAAATTGAAATCATTTCAAGTATCTTTTCCAACCACTATGCTATGAGCCTAGATATCAATTGAAGGGAAATAACTGTAAAAAATACAAACACATGGAGTCTAAACAATACACTACTAAATAACCAAGAGACCTCTGAAGAAATCAAAGAGGAAATCAAAAAATACCGAGAAAAAAAAATACCTAGAAACAAATGACAATGAAAACATGACGACGCAAAACCTATGAGATTCAGCAAAAGCAGTTCTAAAATGGAACCATATAGCAATAAAATCCTACATCAAGAAATAAGAAAAACCACAAATAAACAACCTAAATTTACACGAAAAGCAATTAGAGAAAGAAGAACAAAGAAAACCCAATGTTAGCAGAAGGAAAGAAATCATAAAATTCATATGAGAAAAAAATGAAAAATAAATGAAGGAAATGATAGCAAAGATCAATAAAACTAAAAGCTGGTTCTTTGAGAAGATAAACAAAATTAATAAACCAAAAGCCAGTCTCATCAAGAAACAAAGGAAGAAGACTCAAATCATTAGAATTAGAAATAAAAAAGAAGTAACAACTGACACTGGAGAATTACAAAGGATCATGAAAGATTACTACAAGCAAGTATATGCCAATAAAATGGACAACCTGGAAGAAATGGACAAATTCTTAGAAAAGAATAACCTTCCGAGCCTGAACCAGGAAGAAACAGAAAATATAAACAGACCAATCACAAGCCCTGAAATTGAAACTGTGATTAAAAATCTTTGAACAAACAAAAGCCACGGACCAGAGGGCTTCACAGTTGAATTGTATCAAACATAAAGAGAAGAGCTAGCACCTATACTTCTCCAACTCTTCCAAAATGTAGCAGACGGTGAAACACTCCCAAACTCATTTTAGGTGGCCACCATGACCCTGATACCAAACCCAGACAAGGATGTCACACGAAAACTACAGGCCAATATCACGGATGAACATAGATGCAAAAATCCTCACAAAATACTAGCAAACATTATCCAGCAACACATTAAAAGGATCATACACCATGATCAAGTGGGGTTTATCCCAGAAATGCAAGGATTCTTCAATATATGAAAATTAAACAATATGATGCACCATATTAGCCAATTGAAGGAGAAAAACCATATGGTCATCTCAATAGATGCAGAAAACGCTTTTGACAGAATTCAACACCCATTTATGATTAAAAAAAACCCTCCAGAAAGCAGGCATAGAGGGAACTTACCTAAGCATAATAAAGGCCATATATGAGAAACCCACAGGCAACATCATTCTCAGTGGTGAAAAATGAAACCATTTCCACTAAGATCGGGAGAAAGACAAGGTTGCCCACTCTCACCACAAATTTAACTTGATTTTGGAAGTTTTAGCCACAGCAATCAGAAAAGAAAAATAAATAAAAGGAATCCAGTTCAGAAAAGAAGGAGTAAAATTGTCACTGTTAGCATGTGACGTGATACTATACATAGAGAATGGTAAAGATGCTACCAGAAAACTACTAGAGCTCAGCAATGTATCTGGTAAAGTAGCAGGACACAAAATAAATGCACAGAAATCTCTTGCATTCCTATACACTAATGATGAAAAATCTGAAAGGGAAATTAAGGAAACACTCCCATTTACCACTGCAACAAAAATAATAAAATACCTAGTAATAAACCTTCCTAAGGAGACAAATGAGGTGTATGCAGAAAACTATAAGACACTGATGAAAGAAATTAAAAATGTTACAAACAGATGGAGAGATATACAATGTTCTTGGATTGGAAGACTCAACACTGAGAAAATGACTATATTACCCAAAGCAATCGACAGATTCAGTGCAATCCCTATCAAACTACCAATGGCGTTTTTCACAGATCTACAACAAAAAATTGCACAAGTTGTATGTAATGACAGCAGACCCCGAATTGCCAAAGAAATCCTGAAACAGAAAAATGGAGCTGGAGGAATCGGGCTCCTTGACTTCAGACTATACTACAAAGCTACAGTAATCAACACAGTATGGTACTGGCACAAAAACAAGAATACGGATCAATATAGAAGGATATAAAGCCCAGATATAAGCCCACGCACATATGGTCACTTTATCATTGGTAAAGGAGGCAAGAATGTACAATGGAGAAAAGAAAGCCTCTTCATTAAGTGGTGCTTGGAAAACTAGACAACTATATATAAAAGAATGAAATCAGAATACTTCCTAAGACTGTATACAAAGATAAACTCAGAATGGATTAAAGATATAAATGTAAGGCCAGCCACTATAAAACTCTTAGAGGAAAGCGTAGGCAGAACACTCTATGACATAAATCACAGCAAGATCCTTTTTGACTCGCCTCCTAGAGAAATGGAAATAAAACCAAAAATAAACAACTTGGATCTAATGAAACTTAAAGGCTTTTGCACAGCAAAGGAAACCATACACAAGATGAAAAGGCAACCCTCAGAATGGGAGAAACTTTTTGCAAACAAAACAACTGACAAAGGATTAATCTCCAAAATATACAAGCAGCTCATGCAGGTCAATATCAAAAAACAATTGAATCCAAAATTGGGCAGAAGACCTAAATAGATATTTCTCCAAAGAAAATATACATATTAACAACAAACACATGAAAGGAAGCGCAACATCTCTAATCATTAGAGAAATGCAAATCAAAACCACAATGAGGTATCACCTCACACTGGTCAGAATGGCCATCATCAAACAATCTACAAACAGTAAATTCTGGAGAGGGTGAAGAGAAAAGGGAACCCTCTTGCACTGTTGGTGGGAATGTAATTTGATACAGCCACTATGGAGACCAGTATGGAGGTTCCTTAAAAAACTAAAAATAAAACTACCATACGTCCTAGCAATCCCACTACTGGGCATATACCTTGAGAAAACCATAATTCAAAAAGAGTCACGTACCACAGTATACATTGCAGCAGTATTTACAAGAGCCAGGACATGGAAGCAAGCTAAATATCCATTACCAGGTTAGTGGATAAAGAAGATGTGGCACATGTATACAATTGAATATTACTCAGCCATAAAACGAAATGAAATTGAGTTATTTGTAGTGAGGTGGATGGGCCTAGAGTCTGTCATACAGAGTGAAGTAACTTAGAGTAAAACAAATACCGTATGCTAACACATATATATGGAATCTAAAATATGTATATATTGTTTTGAAGAACCCAGGGGCAGGACAGGAATTAAGACACAGGCATTGAGAATGGACTTGAGGACACAGGGAGGGGAAGAGTAAGCTGGGATGAAGCTTGAGCATGGCATTGATATATATACACTACCAAATGTAAAATAGATAGCTAGTGGGAAGCAGCTGCATAGGACAGGGTGATCAGCTCGGTGCTTTGTGACCACCTAGAGGGGTGGGATAGGGAGGGTGGGAGGGAAACTCATGAGGGAGGGGATATTGGGATATATGTATATGTATAGCTGATTCACTTTGTTATGAAGCAGAAGCTAACACAGCATTGTGAAGCAATTATACTCCAATAAATATGTTTATAAAAAATAGAATAAAATACCCAGGATAAATCTGCCTAAGGACGGAAAATACCTGTACTTGACTGTAAGATACTGATTAAATAAATCAAAGGTGACACAAACAGGTGGAGAGATATACCATGTGCTTGGATTGGAAGAATCAATATTATTAAAATAAACATACTACCCAAAGCTGTCTACAGATTCAATGCAATCCCTATCAAATCGCCAATGGTGATTTTCACAGGATTAGAGCAAAAACATTTACAATTTCTATGGAAACACAAAAGACCCCGAATAGCTGAAGCAATCTTGTGAATGAAAGATTGAGCTGGAGGAATCAGCCTTCCTGGCTTCAGAATATACTACAAAGCTATAGTAATCAAAACAGTATGGTCCTGGCCCCAAAATAGAAATATAGATCAATAGAATAGGAGAGAAAGTCCAGGGATAAACCCACGCGCCTATGCTCAACTAATCTATGACAAAGAAGGCAAGAATATACAGTAGGTAAAAGTGTCTCTTCAGTAACTGGTGCTGGGGAAATTGGACAGCTAAATGTTAAAAATGAAATTAGACCACTCCCTAGCACATACAGGAAAGTAAACTCGAAGTGGATTAAAAACCTAAATGTGAGGCTGGATACTATAAAACTGATAGAGGAAAATACAGGCAGAACACTTTCTGACATAAATCACTGCAAGATCTTTTTTGACCCACCTCATAGAGTAATGGAAACAAAAACAAAAAGAAAAAAATAGGACCTAATTGAACTCAAAAGCTTTTGCACTGCAAAGAAAACCATAGAGAAAGCAAAAAGTGAACCCTCAGAATTGGAGGAAATATTTGCAAATGAAGCATCTGGCAAGGGATTTATCTCCAAAATATACAAACAGCTCATGCAACTCAATAACAAAAGAACCAACAACCCAATCAAAAAATGGCTGGAAGACCTAAATAAACATTTTTCCAAAGAAGACATATAGATGGCCAACAAACACATGAAAAGATGCTCAACATCACTGATTATTAGAGAAGTGCAAATCAAAACTACAATGAGGTATCACCACCTACCGGTTGGAATGGCCATCATCAAAAAATCTGCAAACAATAAATGCTGGAGTGGGTGTGGAGAAAAGGGAACCCTCATACACTGTTCGTGGCAATGTAAATTGATACAGCTACTATGGAAAACAATATGGAGGTTTCTTAAAAAACTAAAAATAAAGTTACCGTATGACCCAACAATCCCACTACTGGGCATATACCCCGAGAAAACCATAATTCAAAAAAAACATGTACCCCAGTGTTCAAAGCAGCACTATATACAATAGCCAGGACATGGAAGTAACTTAAATGTCCATCAAAAGAGGAATGAATAAAGAAGATATGGTACATATATACAATGCAATATTAGTCAGCCATAAAGAGGAACGAAATTAGGTCATTTGTAGAGATGTGCATGGACCTAGAGAGTGTCATACTGAGTGAAGTATGTCAGAAAGGGAAAAGCAAATATCATATAATAATGCATATATGTGGAATCCAGAAAAATGGTATAGATGATCTTATTTGGAAAGGAGAAATAGAGAGATAGATGTAGAGAACAAATGTTTGGATACCAAGGGGGAAGAGGGTGTGGAGGGAGGAATTGGGGGACTGGGATTGACACATATACATTATTGATACTATGTATAAAACTGATAACTGATAGGAACGTACTGTAAAACCAGGGAGCTCTACCTAATGCACTGTGATAACCTAAATGGGAGGGAAGTCCAAAAAGCAAGGGATATCTGTATGTGTGTGGCTGATTAATTTTGTTGTGCAGTGGAGGCTAACACATTGTAAAGCAATCATACTCCAATAAAATTTTTTTAAAAAATAAAAGAATTAACTCCTTTCCCTCCACCAGTTTGGAAGGTATACATTTTATTCCTTTTGTTTTATTGATCATTCTTAAATTTTATAATGCATTTTTGGTTTCAAAATTATTTAATATATTAATTGGGTACAATAAACATACAATAAACTGCACATATTCAAAGTACAAGAAAATGCTTAACATCATTAATTATCAGAGAAATGTAAATCAAAACTACAATGAGGTATCACCTGACACATGTCAGAATGGCCATCATCAAAAAAATCTACAAACAATAAATGCTGGAGAGGGTGTGGTGAAAAGGGAACCCTCCTACATTGTTGGTGGGAGTGAAATTGGTACAGCCACTGTGGGGAACAGTATGGAGACAACTGAAAATAGAGCTAACATATGACCCAGGAATCCCACTCCTGGTTATATACACAGAGAAAACCATAGTTCAAAAGATAAATGCACCCCTATATTCATTGCAGCACTATTTACACTAGCCAGGACAGGGAAACAACCTAAATGTCCATTGACAGATGAATGTATAAAAAACAGTAGATACATATATACAATGGAATAGTATTCAGCCATAAAAAAGAATGAAATAATGCCATTTGCAGCAACATGGATGGACCTAGAGATTTTCATACTAAGTAAGTCATACAGAGAAGGACAAATATCATATGATATCACTCATGTGGAATCTAAAACATCATAAATGAACTTATTTATAACACAGTAATAGATTTATAGATGTAGAAAATAATCTTGTGGTTACCAGGGGTGAATAAGGGGAGGGAAAATTGGAGATTGGGATCGACATATACACACTACTATATATAAAATAGATAACTAATAAGGACCTATTGTATAGCACAGGGCACTCTACTCAATACTCTGTAATGACGTATATGGGAAAAGAATCTAAAAAATAGTGGATATATGTATATGTATAATGGACTCCCTTTGCTGTAAAGCAGAAGGTAACACAACATTGTATATCAACTATACTCCAATAAATATTAAAATAAAAGATAGAATGTAAAATGCCACCGACTAACCTCATCTCAATGGAAGGGACTATCTATCAAAAGGCATTAATCAGAAAAAGGAAAAGAAAGATTATTACAGACAATGTTTTCTCTTCTTTAGACAGCACAGCTTATTCCAGTTCACTCCTTTTTTTTTCAGGCTCCCCTCTCAGATATATATATTTTTTTTGAGTGAGGCAGAATATGGAGTAGAGTGTTCACATTCTGGTGACATACTGCTTGTCTTTAAATCCTGACCCCATTACTTATTAGTGGTGCCTCTTTGGGCATTTTTCTTAACCTCTCTGGGCCTTTGCCCATTTTCAAAATGAGGAAGGTAATAAATAGGAAATAGGACTGTGGTGAAGATTAAATGTGATAATGCAAGTAAAATCTTTTGATCAGTCTGGCATATAGTAACTGTCAAATTTCACTAAGATAATAATACAAACCTTTATTGACCCCTTTTAACTATGAATGCTTTTTTGAGTGTTACCCACATTCCCTCAGATATTATCATCTAGAGGTGGTGTGTATGGATTGATGGACAACTCTATGCATGGGGAAATGAAGCCTCTTAGTTGCTTCATCTTCTCTTGGAGTTACCATTTCTTTTGCCTTCCTTAAGGAAGTTCTCCCTTCCTTGACATTTTATGTAATCTGGTTTTGCGATGTTTCCACCATATCTGTCTTCTTGGAATTAATGTAGAGATCCACATACTCTAGAATGGAGTTCTGGTTTTAATTCCTATCTTTTGGTAGACTGGATGTCCACCATTTTTCCCCTCTCATCTCTCAGTAAACTTATTGCCACCTAAGGAATGACAAGCAAGTGGAAGGTGTTGAAAATCAGTGTTTGCTGACTGTGTGTTAGAATAAATTAGAGAGTCCTGTAAAAATACAGATTCACTGGTCCCATCCCTAGAGATTCTGATTCAGTCTCTCTGAGGCAGAGTCTGAGAATCTTTATTTTTTAACGTTCTCCAGACAATTTTGATGCCATGATATATAGTCATTCTTTTAGAAACTTGTTTAAAATGATGATTAGATTATTGGTCAGAGAATCCTGGGAGATTCCAGTCGCTACTTCAGCCAGTTTCAACCACTTTGGCAGTCACATACACATACCTGTATGCCCAAATTCCCATATATACATATATCCGTACATACTCATATATGTGAGTATTCATGGTTATGATTCCAAAGGATGCCAAGATATTCAGAACAGGCTAGGTTTATTTGCCTGGGATTTCCCATGCCTCAGCATTTGCTATCTTGAATCAGAGGAACTGAAACAAAAATTAAAATTCACATGAATAAATATTAAAGGAATTTATATAAGCTTTCAAATGCTTTTTGTACATTTGTAACATTTAAACTTCTGATGATACTGAAGCTAAAAAGTATACTAAGACTTTTGGGACATACTATATATGCACTTTTTTTCTGAAGAATTTGAGAGTTTTCTAAAAACAAGGAAATGATCTTGCATAACCACAGTATAATTCTTAAAACAATGAGATTAACATTGATATGATACTATTATCTAATGTACAGATCTTATTATTAATTCAGCTAACTGAAAGGGAATCTTGGTTCATCTGTTGCCTTTGATTGTCACATTACTTTTTTGTAGTAAACATTTTTTAAATTTTTTTAACTTTTTAAATTAAACTTTTTATTTCAGTATAACAAACGTACAGAAAAGTGTACAAATCTTATGTGTAACATGCAATGAATTTTTAAAATTGATCACACCTCTATAACCACCACCCAGGTGAAGAAATAGAACAGTTCTTGGAAAACCACTCTTTGGGGCCTCCCCCAATCATTATTCCCATTCATTCTCTCCAAAGGTAATCACTAACCTGACTTCTAGACTAGTTTAGACTCTTTTAGAATTTTAAATAAATGGAATTACAGTATGTATTCTTTTATGTCTGGCTTCTTTTTCTCAGTATTATGTTTCTGAGATTTAGCCATGTTGTCTGAATTGCAATAGTTTGTTCATACTCATTGTATAGGTTTGCATTTAATTATTTTTAGATTAGTAATTGTAATCTTATTTATGGAGTTAACAGACTCAAACCTACATTAGATTAAAATCACTGCTCACATTGATATTAAAAGAACATCAGCAGATTGCCTTCAATCATGCATTAAACTAGATAATTTAATCCTTTTGCTTATCTCCCTTTATATCCACAGTTAAATGGTACACTATCTTAAATCCTTTTTGTAACAAGGAAGGGAATGAATAAAAGTTGGGATGCTAGATGTGTGATCCGAAGCCTTCACTCTTCAGGAGAAGGTTCATACCAGAGTTCAGGGTTCCCTCCTGACTATACGGTATTATGCTGGGTGGAGTGACTGGTTTACAGTGAGAGTATATCTCCATCTTTCCTGCCAAATTCCATGTGGATATTTTCTCATTTGCCCAATATATAGGAGTCACTCAGCTAGTTTCTGGATTTCTCTCAGAGGGAATTGCTGTGTGTGTCTGTGGGAGGAGGGACGTTTAGTAGACTCCTATGTCACCATCTTGGTCTCCTCTAAATCTATATGTTTTTTTAAAAAATTTTATTTTATATTGGAGCACAGTTGATTAACAATGCTGTGTTAGTTTCAGGTGTACAGCAAAGTGATTTAGTTATATATATACATGTAGTTATTCTTTTTCAAATTATTTTCCTATTTAGGTTATTATAGTATGTTGAGCAGTATTCCCTATGATATACAGTAGGTCCTTGTTGGTTATCTATTTTAAATATAGCAGTGTGTACCTGTCAATCCCAAATTCCCAATCTATCCCTGCCCCCTTTTTTTCCCTAGTAACCATAAGTTCATCTTCTAAGTCTGAGTCTGTTTCTTTTTTGTAAATAAGTTCATTTGTATCATTTTTTAAGACTCTGCATATAAGCAATATATGATATTTGTCTTTCTCTGTCTGACTTACTTCACTTAGTATGATAATCTCCAGGTCCATCCATGTTGCTGCAAATGGCATTATTTCATTCTTTTCTATGGCTGAATAATATTCCATTGTAAAATTGTACCACATCTTTTTCCATTCATCTGTCAATGGCCATTTAAGTTGCTTCCATGTCCTGACTATTGTAAATACTGCTGCAAGGAACATTGGGGTACATGTATCTTTTTGAATTATGGTTTCCTCAGGGTATATGCCCAGTAGTGGGATTGCTGGGTCATATGGTAGCTCTATTTTTAGTTTTTTAAAGAACCTCCATACTGTTTGTTCTCCATAGTGGCTGTATCAATTTACATTCCCACCAATAATGCAAGAGAGTTCCCTTTTCTCCACACCCTCTCCAGCATTTATTGTTTGTAGATTATTTGCTGATGGCCATTCTGACTGGTGTGAGGTAATATCTTGTATTTTTGATTTGCATTTCTATGATAATTAGTGATTTTTGAGCATCTTTTCTTGGGCCTCTTGGCCATCTGTATGGCTTCTTTGGAGAAATGG
Source organism: Delphinus delphis (assembly GCF_949987515.2). Classification (NCBI taxonomy): domain Eukaryota; kingdom Metazoa; phylum Chordata; class Mammalia; order Artiodactyla; family Delphinidae; genus Delphinus; species Delphinus delphis. Next base: position 71,292,699 of record NC_082704.1, read on the forward strand.
CTATTAAGTCTTCTGCCCATTTTTTGATTGGGTTCTTTGTTTTTTGATATTGAGCCACATGAGCTCTTTGTAAATTTTGGATATGAATCCCTTTTCGGTCACATCATTTCCAAGTATTTTCTCCCATTCTGTTGGTTTTCTTTTCGTTTTGTTTGTGCTTTCATTTTCTGTGCAAAAGCTTTTGAATTTAATTAGGTCCCATTTGTTTATTTTTGTTTTTATTTCAATTACTCTGGGAGACACATTGAAAAACATATTGCTGCGATTTGTGTCAAAGAATGCTATGCCTATGTTTTCCTCTAAGTTTTATAGTATCTGGTCTTACATTTAGGCCTTGCAGGGCTTTTTAAAATTTATTTATTTATTTATTTATTTTTGGCTGTGTTGGGTCTTCGTTTCTGTGCGAGGGCTTTCTCTAGTTGCGGAGAGCGGGGGCCACTCTTCATCACGGTGTGCAGACCTCTCACTGTCACGGCCTCTCTTGTTGCGGAGCACAGGCTCCAGATGCACAGGCTCAGTAGTTGTGGCTCACGGGCCCAGTTGCTCCGTGGCATGTGGGATCTACCCAGACCAGGGCTTGAACCCGTGTCCCCTGCATTGGCAGGCAGATTTTCAAACACTACGCCACCAGGGAAGCCCAGTCTTGCAGTTTTAAATTGCATTTCCTTACTCTGAGAGAGGTTGGTCTTCTTTTCATATGCTTAATGGTACACACACATATACACAGATGTATACATACTATGTATGAAAATTGTCTGTTCATGTCTTTTGACATGTTTTTATTTTTATTTTTTAAGCATCCTTATTGGAGTATAATTGCTTCACAATGGTGGGTTAGTTTCTGCTTTATAACAAAGTGAATCAGCTATACATATACATATATCCCCATATCCCCTCCCTCTTGTGTCTCCCTCCACCGCTCCGTATCCCAGCCCTCTAGGTGGTCACAAAACACTGAGCTGATCTCCCTTTGCTATGGGGCTGCTTCCCACCAGCTATCTATTTTAGATTTGGTAGTATATATTAGTTGATGCCACTCTCTCACTTCGTCCCAGCTTACACTTCCTCCCACCCCGTGCCCTCAAGTCCATTGTCTACATCTGCATCTTTATTCCTGTCTTGTCCCTAGGTTCTTCATTACCTTTTTTTTTTTTTAGATTCCATATATATGTGTTAGGACATGGTATTTGGGGTTTTCTTCTGACTTACTTCACTCTGAATGACAGAGTCTAGGTCCATCCAACTCACTACAAATAACTCAATTTCATTTCTTTTTATGGCTGAGTAATATTCCAATGTATATATGTGCCACATCATCTTTATCCATTCATCTGTCAATGGACACTTAGGTTGCTTCCACGTCCTGGCTATTGTAAATAGAGCTTCAGTGAACATTGTAGTACATGGCTCTTTTTGAATTATGGTTTTCTCAGTGTATATGCCCAGTAGTGGGATTGCTGGGTCGTATGGTAGTACTATTTTTAGTTTTTTAAGAAAACTCCATACTGTTCTCCATAGTGGTGATACATACATTCATATATACACTTACATTCCCACCAACAGTGCAACAGGGTTCCCTTTCCCCACACCCTCTCTAGCATTTATTGTTTGTAGATTTTTTGATGATGGCCATTCTGACCCATGTGAGTTGATACCTCATTGTAGTTTTGATTTGCATTTCTCTAATGATCAGTGATGTTGAGCATCCTTTCATGTGTTTGTTGGCAATCTGTATGTCTTCTTTGGAGAAACGTCTATTTAGGTCTTCTGCCCATTTTTGGATTCGGCTGTTTGTTTTTTTTTATACTGACCTGCATGAGCTGCTTGTAAATTTTGCAGGTTAATTCCTTGTCAGTTGCTTCATTTGGAAATATTTTCCCCCATTCTGAGAGCTGTCTTTTTGTCTCGTTTATGGTTTACTTTGCTGTGCAAAAGCTTTTAAGTCTCATTAGGTCCCCGTTGTTTATTTTCATCTTTATTTCCATTTCTCTAGGAGGTGGGTCAAAAAGAATCTTGCTGTGATTTATGTCATAGAGTGTTCTGCCCATATTTTCCGCTAAGAGTTTCATAGTGTCTGGTCTTACATTTAGGTCTTTAATCCATTTTGAGTGTATTTTTGTGTATGGTGTTAGGGAGTATTCTCCTTTCATTCTTTTCCATGTACCTATCCACTTTTCCCAGCATCATTCATTGAAGAGGCTCTCTTTTCTCCATTGTATATTATTGCCTGCTTTATGAAAAATAAGGTGACAATATTTGTGTAGGTTTATCTCTGGGCTTTCTATCCTGTTCCATTGATCTATCTTTCTGTTTTTGTGCCAGTACCATACTGTCTTGATTACTGTAGCTTTGTAGTATAGTCTGAAGTCCGGTAGCCTGACTCTGTTACCTCCATTTTTCTTTCTCCAGATTGCTTTGGCTATTCGGGTTCTTCTGTCATTCCATACAAATTGTGAATTTTTTTGTTCTTGTTCTGTGAATAATGCCATTGATAGTTTGGTAGGGATTGCATTGAATCTGTAGATGGCTTTGAGTAGTATAGTCATTTTCACAATGTTGATTCTTCCAATCCAAGAACATGGTATATCTCTCCATCTGTTTGTATCATCTTTAATTTCTTTCATCAGTGTCTAATAGTTTTCTGCATACAGGTCTTTTGTCTCCTTAGGTAGGTTTATTCCTGGTATTTTATTCTTTTTGTTGTGATATTAAATGAGTGTGTTTCCTTAATTTCTCTTTCATATTTTTCATCATTAGTGTATAGGAAAGCAAGAGATTTCTGTGCGTTAATTTTGTGTCCTGCTACTTTACCAAATTCATTGATGAGCTCTAATAGTTTTCTGGTAACATCTTTAGGATTCTCTATGTATAGTATCGTGTCCTCTGCAAACAGTAACAGCTTTACTTCTTCTTTACCAATTTCGATTCCTTTTATTTCTTTTTCTTCTCTGATTGCTGTGGCTAAAACTTCCTAAACTGTGGTGAATAATAGTGGTGAGAGTGGTCAAACTTGACTTGTTCCTGATCTTAGTGGAAATGCTTTAATTTTTCACCATTGAGAATGATGTTAGCTGTGCATTTGTCATACATGGTCTTTATTATGTTCAGGTAAGTTCCCTCTATGCCTACTTTCTGCAGGGTTTTTATCATAAATGGGTGTTGAATTTTGTAGAATACTTTTTATGCATCTATTATGATAATCATATGGTTTTTCTCCCTCAATTTGTTAATATGGTTTATCACATTGATTGATATGCATATATTGAAGAATCCTTGCATTCCTGGGGTAAACCCCACTTGATCATTGTGTATGAACTTTTTAATGTGCTGTTGGATTCTGTTTGCTAGTATTTTGTTGTGGATTTTTTCATCTATGTTCATCAGTGATATTGACCTGTAGTTTTCTTTCTTTGTGACATCTTTGCCTGGTTTTGGTATCAGGGTGATGGTGGCCTCTTAGAATGAGTTTGGGAGTGTTCTTCCCTCTGCTATATTTTGGAAGAGTTTGAGAAGGATAGGTGTTAGCTCTTCTCTAAATGTTTGATACAATTCTCCTTTGAAGGCATCTGGTCCTGGGTTTTTGTTTTTTCAAAAATTTTTAATCACAGTCTCAATTTCAGTGCTTGTGATTGGTCTGTATATATTTTCAATTTCTTCCTGGTTTAGTCTCAGAAGTTTGTGCTTTTCTAAGAATTTCTTCCAGCTTGTCCCTTTTATTGGCATAGAGTTGCTTGTAGTGATTTCTTATTATCCTTTGTATTTCTGCAGTGTCCATTGTTACTGCTCCTTTTTCATTTCTAATTCTATTGATTTGAGTCTTCTCCCTTTTTTTCCCGATGAGTCTGTGTAATGGTTTATCAATTTTGTGTATCTTCTCAAAGAACCAGCTTTTAGTTTTGTTGGTCTTTGCTATTATTTCCTTCATTTCTTTTTCATTTATTTCTGATCTGATCTTTATGATTTCTTTCCTTCTGCTCACTTTGGGGTTTTTCTATTCTTCTTTCTTTAGTTGCTTTAGGTGTAAAGTTTGTTTATATGAGATGTTTCTTGTTTCTTGAGGTAGTATTGTATTTCTATAAACTTCCCTCTTAGAACTGCTTTTGTTGCATCCCATAGGTTTTGGGTCATCATGTTTTCAATGTCATTTGTTTCAATGTATTTTTTTATTTCCTCTTTGAATTCTTCAGTGATCTCTTGGGTATTTAGTAGTGTATTGTTTAGCTTCCATGTATTTGTAGTTTTTACAGAGTTTTTCCTGTAATTGATATCAAGTCTCATAGCGTTCTGGTGAGAAAAGTTACTTGATACAATTTCAACTTTTTGAAAATTACCAAGGCTTGATTTGTGACCCAAGATATGATCTATCCTGGAGAATGTTCCATGAGCACTTGAGAAGAAAGTATAGTCTGTTGTTTGTGGATGAAATGTCCTATAAATATTAATCAAGTACGTCTTGTTTAATATATCATTTAAAGCTTCTGTTTCCTGATTTCTTTTCATTTTCGATCATCTGTCCATTGGTGGAAGTGGGGTGTTAAAGTCCCCTACTATGATTGTGTTACTGCTGGTTTCCCGTTTGCTGTTAGAATTTGCCTTATGTATTGAGGTTTTCCTATGTTGGGTTCATCAATATTTACAATTGTTATATCTTCTTCTTGGAATGGTCCCTTGATCATTATGTAGTGTCCTTCTTTGTCTCTCATAATAGGCTTTATTTTAAAGTCTATTTTGTCTGATGTGAGAATTGCTACTCCAGCTTTCTTTTGATTTCCATTTGCACGGAATATCTTTTTCCATCCCCTCACTTCCAGTCTGTATATTTCCCTAGGTCTGAAATGGGTCTCTTGTAGACAGCATATATACTGGTCTTGTTTTGCTGTCCATTTAGCCAGTCTATGTCTTTTGGTTGGAGCATTTAATTCATTTACATTTAAGGTAGTTATGGATATGTATATTCCTATTACCATTTTCTTAATTGTTTTGAGTTTTCTATTGTAGGGTTTTTCCTTCTCTTGTGTTTCCTCCCTAGAGAAGTTCCTTTAGCATTTTTTATAAAGCTGGTTTGCTATTGCTTAATTCTCTTAGCTTTTGTTTGTCTGTAATGTATTAATTTCTCCCTCAAATTTGAGTGAGATCCTTGCTGGGTAGAGTAATCTTGGTTGTATGTTTTTTCCTTTCATCACTTAAAAGATGTTCTGCCACTCCCTTCTGACTTTCAGAGTTTCTGCTGAAAAATCAGTGGTTAACCTTATGGAGATTCCCTTGTAAGGTATTTGTTGTTTTTCCCTTGCTGCTTTTACTATTTTTTCTTTGTATCTAGTTTTTGATAGTTTGATTACTATGTGTCTTGGTGTGTTGCTCCTTGGATGTATCCTGTATGGGACTCTGTGTGCTTCCTGGATTTGATTGACTATTTCCTTTCCCATATTAGGGAAGTTTTCAACTATAATCTCTTCAAATATTTTCTCAGTCCCTTTGTTTTTCTCTTTTTCTTCTGGGAACCTATAGTTCGAATATTGGTGCATTCATTGTTCCCAGAGATCTCTGAGACTGTCCTCAATTCTTTTCATTCTTTTTTCTTTATTCTGCTCTGTGGTAGTTATTTCCACTATTTTATCTTTGAGGTCACTTTTCTGTTCTTCTGCCTCAGTTATTCTGCTATTGTTTCCTTCTAGAGAATTTTTAATATCATTTATTGTGTTGTTCTTCATTGTTTGTTTTCTTTTTAGTTATTCTAGGTGCTTGTTAAACATTTCTTGTATTTTCTCTGTTGAATTTCCAAGATTTTAGATCATCTTTACTGTCATTACTCTGAATTATTTTTCAGGTAGACTGCCTATTTCCTCTTAATTTGTTTGGTCTGGTGGGTTTTTACCTTGCTCCTTCATCTACTGTTTGCTTCTCTTTCTTCTCCTTTTGCTTCACTTACTGTGTTTGGTATCTCCTTTTCGCAGGCTGCATGTTTGTAGTTCCCATTGTTTTTGGTCTCTGCCCCTAGTGGCTAAAGTTGGTTCAGTGGGTTGTGTAGGTTTCCTTGTGGAGGGGACTGGTGCCTGTGTTCTGGTGGATGAGGCTCGGTCTTGTCTTTCTGATGGCAGGACTGCATCTCGTGGTGTGTTTTGGGGTGTCTGTGACCTTATTATGATATTAGGTAGCCTCTGTGCTAATGGGTGGGGTTTTGTTCCTGTCTTGCTTGTTGTTTGGCATAGTGTGTCCAGCACTGTAGCTTGCTGGTCATTGAGTGGATCTGGGTCTTCGCATTGAGATGGAGATCTCTGGGAGATCTTTTTCCAGTTGATATTATGTGGAGCTGGGTGGTCTCTGGTGGGCTAGTGGCCTGAGCTCGGGTCTCTCACCTAAGAGGTACAGGTCTGACAGCTGGCCACAGCACCAACACCCTGTCAGCCACACGGCTCAGAAGAAAAGGGAAGAGGAGAGAAAGAAAGAAATAAAATAAAGTTATTAAAATATTTTTTTAATTATTAAAAGTTAAAAATATTAAATAGTAGTAAAGAAAGAAAAGAAAGAAAGAAGAGAGCAACCAAATGAAAAAACAAATCCACTAATGATAACAAGCACTAAAAACTATACAAAAAAACCCCAAACAAACAACAAAAAAACGGACAGACATAACCCTAGGACAAATGGTAAAAGCAAAGCTATACAGACAAAATTACACAAAAAAGCGTACACATACCCACTCACAAAAAGAGAAAAAGGATAAAAATGTATATATCTATATCTATACAAAAAGGAAGAGATTAACCATATCAATAAACAAATCTTCCAATAATAATAAACTCTAAATTCTAAACTGAGATAAACATAAGACCAGACACAAATTAGATGGAGAAAGCAAACCTGAAGTCTACAGTCACTCCCAATGTCCACTGCCTCCATTTTGGGATGATTCATTGTCTATTCAGTTCTTCCAGAGTTGCAAGGTGAATGAAGTTGATTGTGGAGGTTTAATCTGCTGCTCCTGAGGCTTCTGGGAAAAAATTCCCTTTCTCTTCTTTGTTCACAGAGCTCCTGGGGTTCAGCTTTGGATTTGACACTGCCTCTGCCTGTAGGTCGCCTGAGGGCATCTGTTCCCTGCCCATGCAGGACAGGGTTAAAGTAGCAGCTGATTAGGGGTCTCTGGCTCACTCAGACCAGGGGAAGGGAGGAGTACAAAATACGGGGTGAGCCTGCAGTGGCAGAGGTCGGTGTGATGTTGCAACAGCCTGAAGTGTGCCGTGTGTTCTCCCAGGGAAGTTGTCCCTGGATCATGGAACCCTGGCAGTGGCAGGCTGCACAGGCTCCCGGGAGGGCAGGTGTGGTTAGTGACTTGTGCTTGCACACAGGCTTCTTGGTGGCTACAGCAGCAGCCTTAACATGTCATGCCCGTCTCTGGTGTCTGCGCTGGTAGCCGCGGATTGCGCCTGACTCTGGATGCTCATTTAGGCGGTGCTCTGAATCCCCTCTCCTTGCGCACCCTGAAACAATGGTCTCTTGCCTCTTAGGTAGTTCCAGACACTTTCCTGGACTCCCTCCCGGCTAGCTGTGGCACACTAGCCCACTTCAGGCTGTGTTCACATAGGCAACCCCAGTCCTCTCCCTGGGATCTGACCTCTGAAGCCCAAGCCTCAGCTCCCAGCCTCCACCCGCCCTGTCGGGTGAGCAGACAAGCCTCTCAAGCTGGTGAATGCTGGTCGGCACTGATCCTCTGCGCAGGAATCTGTCTGCTTTGCCCTCTGCGTGCCTTTTTGTGCTCTCCTCCGTGGCTCCAAAGCTTCCCCACCACCACCCCTCTGTCACCGCCAGTGAAGGGGCTTCCTAGTGTGTGGAAACTTTTCCTCCTTCACAGCTCCCTCCAATAGGTGCAGGTCCTGTCCCTATTCTTTTGTCTCTGTTTTTTCTTTCTTTTTTTTTTTTTTTTTTTGCCCTACCCAGGTATGTGGGGAGTTTCTTGCCTTTTGGGAAGTCTGAGGTCTTCTGCCAGCGTTCAGTAGGTGTTCTGTAGGAGTTGTTCCACATGTAGATGTATTTCTGATGTATTTGTGGGGAGGAAGGTGATCTTTACGTCTTACTCCTCCATCCACCTTGAAGGTCTCTCTCAAGACTGCTTTTTGAAGACTGCTTAGAACACCTTTCCCTAAGTGCTCTGATCTACCCTGACTGTCTTTCAGTATTTTTACACTTTCTGTAGACTTTGTCTTTCTGGTGCTAGCTTTAGATTAATCTTAGACCTCTAGTCCTCTTTATTTCTCATGAATGAACTTTGCCCAGCATTGCCCTTGTTTTCTACAAGGGTTTGTGGAGGGGGACTATGAGTGATACCTCACTGGGATTTGGTGTTTATTTTCCTACTTACAATTAATTTGGAATTTGGGTGTTCTCTGTGTTTTCATGTGGAGGGCATGGCTTTGTGTACTTTTATGTGTTTCTAGTGGTTCTGTGTTGATTTATGGAGGTTGTGTAGGGAGATTTAGATTTTTCATGGCCACAATTACCTCAACATAAGCATTTCCTATATGATTAAAAATGCTTTGCAAATATTTTAATGGCTGCATAATATTATGATAGACAAAAGAACCAAAATTTATCAGATCATTTCCTTCTTATTGAGCATTTTATTTGTCTCCTTTTTTGTGATTACATAATTTGTGGATGAAGTCGTTCTAATGTTTACTTTGCATAGATTTGCTGAAGTAGAATTATTTTCTTAAGGTTATAAATATTATTAATAATCTTGATATAATTTGAATCCAGGGAGAACCAGTAGATCACATATGGATTTATTTTAATCAGCTAACTAAGGTTGCTTCCATCTTTTTTTCAGGTAGCACCCCTGTCTTCTACATATATAGCAGGAACCAGGTCTGAAATAGCTGGGAGGCATCAGTGTGGCTATTTCTGGTGTTTACAACCAGTATCTCTGCTTATTGATGGAACCATGTGCCATTATTGGTTATTAAATATTTGAAGATCTCCTGCAGCCGTAGTTTATAATATTTGTTTTCCTATGAGTGTATTGTCTTTTATCACTCTACTTGGGACACATACATATACAGCAACAACAAAAGGACAAGTGACCTTTATTTCAGCTCTCCTTTAGTCTGCCATCCCTGGGTTTTATAAGTGAAGAAGGGAGATAAGCAAGAGACTGAGCTGGCAAGGCTGTAACTTGGTGAACCTGATCAATCCTCACATTAATCATTACTGCCTTCATGACTTGTGTCAGAGACTGATAGTCTCATTTTTCCTCCACTTTCTATTAGTGACTTCTCTTTCTTCCTCTCAGTCGATCAGTTTTATCAACTGCAAGTAATCAAAGCTTATCTTACTATTAATGCAACCAGAATTTTCACAGTAATATCATATTACTCATGTTTTCTTCATTAGTTGGTACACTCTGACATGACTCGTGTGTTTTAGAGGAGCCACTATGACCTTGCTATTGTGGGGGTATTTTTGTTGTTGTGTTTTTTTTTTTGTCTTTCTGCCTCTAAATGTGAGGGAAATAAACATTGTGCCCTCATTTGGAGTGGTGGTTAGAACTTTGACCAAGATATTCCTATGATTATTTTTACTCCCAATCTTATTATCTATCACATAAGAAAACACAACAGGAAAACAGCCTCACCCTAGAATCACATTTGAGAAGTTGTTATTCAAAAACAAAACAAAACAAAACAAAACTTCCCAGGCCTAACCCTGGACCCAATGAAACAGTCTCTTGTCTTGGGATCCAGGAATCTGTATTTCACAAAGCTTCCCTAATGTCTCTGGTGCCGTTTGTCACCTGACTATAGGCTCATTTTGGGGATGCATAGTTTCAGTGCATATTCTACATCAAATGATGACCCCAATATAGCTGTCAAATGGTCATCTCTGTTCCAGTTTCTAGAACTTGTTAACCTTGCTGTATATTCATGATGTGCTCCAGGGTGCATACAAAACTTCATTTTCTAATATGCTCAGAATGTCATTCCCAAACCAAGAGCCTATAAAAATTCATTTGGTTTTCTGCGAATTGAATGGTTTTTTTTACATGTTAATTCTTCTGTTAATTTGAAATTGAATATGTTTGGTTGTGAAATAGGGATCTAACTGAATTTTTTCCAAATTATTAATTTTCTATGCTCCATTTATTGAATGTCTTCTTTTTTCACTAATTTATAATGCTGCTTTTATTGTATATTAAGTTCTTATATTTACATGATGATCTTTTCATGAGCTGTTCACTTTTTCCATTTGTTATTCTTGTACTAGTATGACCTTGTTATTATTGTAGCATCTTTAATCATTTTCCTATCAAGTAGCACAAATTCTCCCCAATTATTCTTCTTTAAAAAAATGTTTAAACCATTTTTGCCAACTCATTGTCCCATGTAAACTTTTTATCATGTTCCAGAAAACATAAGCTTTTTGACATTTTTATTTGAATCCTATTAAATCTAAAACTTAATTGGAGTCAAGTTGATAACTTTTCAATATTTAGTCTTTCTGTACAGAATCACAGTATATGTTTTCATTTATGCAGTTTTCTTTTTATATTTTATACTTTTTTCTAGATAAGTCCTAAATGTTTACGTATATTTATTCCTAGGTTTGATTATAAAAATAACATATACACACACACACATGCACAGAGTACCATTTTTCCTATTATCAATAAATTTTTGAACTGATTATTGCTAGTGTATAAGATGCTTATGATTTTTGTATCTTTATTTTCTGACCAAGGATTTTAACAAGATTTCCTGTGAGTTTTAACAATTTTTTAATTGTTTATTTTGGGTTTTTCGGGTGGACAATTACGTCATTGATAAATAATTCTTACTCTATCTCCTTTCCAACAGCTCTAAGTTTCCTATTCCTTGTTTAATTACATTAAATGTCCTAGCTGTTCACTGCCTTTGCCATTCATTAAAATCATCTGGAGAATTTAAAAAACAACCAAGACTCACCTCCAGAGGTTCTGATTTACTTTACATGGAGAGGAGCCTGGACATTGTTATTTTCAAAGTTTCTCAGAGATTTCTAGAAGTTAGGTTTGAGAATCATTGTTCAAAACACTCTGATCCAATGATAAGTAGTAGTGGTGAAAGAAGGATTCCTTTCTGGCTTCTGATCTTAAGCTTTAACTATGATATCAACTGATCATTTGAGACAGATTCAGTGGTGTACTGGATGTGCTCATACTGGCTCATGAGACCTGACTTTGCACATCTTTTCCAAACTTCAAGTTTATTGACATCGTGGTAGCTTGGAATTGGCCCCACTCCACAGAATTTGGCAAATGCTGCAAATCAAGGCTCCCCTCCTCTCCCAGCATACTATTGTAAATATTTCCTTCTATTCCTAATCTAAGGGTAATTTTTATCTTCATTACTATTTGAGTTTTATTGAAGCCACCTTTCATCATATTGACAACTTATCACCAAAGTTTTAAAACTTTCTATTTCTTGCAGTATTTTTTTTTCAGATGGATGCCTGTATTCTGATTCTTCAGAGTTTTTCCCTTATTTTGAGCTACATTGACTTTTCCTGGCCCTAATAACTTTTCAGTTTGTTGTTTCTATTACATTATAGACAAGGAGGAGTCAAATTTGGGTTTGTAAGATATTGGTTTGAGTTCTTGCTCAAACTTTCAGGTCCAAATGAGTAGAAAAGCGAAACATTACTCCAACAATCACTGCTGTGGTAAACCTCAGATTCAGAGGGTAGTTCGTTTGGGTGGAAAAGAAAATCTCAGTCACTAACTTAGAGGAATATCTTGACTGCATGTTTCTCCAATAATTCTCTATAAATACTATCTTGTCACAAAGATGTGCATAAGAATTATGCAATATAAAGCTGAAATTGGCATTCTCTGAGAAGTAATTGGAATTCAGAAATCATAGTCATGTCAGTTACATGCAGACCCATATGTTTTACAATCAAATGAGCTGAAATTTGGGTAGATAGGTTCTTTTGAAGATTAAGAAGCCTAAATGCGACACATGGCTAAATTTATGGCCACTTTACTTTCACTGAGAATGGACAGGCCTTGGGCAGGGCCAAGATTTTACACAAATAAGGCTGCAGTAATCTTCAGAATATACCAATTACCAATTTATATAGGAGGATATTATTCTCATTCAAGCAATTGAAGTGTTGATTCTATAGCTGGGAATCTTTTGCCTTTACTTAGTGCAAAAGGATGAAGCTTACCTACTATATGCCAGACACTCTTCTGAGAGAAAAGGATTATATAAGGGGAAGCACAGGCACAAGCTTAAAGTGGTTGCCCCTCTGGAGGGCATAGGCACTAAACCTTGTGGGCATCACTGCAGCACCTTCTCTGCCAGCATGCAGAGTGCAAGAGCTATGGAGGTGTGACTACTTCCACATGTATTTTGATGGGTGGAGGCAAAGGGCTGTTGTAAGCCATGGCCACCACAGAGAGTCCCCACTGGTGCAATGCCAAATGGAGCTGTGGGAATGGGGCTGCCTCCATTACCCCGGACTAGTAGAACCACATGTATGCAGTTTCAGCCTGGGAGTCACCCGCACTGAACTCTGACCCAGGAGAGCTGCAGAATGTGCTGTGCCGACCAAGCCATGGGAGCAGGGCCACCCAAAGCCTTGGGGACAGGACCACTACCCCAGTGTGTCTAGAAGGCAGGATCCCCATGCAAACTGGCCTTAAGTTTTGGGACTTGCTCAGTACCAGTACCCCTTTCTATTTTCTTATTTCTTCCTTTTGGAATGGGAGTGTTTGTTCTTTGCCTGTCCCATGTTTGTAGTTTGGAAGCACCTAACATGCTTGATTTCGCAGGTTGCCAGCTGGAGAGCAGTTTGCTTCAGGATGAATTATCTCACCAGTATCTGATTTAGATGATATTTAGATAAGACATTGAACTTAGACTTTTTTTTAAATCATAAACTTTATTTAACCCTATATATTAAGAATATTACCAATTTAATATGTAATATAACAAATTATTAATGAGATATTTTACATTCCTTTTTGTACTAATTCTTCAAAATGTGGTGTCTATTTTATACTTACAGAATATCTCAACTCCAACTAACCGCTATTTTTCCTTCCATTTTTATTGAGATATAATTGACATATATATGTTTAAGGTGTACAAAATAATGATTTGACTTACATACATCATGAAATGATTACCACAATAAGCTTACTAAAAATCCATAGTCTCATATAAATATAGCATAAAAGAAATAGAAAATAAGATTTACTGTTTTAACAACTTTCATATACAACATAGAGCAGTGTTAATTATCTTTGTCATGTTGTAAATTACATATCTAGTACTTACTGATCTTATAACTAGAAGCTTGTACCTTTTGACTACCTTCATCTAATTCCCCCTTCCCCCATGCCCTGTCTCTGATAACCACAAAGCTGATCTCTTTTTCTCTGAATTTGTTTGTTGGTTTTTGAAGTATAATTGACCTACAGCAGTGTGTTAGTTCCTGGTACACAAGATAGTGATTCAATATTTCTGTACATTTAAAAATGATCACCATGATAAGTATAGTTGTCATCTGTCACCTTACAAAGATATTACATAATTATTGACTATATTCCCCACACTGTACATTTCATAATGTAACTAGAAGTTTAATCTCCCTAACCTATTTCTCTCCTCCCCTCAACCACTACTCCACTGACAACCACCTGTTTATTCTCTTTATCTGTGACTCTGTTTGGTTATGTTTTCACGTTTGTTTTGTTTTTTTAAGATTCCACATGTAAGTGAAATCATACAGTATTTGTCTTACTCTGTCTGACTTATTTCACTTAGCATAATACCCCCTAGGTCCACCCATGCTGTGACAAGTAGCAAGATTTCATTCTTTTTTATGGCTGAGTAATATTCCACTATGTATATATAACATATATTCCTTATCCATTCATTTGTCGATGGACACTTAGGTTGAACCTAACATATGGGTGCATATATCTTTTCAAATTAGTGTTTTCATTTTCTTCACATAAATACCCAGAGTGGAGTTTCTGGATTTTATGGTAGTTTTATTTTCAATTTTTTAAGGAATCTTCATATTGCTTTCCATAGGGGCTGCACCAGTGTACATTCCTACCAACAGTGAATGAGTGTTCTTTTCTCCACATCTTCACCAACACTTACTATTTCTTGTCTTTTTGATAATAGCCATTCTGACAGATGTGAGGTGTTAGCTCATTGTAGTTTTGATTTGCATTTCCCTAATGATTTTGAACATCTTTTCATGCGCCTGTGGCTATCTGTATATCTTCTTTGGAAAAATCTCTATTCATGTCCTCTGTCATTTTTAAAATTGTGTTGTTGGTTTCTTTGAAGTGGAATTATATGATTTCTTTTTTATATTTTGAATATAATATATATATATTATCCTTGTATATATCCTTGTTGTGTGTGTGTGTGTGTTGTATATGTGTGTGTGTGTATACATATATATATATATATATATATATTCTTGTTGGATATATCATTTGCAAATATCTTCTTGCATTCAGTAAGGTGGCTTTTCATTTTGTTGATAGTTTCCTTTTCTGTGCAAAAGCTTTGTAAGTTGATGTAGTCTCACTTTTTTTTTTGCTTTTATTTTCCTTGCCTGAGGAGACATATTCCAAAAAATATTACTAAGACTGATATCAAAGAGCCTACCACTTATGTTTTCTTCTAGATGTTTTATGGTTTCAGGTCTTGTATTTAAGCGTTTAATTCATTTTGAGTTTATTTTTGTATGTGGCATGAGAAAGTAGTCCAGTTTGATTCTTCTGCATGTAACTAGCTGTCCAGTTTTCCCAAACCATTTATTGGAAAGAGGGTCTTCTCTCCATGGTATATTCTTGCCTCCTTTGTCATAGATTAATTTACTATATAAGCATGGGTTTATTTCTGGATGCTCTATGCTGTTTCATTGATCTATGGGACTGTTTTTGTGCCAGTACCATACTATTTTTATTACTGTAGCTTTGTAGTATAGTTTGAATTCAGGACATGTGATACGTCTACTTCTGTACTTCTTTCTCAAGTTTGTTTTGGCTATTTGGGGTCTTGAGTTTCCATACAAATTTTAGAATTATTTGTTCTACTTTTGTGGAAAATGCCATTTGTATTTTGATAGGGATTTCATTGAATATTATATTACTGTTATTTCTTTCTAGTTTAATTTCATATTGGTGTAAGGTTTTATTCTTTTGAATTTATTAAGGTCTGTTTTATGGCCCAGAATGTGGTCTATCTTAATGAATGTTCTATATGAACTTTAGAAGAATGTGTATTCGCTTTTGTTGGATGAAGTAGTCTATAAATGTCAATTAAATCCAGCTGATTGATGATGCTGTTCAGTTCAATTACTTACTGATTTTTTAACCATTGTATCTGTCAATTACCAATAAAGGGGTGTTGAAAAGCACATGTTTCAGTGCTTTTTTGTTGGATGCATATCTTTTAAGGATAGGTATGTATCCTTGGAGAATTAATCCTTCTATTTAATGGCCCTCTTTATCCCTGATAATTTCCTTGATCTGAAGTCTGCTTTGTTTGAAATGAATAGAGCTACCTCAGCTTTGTTTTTGATTAATGTTAGCGTGGTATATCGTTCTCCGTCCCTTTTTTAATCTATATGTCTCTTTATATTTGAAGTCGGTTTCTTGTAGATAATATATAATTAAGTCTTATTTTATAATACACTCTGACAGTCTGTGTATTTTCATTGGTGTATTTATACCGTTGACATTTAAAGTGATTATTGATATAGTTGGATTAATACCTACCATACTTGCTACATTTTTCTGGTCATGGTCCTTGTTCTTCATTTCTCTTTTCATTTTCCACTCTTTTTCTGCCTTCTCTGGGTTTAACTGAGTATTTTTTATGATTCTATTTTTTCTATTCTGTTAACGTATAAATTATACTTTTTTAAAACTCATTTTTAGTGGTTGCCCTTGCATTTGCAACATACATTTACAATTTATCCAAGTCCTCTTTCAAATAATACCATACCACTACACTGTTAGTGCCAGTACTTTATAACAGAATGTTTCTAATTCCTCTCTTTAATCCCTTATAACATTTTTGTCATTCATTTCACTTTCCATAAGCTATAATCACTGAATACATTGTTGCTATTATTTTAAACTTTTATCTCTTAGACCAGTTAATAATAAGAGTAATAGTGTTTTGTTTACCTTCATTTATTCCTCCTCTAATACTCTTCATTTCTTTATGTAAATATGAATTATTGACCTATAGGTTTCTCTGTGAAGAACTTCTTTTAACATCCCTTGCAAGGGAGATCTACTGGTGACAAATTTTCTCAAATTGTAGATTTGTAGATCAAACAATTGTCCTTGTTTTTATTTCCTCTATTGTCTTTTGTTTATCTGAGAAAGTATTTATTTCTCATTCATCTTTGAAAGGTAATTTCTTTCTTTCAGGCTGGTCTTTTTTTTCCTTTTAACACTTTAAATATTTCATTCCACTCTCTTCTTGTTTACATGGTTTCTTGAGAAAAGTTGGAATAATTCTTATTGTGCTCTTCCTTCAGTAAGGTGTTTTTTTCTTCTGGCTTCTATCAAGATTTTTTCTTTGTCTTTGGTTTTATTCAGTTTGATTGTGGTATACCTAGGTGTAGATTCTTTTGATATGTATCCTGATTGGTGTTTTCCAAGATTCCTGGATTTGTGGTTTTGTGTTTATTATTAGTTTTCAGAAATTCTCAGTCATCATTGCTTAAGATATTTCTGCTGTTCCTTTTTCTCTTTCTTCTCCTTCTAGTATTCCCATTGCATGTATGTTACACCTTTTGTTATTGTCCCACAGTTTTTGGATATTCTCTTCTGTCTTTTTCTTTCTTTCTTTTTTTTCCTCATTGCATTTTATTTTTGGAAGTTTATACTGACATATCTTCAAGTTCACTGATTATTTTCTCACCTGTGTCCATCAACGGAATTCTTCATTCTGTTATGGTGTTTCTGATTTCTAAAATTTCCTTTTGATTCTTTCTTAAGGCTTCTATCTCTCTGCTTACATTAATCCAACTCCTTTTTTTAATGTTGTCCACTTTACCCATTATGGTCCTTGGTATATTAATCATAGTTGTTTTAAATTCCTAGTTTGATAATTATAAAGTATCTGCCATATCTGAGTCTTATTATGATGCTTTCTGTGTTTCTTGAAACTTTTTTTGTCTTTTAGTGTTTTCTTGTAATTTTTGTTGCAAGCCAGACATTATGGGTAAAAGGAACTGAGGTAAATGGGTCTTTAGCATGAGGTTTTATTTATCTGACTAGAGTTTAGCTTGTGTTTTTTGGTTGCTGTAACTGTAGGTCTCAGGGGCTAAACTTACCTCTGGTGTCCTTGTTTTTATTTCCTCTCTTGTCTTTTGTTTTCCCTAGAGACTTCTTAAATATTGTCTGAGAAGAATAATTCTTTTAGTCATATTCCCTTGTTATTATCCAGGAAGCCTGTTGATATGGTGGTAAGGTGTGAGGGCAGGGGTAGTGTTCTACAATTCTACAGTTATGTGTCAGTATTTTAGTGAACCTGTACTTCTGGCCTGTGACTTTCACAAGCATTTCTCAGTTTTGTTTCAGTTTTCTCCCTTGGAAGAGACAGGAAGGGATTTCATATCTGGAATTGGGAAATTTCCCCCTTCCCAGGTCAGTTAAGCTCTGTTAAAGTAGTTTCTCTTGAGGGTAGGCCTTATTAAGAAGAATGAAATGCTCTGTGCATATTTTTAAATGGCTAATTTTCTTATCCCCTTCTCAGAATTACAGTAACATGAGGGAATTTTTCTCAGATCTTCACTGTGAGAACCTGATAGGGCTCCTGGAGGTAAAACTCACAAAAACTTGGGAGTCCCCTAGGACTGGGCCTGCTTAAAATTTTTAACTCTCAATCTTGTCCACACTGAGCCACTAGCAATTTGCCAATTACAGATTGGGTTTTCCTAGCCCTGTACTGTTTCCCAAGGAGTTTTCTAACCTTGGGCTTCTGCTCTATAAGTTTTGATTCTCTGTATGTGCCTGTCTGTTTATTCAGTTTGCCCTATGACCTCAGTTCTCTGATGGAACTAAGAGGAGTTGACTTTCAGTTTGTTCCATTTTTTTTTCTTATTGTGTGAATGAAAGAGGTGGCTTCCAAGCTCCTTACATCCCTAGCTGGAATATAAGGGAATTTTTGAGACCTCAAAAACATGTTTGTTGTAAAGTTTTCATCTTTTGAAAACTGGTTAGAGTAACTATCTTTTAATTAATGCACTTTAAATGTAAGATAAAATGTAAGATCTTGTGGAATGTTAACTTATTTCTCATTTTTTTCTTCTCAAACAGATCCTAAATGTCCAGGAGATGTTGATTTTCATAATAGTGACTGGGACATTAAGACAATCACCAGCTCCTTGAAATTCTACCTCAGGTATATCTGATATGATTTGGAACATTCCTTTTCAGAGTTGATGAAATATTTCTGGATGGAGACTGGAGTTAATGTGGTCCCAATTTTGGGAGGTTGGATAGGATTGCTAAAGAAAAAAATAGTGAAAAAAATTTCTGTCAAAGAAGAATGTGCATTAGGAGACTTTTTAAAATTTGGGAATTTAAGCGAGGGAAGCATTAAAATAATAGAATAGTTATTGAAATATGGCTTTTTTGAAGAAAATTGGCTTTAAAAAAGATTATTTAAAAATCACACCCTTAAAATAATTGAAGTTTTGCCATTGTGCACAGATAGGGTGATGTCACAAATGGACTCACTAGTAAAATCAAGAGTTGTGACATTTCAAGGTTGTTAACATGTTTTGGTGGATAATAACCATTTTGAAACATTAAATTGCATTTACACAAACATAATTTGTGTATTTGTATGTCTTTTGTTAAAATGGCAATAAAAACCAAAAAACTACAACCATAAAAATGTTAGAACTGAATGAAGTGATGGCAGTCGGGAAAAAAATTAACTTACAAGCAAAATTTGGGGATGCACAATGATGATGAATATATCATTCAGTTTATTGGCATAGATTTATATTACGTAAAAATATTTGTGACATATGCACTTTTTAAAGTCATTCATTTCTTACCATTTTCTATGTCCCATGTATGCACCATACTTTATGTGGTAAAATGTCTTCTTTTCAATTACTGTACTCTTTAGACATTAAGATAGGTACTTTAGCTATGGGAAATGTCATTAATCCAAAATAGATTGGGTCCCAGATATTGCTATTAAATGACCTTCTGCTGTAGCATCATCTTAGAACTTTAAGTAAACATGAATGCTCTTTCCAGGGGTATTTCTCCTGCATATGCCGAAGAAGAAAAGCACTGGTGTTGGAGGGTTTATTCTGTGCTAGGCTGTGTTCTAGTTGCTTACGTTGACAATATCATTGTTTTTTTCTCACAATAATCTTATAAGGTAGGTGTTACCATACTCATTTTACAGATGAAGAAATTAAATCATATCCCTCCCCCATTAAGTGATATTCATGATCGTGGCTCATATTATTTGAACCTAAGTATCTCTGACTTATAAGGCCACTGGTACTGGAGCACCTTATTCCCCTATTCCCCACTGCCCAGGGGCTGTGGCCTTCTTGGAGTTGCTTGGGTAATTTAAGAAAGACAGAGCAATCTGCTATGCATACTTTCAGGAGACTCGTGATGATGAGAATAATGCAAGTAAATAACTCTGTGTCTCTAGCCTCCTTAAAAGGAGTTAGTTTTTTCAGAGATTTATATAGAGTAAGTCCCTCCCACATTACGTCTTTCCCAGCTTATCCCATAACAAGCAGTGTAGCTCTTTTGAAAGATGAGAAGATCGAGCCTGAAAGTTTGAGTGGCCTGTACCCCCAATAAGAGATATTTGTTCTTAAGTGTCTTATCCATGAACATTTAATATGTACTAGCCAGTCAACACCCTTTAGATTTCTTAAATGTGTCAGTATTTTCATAGTGGACTTCCTCCATCTGTGTTCTAGGCACCTAACTCACCCCTTGTCTCCAACACTTCTAGAAAATTACTGTAAAAAACATCCCTTCTCTCTTCTGTATCTTTACCCTCTCTCATTCAACAGGCTTTTTCCTCTCAGCATGTAAATATGCTCCAACATTACACATCTCTTTGCATTCATTTATTCTACCGTTCACTAAACCATTCAGTAAACATTTCCTGACCTACTCTATGCCTAGCATGGTGTCTGGCAGTAGCCATACAGTTGTGAGTAGATATGACCTTATAAAGGTTATAGTCCAGTGAAGTGGACAAAAGACAAATAATTATACAAATATAATGTGCTATGATAAGTTCTCTGAAGGAAAAGTGCAAGGTGCTATGCAGTCATATAATAGGAAGGCCTAACTTATTCTGGTTTTTAGTTTGGAATGATGTTTGAATTATAACTTGGAGTCAACTGGGGATGGAGGGAGGCATTTCCAGACAGAAATAACTTCATATGCAAAGACTTTGAAGCAAGAGGAAGACCCTTTTAAGAAACTACATGTACCAGTTTACGTGGAGTATTGAGTGTAGACAGGGAGGGAGAGATATGTAGGGGCCAGATCATACAAGGGCTTTTAGGACATTTTAAGAATTGGGGTATGAATTTGTATTAAAAGGAATGAGAATATATTGAAAGATTTTTAAGCAGGAGGTTATATGATGAGATTTGCATTTTGAGAAAAACATAGAGAGATGAGATTAGAGAGAGGCAAAATAAGTAGAGGTGGAAACCAATTAGCAAGCTATTGCTGTGGTCCCGGAAAGAGATGATGCTTCTGTGTGGACTAGGGAGTAGCGGTGAGGATAGATAGAAATAAGCATATTCAAGAGATTTAGGGAGTAAACTTGGATATGAAGATGGAGGAGAGGGAGATAAAAGAATGGCTTCCACATTTCCCACCCATACAACCAAATGATGGTCATACATTTACTGATTTGGGAAACATAAGAAAATGACTAAATTTGAGGGATATGACAAGTTAGGTTTTGGATATGTCAAATTTGGGTGTCTTTGAAGAAATCAGGAGAATTTTAAGTAGGCAATTTGATATATAGGAAATATATAGGAATGAAACTCAAGAATTCTGGGCTCGAGCTAAAAAATTGAGAATCATCAACAGTGTAGATGATAATTGGAGTCAGGAGCTTAGATGAGATTGCCTAGTGAGATATTTCACCCCTTCCCAATCTAGCTTCAGTGTATGAAGTAATATACACTCCCTGTCTCTGCTTCTTAATGTCCCAGTTTACTCCTTAACCCACTGCAGTCTGACTCCTGCCCCCTCTGCTCTACTGAAGCTGCTCTTGCCAAGGTCACCAGTGATTCCCTCAATTCTAAATACAATGGACAATTGTCAGCCTTTACCTTATTTGACCTCTTTGTAGCATTTGAAGCTGTTAACAAGCCCTCCTTGAAACTTTCTTCTTTTCGATTCTGCTAATCCATTGCTTTTGGATTTTCTCTCACCTCTGACAATTTTTAGAAGTCCCTTTTATGGACTTTCTACCTGGTATTTCCTAGGGCTTTCCTCTCTTTTTACTACACTGAGGGGATGGAAAATTCAAATATCCACAAGAGCCAGGACATGAAAATGACTGAAGTAGACTGCTTTTATGTTAAACATGTTGCATATAAAACCTTTACTTGCATAGCAATCCCTTTGTTTATATATAAACAGCAATATTCTTTACTTCCACAAATAACCATATGGACCCAATATAGACAGATCTTTCAGTTTTTCAATAGAGGCAGACAATATTGACTTTTATGTGTAATATACAATTTTTTCGTATTCTGATGACTCATTCAATTCCATTTCTTTTTTACACACTACTCTGGACAGGGAAGAATTGTTGAAAGGTCTCATGTAGCTGTTGGCTGCCAGTTTGTCATCTTTCCTTGAGCAGTGGTATCTGTTCTCATGGTTCTAATCACCCTCCTAGGCTCATGATTTCCACATCTACTTCTCAGATCTAGAAAGGCACTCCATCCATCTTCCTAATAAACATCTGCCTTTGGCTATCCCAGAAACCCTTCTGACATAGCATCTCCACTTCCCTCTCAATCAATTTCTAATCTATTCAGTCACCCAAACCAGATTACTCTCTCCGTCACCAGCATATGCAATTATTGAAGCTCTGTCTTTAATGTCTTTCAAATGACTCTTCTTACATTTTCTTTCTATCCCTAATGGCACTATTTTCGTTTAGGCCTTTATTATTTCTCACCTAGATTACTACAATAATAGCAGTGGCAAGCAGTATAAAGTAGTGATTAAGAACATGGACTTGAGACAGACTGCTAAATTCTGCCACTTACTAATTGTGTGGTCTAGGATGAACTATTTAACTTTTCTGAAGCTCAGTTTCCTTATCTATAAAGTGGAGATAATAACAATATCTACCTTACAGGGTTGTCATGAGAATTAAGTGAGTAAATATATATAAACCACTTAGAACAGTGGATAGTTTGTTATTATTATTATTAGTGTATTACTTCCTTCCTCTGAGCCATGCATCACCTACATTTTGTATATGGAACTCTCCTCAACTAGACTATTAGCTCCTTGGAGGTTTAGGCTATGTCTAATTCATCTGGATCCCCAATACCTGGCACAATGCCAGTCACGAGTAGGTGCTCAGCCAACATTTTTTTTTTTTTGGCTGCACCACACAGCAAGCGGGATCTTAGTTCCCCAACCAGGGGTTGAACCCATTCCCCCTGCAGTGGAAGTATGGAGTGTTAACCACTGGACCACCAGGGAAGTCCCTCAGCCAATATTTTTTGACTAAATAAAGAAACCTATTTGAGGCTCAATTTCCTTCTCCATTAAATGGGTATTTGAATTACTGCTTCACCTCACAGGATCTTTGGAAGGATCAAATGGGAGGACAGATATAAAAGCACTTTGGGGGCTTCCCTGGTGGCGCAGTGGTTGAGAGTCCGCCTGCCGATGCAGGGGACGCGGGTTCGTGCCCCGGTCTGGGAAGATCCCACATGCCGCGGAGCGGCTAGTCCCGCGAGCCATGGCCGCTGAGCCTGCGCATCTGGAGCCTGTGCTCCGCAACGGGAGAAGCCACAACAGTGAGAGGCCCGTGTACTGCAAAAAAAAAAAAAAAAAGCACTTTGGAAACTGAGGAACTATCCAACTGTAAGGACTTCATAGTAGCATTCATAGTGGGTCCACTTTGGAATTTTGCAGGACTGATTTGTGCCTCTTTTCACTTTGGGGAACTAATTGGAGACCCTGCACAAGGTCTCAGCTCATACTTTTATAGGTCTTCTGTCAAATTACTAGCAACTAGGATTCCTCTGACAAAGTTTCAGATGAAGAGAGAAATGTATGTAGTCATTAATCTGTGGAGCTCAGAAACTTCAGCCTTGCTGCTCACAGAACTGCGCATCTAAGGCCTTGCTACTCCCTCCCCAAAGGAACTTACAGTCTTCATTAATTTCAGGAATCTTTCTGAACCTGTCATGACCTATAGACTTCACAAAGAGCTGGTCTCTGCTGCCAGTAAGTATTTATGTTACTTAGTTAATTGTGTTGTCCTCGCTTCTAAGTAATATTTACAGCAACAAGCCTAGAAGACTGCTTGAGGGAAAGTGAGGGAAAAAACAAACATATACACAGATTTTGTCCACTGTCAAATGAGAGTATTCTTACTTGCTAACTCAAGTGTTGTATTATTTTTCATAAATCAATGTTAGTTGAGTGAATTGGAGAAAACTGGCTAACGAGGGATATGACAGGTCTGAGGATTTTATTGATTGATTTTGCCTCTTACATCAGAACAAGATGGCTCACATTGCCAGGGGACAGCAAAATGTTTCCATTACAGTTACTATTTCAGCATGTTTTCAGCACTTTGCCTTTTCAAATCCTTTTCAATTGTGTTGTGAATTATTATTCCTAATCTTTTAGTGCTAGCATCACATTTTTTTAGATGATAAGACCAATGGTGAGGGTGGAAGGGTACACAGGAAATAAGGCATATGGAATCACTTAAAAAGTTGGCAGCTGAAGAAGCATTAAAAGTTTTGACTGAGGCCACTGTATGAGTATCCCTCCCTACCTTGATGTGACTCTTCTGCATTATGCCTTGTATGGTATTCAGGAAAATGATTCAGGGGATTTGTCTTCATAATGAATATTTGTTGAGGCAAGAGAGCTTTGATCTTTACTCTGAGGTCTCTCAGTGATTTTCATAGGAACCCAGAGGCAGAAGCATACCTCCTAGTTCCACAAGGAAAGTGGGTGGGCAAGGGATTCCAGCTGGAAGTTTACATGTGGAACTTTAAGAGCAACCTGCTGTATCCAGAATTCTGACTTGCTCTGAGACAGTCTTGTCTTCTCTACTCACATTTCTTTTCTCTTCTCTCTTCTAATTCTTCATCTTTCTAGGCCTATTTCTTTGTTTTCAATCTATGTTTTTATCTTTTAGTCAGTCTCTCTCCCTCCCTCTCTTTCTTTCAGTGTCTGTTTCTTGGTCTCTCTTTGTCATTGTGTCCCTGTGTCTATATATCTCTCTCTTTCCATCTATTTGACTCTATGTGTCTCTGATTGTGTCTGTGTGCACATGTGCACATGTGTGTGTGTGCCTGTGTGTATATGTATGAGAGTTTGCTTGATCCAGTTGCCCAGAAGGCAAAACTATCTCTCTGTTCTCTCTCAGAGTCTGACAACCTGGATTATCGGCTGGGAGCTATTCATTCCTTGGTATATAAGCTACCGGAAAAGAACAGAGAGATGCTGGAACTTCTTATAAGACACTTGGTCAAGTAAGTAACTTCTAGGTTTTCAGGAAGAGTTCCTATTAGAGGGCTGGCCCACATGGTAGCACTGCAGATTAACTGTCTGTCAGCTCATTAAGTCTCAGCCCCCAACTGCTTCATCCTGGGCAGTCTGAGTGCTCTGTGAGAAAGTCAGTTTTCCCTTTACCCTTATATATATCCTCTCAGGGTCATCATGCATCTTAGTTGAGGGGTTGTCTCAGTTGAATGGTAACACCAGGTAGAATGGTGGCTGAGCACAGGCTTTGCTGTCAGATAAACGTGGGTTCAAATCCCAGCTGTGTAATCTTAGGAAAACCTCTCTTAACCTGTTTGATCATCTATAAAATGAGAGTAGTATTCCCTACCACATAAGACTGTTGTGTGGATTTGAATGAACACAGGTGAAGTACGTGGCACATAGGAAGTTCTCAAGACATGGGAGTTATGATTATGGTCACCTTCTTTGCTTGGGTGTGGCATGTAGGAACAGATAGCAGCATTCCAGAGAGTAGGTCTGGTGATAGGCTCTAAGATGGGTGGGTGTAAGGGCATGTGTGCCCCACTGTGGTGCTTCCTGGCATGAAGGTTCAATGTTGTGAATAAAGATGAATTTACTTGACTCATAAAAGGCTAGCTGCTCTAAGGAAACAGTATGGTGCAGCAGAAAATACTCTGTCCAGGAGTCAGCAAACCTGGGTTCTAGTGTCAGTTCTGCTACTAGCTTTCTTGATGACCACGGGCAGGTCTCTCTTAAGACCACTCCTGGTGTATTAAAAAGTAAATAAGTGAGACAACAAGCTTAGAAAAATTGTGATGCCTTTTAAGTGTTTGTGTTTAACAAAATAAAGCTATCAGCACACTCATAAATGCATTGATGAGATATTTTAACCTCATTTGGAGAATATCTCAAAACACCTAAAATTGAGGCCCGTAGTGAAGGTTAAATGGCCCTCTTTGCCTCCTGCTGTAATAAATCCTGATCACTCTGTACCTCTGGACCTCAGGTTCCCCTGTGATATGATAATATCTCTCCAAGATCTGACCAACTCTGACATTCTAAGTTTTTGTTTTGGAGTTTTTTTTTTAATACGTCTATAGCCAATATTGCAGACAAATAGGCAGAATTAACAAGACAATAGCTTTTATATTTATTGCCAATGTTTGTAATTTGGGCTAATAGCAAACATTAAAAGGCATTTTCTTTCCAAAAAATTGTTTATGATAATCTCCGTAAAGTACAAAAATCAGCACATGTTGTTAATTTGAAGTTGCCCGGGGAAAAGGGACTTTGGGTTCAAATTTCAGCTTTATTGCTAATTTGCTATGAACCTAAAGAAAGTCCATCCTACTCTCTGGGCCTCAGTTTGGTCATCTATAATATGAGGGGACTGGAATAGCTAATCTCAAAGTGTTCTTCCAGCTCTTACTTTCTAAGAGTCTTAATATGTGACATGAGCCAAGGATTCAATTGAAGATTCTCCTACTAGCAGTTAGTGAGAGACACCTACCTCCCTCCACCAAAAGGCTGGCCATCTACCTTACTTGAAGAATCTTGCTCCTCAAAATCCTTAGAACAAAAGGAACAATAGACACAGACACACAAAACACAGAACTAGAATGACAAATAACCTTAAATATGTGAAAAACTGTGCAAGTTAACTTGTAATAAGAAAAATGCAAATTAAACCTACATTGAGATACCATTTATTGGCAAACCCTAAAGCTTGACCACATTCTGTTTATGAGACTTTGGGGCACAGGGAGTCCAACACATTGCTGGTGTTAATGCAATACAAACACAGACGTACAGGACGGGAATTTGGCAATATCTAACAAATCTGCATTTTCAATTATCCTTTAACCCAGCAACTCCACTTTTAGGCATCTACTCTGAAGATATACCTCCACAAATACAAAACAACATATGCACAAGTTTGTGTCAGTGCAGTGTAATTTTTAGTAACAAAATATTGGAAGCAACATAAATATTCAACAATAAGTGACTAGTTTTGTAAATCATGGTATATTCAAGCAATATGGTATTATATAGTCATTAAAAAGAATGAGGAAAATATGAATTTTGTTTTTGAAGTGATTTCCAGATGCATTACAAATTTCTGTACAAAAACTTGTACACAAATATTCATAGCAGCATTATCCATAGTTGTCCAAAGGTGGAAACAGCCCATATGACCATCAAATGCTGAATGGAAAAAATAAAATATGGTATAAACATACAATGGAAAATTATTCAGCCATAAAAGGAATCAAGTATATGGATGAACCTTGAAAATATTATGCTAAGTGAAAGAAGCCAGACACAAAAGGCTACATATTACATTACTCCATTTTTATGAAATGACCAGAAAAGACAAATCTATAGAGGCAGAATGTAGGTTAATAGTTGCCTAGGACTGAGACATGGGAAGTAACAGCTAATGGTTACAGGGTTTCTTTTTAGAGTGGTGAAAGTGTTCTGGAATTAGATAGTGATGATTGTTGGACAACTCTATGAATATATTAAAAACCACTGAATTGTACCTTTTACAAGGGTAAATTTTATGGTACATGAAATATATCTCAATAAAGCTGTTATAAAAACAAACTAATGAAAATGGTTACTATGGAGGTGTTGACCTGAAATAGACTACCAGATATTTCTTCAGCAAAGGTGGGTTTATTTGGGATGAGCAGAGATTTGTAATTTGGAATCTGCAACCATGCCAAACAATGGGCAAGTCCTCACCTGACAAGGGAAGGACAATGCTTTTATAGAGGGGAAAAGGAAGTTGGGAGGGCTATAGTAAACAAAGAGTCCATAGCTTTTCATTGGCTTGGGTCCTTGGCAGGAAAGAAAAATCTGTTTTCTTCCTGTTGGGCTCTGCTATCATGGCAGGGTATAAGAGCTCCCCCTTCTGGTCTCCTGACTATATTTAATTGAGGCTTCTCTTTTTTTTTTCTTTTCTACAGGGGATAGGTGGTGACTAGGGTGGAAGGGACAAGGATGAGAGCTAGATTCCTCTGAGTCCTCCTTCTATGGTTTTGACTTTTGAGCCATATTAATATTTTAGGTATCCAAAAAGTAAAATTAAATGAAAAGGAAAACATTACAAACCCTAAAATGGAATGCAAAAAATCAAATGAATCTAAATGTTTATCAAATTCATAGCATAGTCATACAGAGAAAACAGTTATTTCATCTAACTTGTCAACACAGCCTCTGATTCATGCTAATGAAATATATTCTAAAAACAGGAAAAACTGCAAAAAAAGTTGTAAGCATCAGCCAGTAGGTTTATTAGTACTAGTAATATTATAATTATAACTTGAAATTATTTTATGTATATGTATCTCATAAGGATAAAATAAAAAATAGTAAATATATTAATATTATCAGAAGCCAAGGTTTATGGTGTAAGAAAAAGAGATGTGGATACAAAATTCAAGATGTAAAGAAAAAAAAATTCTCTAATGGTAAAGTTGAATTGAGAATGCCAATATGAACTCATGATTTAAAAACAAAACAACAAAATCTTCTATTCACTTAACGAGTCTTGAGATGATTCTACCCAAGAAAGCAATAAACACATGTAGTGCCCAGATCTTTTGTCTCTAAATAACATTCCCTTCTCAAAAGTGCCAAGTCTTCTTAGAGAACTGGCTGATTCCAGGTCTGGGGCAAGGAAAATACAAGGTGAGTCTTGGATCAAGTATACCTTTGTAAGCAAAGAAGAGCTCATGCATTAATAGGGTCATGTCACAAAGATTCAGGAATCTGCTTGAAAAGGCTGACACTGATTACATCTGGAGCAACCGAAACATCAAAAACAATGAGTGCTGTATTTGATAATAACATTTTGAATAAATAAAAATCCATGGGAGGTAGTTAGAGTAAGGAAAGCCCTTTATTACTGAAGAATACCAGCTAATAAGTGTGGGAGGAATGATAGAATTAGAAAAACTAGTTTTCAAAAAGCTACAGTAATCAAAACAGTGTGTTCTTGGCACAAAAACAGACACATGGATCAATGGAACAGAATAGACAGCCCAGAAATAAACCCACACACCTATGGTCAGTTAATCTATGACAAAGGAGGCAAGAATATACAATGGAGAAAAGACAGTCTCTTCAATAAATGGTGCTGGGAAAACTGGACAGCAACATGTAAGAGAATGAAATTAGGACATTCTCTAACACCATACACAAAAATAAACTCAAAATGGATCAAAGACCTAAATGTAAGAGCAGATACTGTAAAATTCTTAGAGTGAAACATAGGCAAGACACTCTTTGACATAAATTGTAGCAATGGTTTTTTTGATCTGTTTCCTAAGGCAAAGTAAACAAAAGCAAAAAAAAAAAAAGAACAACAAAAAAAATGGGACCTGATTAAACATATAACCTTTCACACAGCGAAGGAAACCATTGACAAAATAAAAAGACATTCTACCAAATTGGAGAAAATATTTGTAAAAGATATGACCAATGAGGGGTTAATATCTAAAATATATGATCAGCTCATGTAACTCAATATTGAAAAAACAACTCGATTAAAAAATGGGAAGACGTGAATAGATATTTTTCCAACAAAGGCATACAGATCACCAGACACATGAGAAGATGCTCAACATTGCTAATAATCAGAGAAAGCAAACAAAACCACATTGAGATATTACCTCACACCTGTCATGGGGGTGGTGGGATGAATTGGGAGATTGGGACTGACATATATACACTACTATGTATAAAGTAGATAACTAATGAGAACCTACTATATAGCACAGGGAACTCCACTCACTGCTCTGTGGTGACCAAATGGGAAGGAAATCCAAAAAAGAGGGGATCTATGCATACGTATAGCTGATTCAGTTTGATGCACAGCAGAAACTAACACAACACTGTAAAGCAACTATACTACAATTAAAATTATTAAAAAAACATGGACAGCACCAGATGATTTTGATGTTGTAAATGGTAAGGACAAAGTGTCATGCAGCGTTGATTAAGTGAAAGGTACTCATTGCAAAAGCAAGGGTGTAAGGATGAGTAAGAGGAAAATAATTTTTAATTGATAGCTCAGAAAAGTATTAATTTTATAATCTCATGTTTTGAATCAATCAAATGTGACACATTATAACCTGCTACCACTTTTCATACAGAGAAGGTAGCATTTGGCAGAGTTTAAAAATCAGAATTCAGCTTTTATAGAAAAATAAATAAGGCTTTGGATATGAGTATAAGCTTGACATAACTAAATATTTTTGAGAAAAATTAATAAAAAGGAATTTTAAATGGATGCTCCAGTTCCTACTTAATTTGTAACTTTTTCCCCTAAGTTCAACAGTATATCATAAGAATAAGTGGAAACATTCTGGAGCTAATTTTGGAGCTAAGGGATAATTTTGACCATGCTCTGCAAGTAAACACTACTGATCTGCTACCAAATGAGGCCAACTCCAAGGAAACCTTTGCATTCAAACCAGGAAATATCTCAGAAGAAAATGAAACCCACATATTCATTGCCATTCAAAATGTGGATTAAAGCAATTTGACATCAAAAGTATCCAACTTTACACAAGTAGCTTTGTTTATTTCTCAAGCAGATCACCAGTCGTGGTGAAAGTCATCCAAATCCCAGAGTTAACATTTCTACCTTGGTATTGTCAGTGGTTGGATCTGTTGCAATTGTTAGTGTTATTTTAAGTGCCACTATTTATATTTTAAAGAAGAAAAGAAATGCAATTAGATCGAGGACTGGATTTTAATAAAATAAACAAAATTGAAGGATACTGTGAATTTTTAAATTCTGTGTGGATCATTAGCTCATGAAAATAATTTTAAGAAGTCTGAATGGATACGTAGATTAAATATAAACACCCAGAGATATTTGAAATACTGTAAATCAATATTAAAAGTATAATTTTATTTACTCATTGTTTCATTTATCATCCATAGTGATAAATAAAACTCTTTTCTTCTTGCTAAACAAACAAACAAACAAAAAGAATGACTGTCATCAAAAAGGAATCCTAGTATGCTGCTGGTGAGAATGTAAATTGGTGCAGCCACTATGGAAAATATTTGGAGGTTCCTCAAAAAACAAAAACTAGAATTACCATATAATCCACTCCTGGGTATATATACAAAGAAAACAAAACACTAATTCAAAAATATACATGCACCCCAGTGTTCATAGCAGCATTATTTACAAAAGCCAAGATGTGGAAGCCTAAGTGTCCATCAACAGATGAATTGATAAAGCAGCTGGTATATATACATACAATGGAATATTACTCAGCCATAAAAGGAATGAAATTTTGCCATTTGCAACAACATGCATAGACTTGGAGGGTATTATGCTAAGGAAATAAGTCAGGCAGAGAAAGACAAGTACTGTATGTTGTCACTTATATGTGGAATCTAAAAAATGAAACAAACGAATGTACATAATAAAACAGAAACAGGCTCACAGGTGTAGAGAACAAACTAGTGGTTACCAGTGGGGAGAGGGAAGTGGAGAGGGGTAAGATAGTGGTAGAGGACTAAGGTACAAAGTACTATTTATAAAATAAATAAGCTACAAGAATATATTGTACAGCACAGGGAATATAGCCAATATTTTATAACTTTGGATGGAGTATAATCTATAAAGATATTGAATCACTATGTTGTACACCTAAAACTAATATTGTAAATCAACTACACTTAAGAAAGAAAGCAAAAAGAAAAACTTCGAGTTTGCAACCTCAGCACCCTGTTTCAGGCATGGATCAAAACCACTGAGTAAAAGAATTTTCAGGAACAAGATATTCATATAGTTTCAAAGTATTACCCACAGATTACTTACTAATTACAAATGGAAACTATATCTTTACAATGAAGTTATCTGGCAAATACCACCTTAATTAATTGATCAAATTTAGCATCACTAATAATGATACAAACTGACCTTATCTACCTTCTGATGGGATACAGTAAGAAGTATACAACATAAACAAATATTTTTGCCAAGAATGTTTAACCCCAATCAAATTTAGCCTTTTAAGTTTACAGGAAATACAGGGTATAGAAAAATGCAGAATTTTGACATTCTTTTAGACAACTGGCTTGGAATTTTTATAAAAATCAATGCCCTGGGGAAAAAAGCTAGTGGTACTGTTTTGTATTAAGAGGCTAAAGAAACAGAAACAAATGCAGTGTATGAACTTTGGATCTAGATTTGAAACACCCACCTATAAAATATTTTTTTCATGATATTTGAGAAAATTTGAATATGGACCGGATATCAGGTGATATGGAATTATTATAAATTTTCCTCGGTATAAAAATGTTATTGTGGTTTTGTAGGACAGCATGCTTATTATTTGGAGATGAATACTACAATATTTAGGGTTGAAACAATTTACTTCTAAAGGGCTCAGAAAAAAAATATACAGAGAGAACAAGCAAATGTAGGAAAATGTTAATTCCTGAATTTAGGTATAGACAGTATTATTTTTCATAGTACCATTCTTTCAACTTTTTTGTATCTTTATAACCAAGAGTTATAGGGAAAATGCAAATAAAATAGGCTTAGTTCCAACAGGGAAATTTACACAGGAGAAGAAAATCTATGTGCTTTCAAAATTCACATAATTTTTCTGCCTGCCAACCACTGCTTTCATAAGCTATATGATAATCATAACTTATGCCTTCTTAGTGTGTTCCCACTGCTGGCCCATTTTCTAGGCTAATTACTGGCAAACACAAATTGACATCAGCCAATTTGAGATTCCCAATTATTCCATTCTTTTTGCTTTTTACCTATTGCTTCCATTAATCTGAAGTAGGAGAACGGTACAGGTTACCTCCCCCACAATCTCATGACCAGTGGCATATACAATGCAAGCAAGCCTCAGGCCTAATTCTGCCACTCACGCAGGTATTTATCTCGAAGCAGATTCAAAACAGTTGTACAACCTGTTCTGTAAACTCAGTGAAGTCTCAGCTCTCTTTCCTTTCAGTTGCTCTGACTGCATCATGCATTAAAGTTTAAATTGAAACAGATGAGATAATAATACAGCAACGCAATTGTAGTTCAGGCAATAAAATCCCATGATCTAATGCCCAAATGCAAGACCAAGACCCCTTTGCAATCCTAGGCTTCGGCTACCATTCTATAGGGTGTGAGCTCTTAGGCTTATTAGAATCTTCTTACTTTTGTAATAATAGCACTTGTTATTTCTGAAGCAATACCATTGCATTGTAGAGATTGGAAAATATAGAAGAACAAAACAAGTCAATAAACAAAAATAAAAGCTTTCTATTTTCAGCATCCAAAAGTCACTACTATTAATATATTCGTGCTTTTTCTTCTGGATCTTTCTGTGGGTGTGGGTGTGTGTTTATGTACACACACACACCCCACACAAACACATTTACATTTTTTACCAAATTGAGGTTATGCTGTTCAGTAACACCAAACTTTTTTCAGTTCAACAATTTCCACCTTTTTTCAGTTCAACAAGTTCTACCTCTCCAGAGCATATTAACATTTCCTTAGTTGACCCAAAAATTTGTTTTTCTGTAGAGTCTTTTTTGTTTTTTTTTTAACATCTTTATTGGAGTATAATTGCTTTACAATGGTGTGTTAGTTTCTGCTTTATAACAAAGTGAATCAGTTATACATATACATATGTTCCCATATCTCTTCCCTCTTGCATCTCCCTCCCTCCCATCCTCCCTATCCCACCCCTGTAGGTGGTCACAAACCACCGAGCTGATCTCCCTGTGCTATGCGGCTGCTTCCCACTAGCTATCTATTTTACGTTTGGTAGTGTATATATGTCCACACCACTCTCTCACTAGTTTTGTCTACTTTCGTCATTGTATTTTTCAGCTTGTTCCCCTATTTTCTTTATTTCTTATAAAGTAGAGGTTGTATTTTAAGGCTAGATGGATTCAAGTTAACTATTTTGGGGATAGAACACATCATAGGTGATTTTGTGTACCTTATGCTGCATCACATCTGAAGATTCATAATATTAGTTGACCCACCTTACTGATGTTAAGATTGATCATTGCTCTATTCTAACCTGTCAATGAAAGCTTGAGAATGTCTATACAATATTTCTAGCCAATCCACAATCCATTTATCTTGACACATCTAAGCAATGAGAAGTCAGTTTGCCACCAACCATGCTAATTAACAGAGCCATTGGTGTTGATTGGAGATGAGGTTAGCTGAAGCTTATAGTAGCCCCTCTGGCTTCTGATTAGAGTCTTTTAAATACTAATTAATCAGCCCTAGAGTATGTAAATATGCATTTAAAATTAGAATACTACAACCATAACTGACCTGTCCTAGGGTGTGCATGAAAACTAACAAACACATATATCAAATTTCATCCATTCTAAAGGGCACTTTTCTTTTTCAAATTGTAACCTGAATTCTGGATGCATCTTAGAATCAATTGTTTCTTAAAATCACTGTTGTCAGATAGCAGTTTTTATCTAATTATCATAACGTCTACATGCATGAACATGATCATAGCTGCTCATGTTGTAGTCATTTTAGTTAAATTATGTTCATTGTTGAGTTTATTTTCTATTTAAAATGTCTTCAAAAATATTACATAATGATTTGACAGTGAAAGTTTCTTCTTTCTCAGTGGTACATACTAAAATAATGGTGTGATTGCAATTGATGACATTGATGAAATTTAGGACATTGTACTGGCTATGTTGCAGTATTTAAAGTAAATTATGAATAATATAACACCAATGGTTGAAACCAAAGCTGTCTGCCCGTAAGGGCATCATCTTCAGGAATTGGGATGTTACCAAAAGCTCAGCTTCTCTGTATACCAGTGCCGAATCAAACCTTGGAGACCGAGTTTTGGGTGAATAGAAAAGGATAGCTTTATTATTTTGCTAGGCAAAGGGGGACACAGCTGGTGCGTGCCTGAAAAACTATGTGTCACAACTCCAGAGGATTTGATGAAGGGTTTTATAACAGTGGTTCAAGGGTGGGGTCTCTGACAAGCTTAGGTTATGTGTAGGGCCTGCACTCCTCTAATCTGGTCTCAGGTAATCATCTTGATGAGCTTCTCTGGTTCCTTTAGTCTTTCCTCAGGTGGTTGTCTGGCTGCTTCTCCCTTGATTAGCAGCTGTTCAAACCCTCCCTTTGGAACACAGGGAAAGTCATGCAGGCTGGAGTCTTGCCTACAAGAAACGGGGAGGCCTGGGAGCCCCACAGGGCCCTGCTTGGTCTCACTCCCCGCTTTTTACTTGATCCTCCTCAATCTTGAGGAGAACAGATATTAGATTAGAAAGGGAACAATCATTTTGGATAGAGATGTTAATCATAAACTCAGCAGAGGAACTTGGTTTTAGGGGAACTCGGTTTTAATCCCCACTTTGGTTTTATCTTTCCCCAAATCTTTCAGGGAACTGGGTGATGACCATTCTACTTCCTGCTGAGATGGGGTGTCTAAATTTTGGGGAGTAGATACCAAATTTACAATATTTGAGCTCCAAGTCCTGGATCCGAGTCTTATGTGATTAAGATCTCAATCCCTTGGTCTGCCATTTTGGTGCAACAGGCCCAGTTAGAGGTAAGAGGAATGACAACTGGAACTTTAGTAGACAGAAAAGATCTCATTTCCTTAGGAATTCAAGGGAATAAGTCTGAAGCCTAGTGTGGAACTGGTACTTCAGAGAGACTTGTTGTAGCCAGTTGTTTCCAAACCATTTCCTGTATGGGGAAAACCCATTAAGGCAATCCTGAAGACCCAGAAATAGGAAGCTGACCACATATCTGGCAGTTAGAATTATCAAAAGGATCAGCATATGGATGTATAACTTTGTACATAAAAGGTATGAGAAAGAATAAGAAAACAGAACTTTCATTCTGCTTGTCAGAACAAATACTTAAAGTTTCTGAGTAGTAAGAAGAATGTCATAGGATCCCTTCCATTTTTCTTCAAGCTGCTGCTCAGATCCTTGCTCTTTTTTTAAAATTTATTTATTATTTTTGGCTGCGTTGGGTCTTTGTTGCTGCATGCAGGCTTTCTCTAGTTGCGGTGAGCAGGGACTACTCTTTGTTGTGGTGCGCAGGCTTCTCTTATTGTGGAGCACAGGCTCTAGAGCACGTGGGTTTCCGTACATGCAGCACGTGGGGTCAATTGTTGTGGCTCTTGGGCTTTAGAGTGCAGGCTCGGTAGTTGTGGTGCACAGGCTTAGTTGCTCCGCGGTATATGGGATTTTCCTGGAGAAGGGCTCAAACCCATGTCCCCTGCATTGGCAGGCAGATTCTTAACCACTGTGCCACCAGGGAAGCACCCTTGCTCTTTTGCACACTTTCAGCAGCACTGGGTCTCCTGCTTTAAAGGGATGCAAGGGAGCTTCCAGGTGAGGGGGAGACCTGTGGAATACAAACTCATGCAGTGGTTAACAATTGACCAATCTGTTGTACATACTGTTTAATTTTTGCCTCCTGTGTTAGAAATGTTTCTCTTTCTTTACTCTTAGGAGGTAAGAGTGGTATCCTGTATACCTAGCCCGCTTCTAGGGGCCACCAGTGTACAAAGGAGAGCAATCAGCAAGACCTTTTTCCATTTTAGATGAGTTTCCTGGCATCGTTTGGCGAGCATTTTCTTCAGAGTGTGGTTCATCTTCTTACCCTTTCTGTAGATTGCAGTGTCCATGCTGAGTGAAGTTTCCATTTTATACCTAAACCTTTATCTGCTGTTTGCATTATTTCTGTGATGAAAGCAGATCCATTGTTGCTCTGAATAGTAGAGGGAAGGCCGTACCTAGGAATAATGTCCTTAAGAAGGGTTTTTGTCACTTCAGATGCTTTTTTCCGTTCTGGCTGGAAAGGCCTCTACTCAACCTTGATCCAGGTATAATCCTCTTAAATCTTTAACCAAAATCTTGTGAAGGAGGGTGGGGGACTTTTTAAATCCTTGTGGCATCCTGAGTCTGAAGGAATAGTATAAGGAACTCTCATATGCCTGTAAGGAACTCTCATGTGCCTATCACCCAGCTTCAACAATTTTCAACACGTAGCAAACCTTGTTTCATCTATATCCCTATTCATTTCCCCTCCTCCTATATTATTGTGAAGCAAATCTAAGACATTATTTTATCCATAAATATTTCAGTATGTATATTGAAAAATGAAAATTCTTTGTACATATAAACACAATATAATTATCACATCTGAAAACAAACTTAATAATTACTTAATATCATTAAATATTCTGTGTTCAATTTTCCAGTAGTCTCAAATATGTCATATATATATATATTTTTTTTTAATAAGGATCCAAATAACGTCCACACATAGGAATCTTTTCAGATGTTTTTTAAGTCTCTTTTAATCTCTAGCAGAGGTCAGCAAATGTTTTCCAGAAAGGATTAGATAATACATATTGAAGGCTTTGTGAGTTATATGGACTCTGTTGCAGCTACTTAGTTCTACCTTTATAATACAAAAACAGCCATTGATAATATGTGAATGAATAAGCATAACAATACTCCAATAAAACTTTATCTACAAAAACAGGTTGGATTTGGCCCAAGGGCCATAGTTTGGTGATCCCTTATCTATAGCAGTAGTTCTCAATCTTTTGTGTGTATCAGAATCACTTGGAGGGCTAATAAAGAACACAGAGGCCAAAGTTTGATAGGATAGGGCCTCTGTGTTTTTACCATGTTCCCAATCTGTAAGTTTCTTCTTCATCTCTTTCTTGTTTCTTATAATTTATTTGTTAAAGAAAACAGGTCATTTGTCCTTTAAAGTTTCCCATATTTTGAATCAAGAGGCTTGCTCTGATTCAAGTTCTTTTTTTTTAATTTGTTTTTTGGGGATTTGGGGTGGGTTTTTTTGGTTATTTTGGGTATTGGGGGCGTGGTCTTTACAGTGGGGAGGGCAGACATACTTAATAAATGGTTCTATGTTCTTCCAACAGTAGACGTGTAATGTGTGACTGTTTCTTTTTTCCATTATTTTCAAGGGAAGGACTTTCTTAGAGTCACTGAATGGCAGAGCTGAAAGACTCTTTAGATTACCCAATAACCACCTCATTTTATAGGTGAGGGAACAGATATCCAGGGATGGAAAAAGATAGGCCCCAAATCATACAACGTGTTAGTGATGGAACCAGTTTAATGAACTTATTCAGTTTTTATTTTTATTTGTTCATATTTGTTGAGGTATAATTGACAAATAAAAATTGTATATATTTATGGTATATTACTTATATACCATAATGATGTTTGGTATATGTATATGTTGTGAAATAATTGCCACAATATAGCTAATTACTATATCTATCACCTCATATAGTTACCGTTTTCTCCCTTCCTTCCTTTCTTCCTTCTCCCCTCCCTCCCTCCTTCCCTTCTTTCTTTCTTTTTCTTTCTTTCTTTCTTTCTTTCTTTCTTTCTTTCTTTCTTTCTTTCTTTCTTTCTTTCATTCATTCTTTCTTTCTTTCTTTCTTTCCTTCCTTCCTTCCTTCTTTCTTTCTTTCTATGAAGAACACTTAAGATCTACCCTCTTAGCAAATTTCAAGCACAAAATACAGTATTGTTAACTATATTCATATTGCTATATATTAGATCTCTAAAACTTACTCATCTTATATAACTGAAAATGTGTACCTCTTGACCAACATCTCCCCCATTTTCCCCTCCCCCAGCCCCTGGCAACTACCATTCTACTCTGTGTCTGGCTTATTTCACTTAACATAATGTCCTCCAAGTTCATCCATGTTGTTGCAAAAGGCAGGATTTCCTTCTTTTTTAAAGCTTATTGATATTCCATTGTGTGTATATGTTTATCTGTTTGTCCATCTAAGGACACTTAGGCTATTGTGACTAATGCTGCAATGAATATGGGAGTACAGATATTCTCTTTGAGATACTGATTTCATTTCCTTTGAATATATACCTAGAATTGGGATTGCTGGATCATAAGGTAGTTCTGTTTTTATAGGCATTTTAATTTATGACCTCTGATCTAATCCATCTAATCAAAATTATTTTTTCCTAAACTGGAGGCTTTTTATAACCTCTCTCTACTCTGGTTTAAATTTTGATGTTCAAGAAGTTGTATCCATTGAGAACATGGGGAGGGGGAAGGGTAAACTGGGATGAAGTGAGAGAGTGGCATGGACTTATATATACTACCAAATATAAAATAGGTAGCTAGTGGGAAGCAGATGCATAGCACAGGGAGATCAGCTCAGTGCTTTGTGACCACCTAGAGGGGTGGGATAGGGAGGGTGGGAGGGAGATGCAAGAGGGAGGGGATATGGGGATATATGTATATGTGTAGCTGATTCACTTTGTTATAAAGCAGAAACTAACACACCATTGTAAAGCAATTATATTCCAATAAAGATGTTAAAAAAAAGAAGTTGTATCTATTTTCTTTAGTCTAAGTGGACTAAAGAATTTAAGATTTCTTTGCTTCCAAATCATATTACAAACTCCCACCTAATTAACTACTCATGATGCCCTTATTTTTGGTTTCATTCATCTTATTAACCCACAATTATGCCTCTTAATGATTTTCAAAATGTATAATAAAAAAGGAGAGATGTCAAATGGAAAGAAACCTCCCCAAAGAATAGATTACCTTTCAAATCTCATAAGAAGACTAAGAATGAAAAGAGTGTCCTAAATGGAATACCTTGAACCTCCATCAGAGAAACAGAAGGTGGCTTTTGCCTAAAGGGGCCCCCATAGGGGCTGATTTCTTGACAGGAACTAGACAAGCAGGCAGTGGGATGCAATGGGATGACTGTAAGACTTGGAGCCCAACAGATATGGGTTTGAATCCCTGTATTGCCATGTATTCACAAACTGTTTGACTTTAACTAAGTTCTTTACCCTCTGTGAAACTAGGCTTCAGAGATAATATACTCTGCCTTTTGGAGTTATGCGGATTAAGTGAGCTCTGGCATATTCAACCAAAGTCACTTTCTTTCAAAGCTCAAAAAAGGAGATAAGCATTTACACATGCTGGAGGCTGTTGTCTCACAAGTGTCCTTGCCTTGTTACTAGTGGTTTAGCCATTCTGG
The DNA here is from genome assembly GCF_949987515.2 of Delphinus delphis. Taxonomy (NCBI): domain Eukaryota; kingdom Metazoa; phylum Chordata; class Mammalia; order Artiodactyla; family Delphinidae; genus Delphinus; species Delphinus delphis. Next base: position 71,332,557 of record NC_082704.1, read on the forward strand.
ATCTCGGTGGCAGCATGGAGTTGCTTTTCCATTTTAACATCTGAAATATTCTGTCACTAAAGAATAAGGGTTAATTGCAGAAATATTTAAACTGTTAAAAGGGATCCATCATCAGTCTAGCAATACCAAAGGCCTGTGAATAGTTGCTGTTCATTATCATCTGAATGGCACCCAACCTTTGTCATGGGCTTAACAGACCTCATTAGAATTTGTCTAAGGATTCTGTCCCTGTCAATTACCTTGTTAGTGACAGGAGCCTGCCTATTAATGGGGTCAGTCTCTCAAGGGACTTGACCTGGGCAGGTTTTGAAAATTAGTGTTTGTGGCGGGCTGTTCCATTCCCTTATCTCCCCACTCCCACAGCCAAACTGACCAAAGCGCTGTACACCTTTTACTTAGCTGCCTCCAGTACTATATGAAAGAGTGCTAGAGGCTCTCAGTTCTATTAAAAATAATTAGTATCTACTCTGTGTGAGGCACACACACTTGGAAGTTGTTTACCACCTAGTAGGAAAGGCAGATAAGAAACAGAAAATTGCAATATACTCGACTTGCCAATGGTGTCAATCAAGATGAGGACAGTGGGCTGTGAGAGCCCTGAAGGAGATGTCACCTAAAGTGAATCTCAAAGGACAGACATTCTTTGGATCTAGGAGGATGGAGACATTCTAAACAGAGGGAATGGCATGAGCAAAGATACGGAGATCTGAAACAGCATGATATAGCCAGAAAACTTCATCTAAGCAGTGTAGTATATAAGAGTGTCAGACATCAGCAGTGCCTAGATGGAGCCTCCTGGAGAGGTCATTTTAACAGCAGATACTTCTAATGGAATATTTCCAGGATACCATGCTAAAGCAATTTAGCTCTATTTATTTCACAACCGTCTGAGGTGGATACTATTTTTGCAAGTGGGAAAACTGAAGCCCAGAGAAGTTAGGTCAGCAACATTCACTGTTGCACGGCTAATGGGTGGCAGAGTTGGGATTCAAACCCAGGTCAGCTTCAGAGCCCAAGCTGTGCATTGGGATTGGAAATATGTGTCAAGTTACTGAAGACTTTAATTGCTACTTTGAAGAGAATTGGCAGTGTCCTATAAGTGATAGGAAGCCACTTAAGGTAATTTAAGTAAAGAAAGTGACTAGGGACCAGAAAATTTGGGATTAGAGGCCCTTCTCTAATCAGGCTAACTGACTGTGGCTTCAGCCAAATCTCTTTCCTTCTTTGGACCTCTGTTTTCTCATCTGTAATGTGAGGACAATGAAAAAGTGCTAATCTTAAGGATCTCTTTTGGCTCTTTGAGTTTTTTGCCTCTCTAGCTAGGGCTGGGGAAGAGACTAGATTCCTGACTGGTGAGACTGGTAGGCACTTTCTCTATGTGCTTTGTTCTTTATATATGCTTTATCCATGCTGTACCTCTTGCCCTGGAATACCTTCTTGCTTCCCTCCTGTCTTTCCAAATACTATAGCCATCCGCCCCTCTTCTCATGACTTCTACAGTGCTACAAACTAAGTTAGCCATGGCTCAGTTTGGCCCCTAATTATATGCTATCTTGTATTCTTTGCTAGTTGCTTCCTTTGTAATCTTTTCTTCCCATATATATTTTGGGCCTCTCCTCTTCTTCTACTTTTTAGTTTCTCTTACCCCCTAAAGCATCTAACACAGTCTTGGTTACAATGGGGTCTTGGAGAAAATCTTGTTAATCATTTTCTTTCTCTTCTGGCAGTGTGTGTGAGCACAGCAAAGAGAATCTTATGACCCCCTCTAACATGGGGGTGATCTTCGGGCCCACTCTCATGAGAGCTCAGGAGGACACTGTGGCTGCCATGATGAACATCAAATTCCAGAACATTGTGGTGGAAATCCTAATTGAGCACTTTGTCAAGGTATGTATTTCCTATCTTTACCATCACTCCTCCAACCATGTGACACTTTCCTCTAGCCAATTTTTAGAGTTGTGTCTTCTTTCTGGCTCAAGTTATAATGGAAGGAAAATCCATATGACACAATGACATTTAATATCATTTCTGACCCTGTGAAATTCATTCTTTCAGCAAACATTGCTTGAGCATGCAACTATTTTATTATCAGACCCCATGCAAGATGGTATAGAAGAAAAATATCATTGTACATGCCTTTAAGGAGTTAATAGTATAATATGGAGACAACCATGTAAACAAAGGAAAATGATAGGTATAAAAGTGGTATATGTACAATTAAACCATAAGGAAAGCAATACTTATTAAAACCCCATAACATTCTAAAGAATTTAAGGTGTTATATTTATATGGTATGTAAAATATGAGGTAGTGTACATTGTAATTAGATCAAATGAAAAATCATGATACAGATAGAAAATGAACCCAGGAATGAGGCTAGACAAGAAATATTTAATGACAAGTCCTATACACTTGCTACGGATGGTCCTACATTTGACTCTAGGCTTTCTAGCAGCCAATGCCATCCTAGCAGAACATAATTCAATACAAACTTTTCTTCAGGGGGAGGGGACTGGTGATATAGTCCAGGTGGTATGCACAGTTCAAATCCAAGCTCTTCCACTTACTAGCTGTATTAGGTAAGATACAGGTTAGGCTGCTAAGATACCACAGTGGCTCCAACACAAGAGACATTTATTTCTTGGTTTGGAACAGTTCAGCAAGGTGGTCCAGGCCTGATACAGTGACTTGACAAAGGCTAGAACCCAGCTTACTTCTTTGTTGTTGTTCCATCATCCCTAAGGTGCTGCTTCATCTGCATGACCAAATATCTTCTACATTATATCAATTGGGAAGTATGAAAGAAAGAAAGCTGAGGATATAACCCTTTCCTTTAAGGCAATGACCTGGAAGTCATACATATCACTTTTATTTACATACCATTTATCAGAATTTAATCTCATGGTCAGATCTAGCTATAAGAAAAGCAGGGAAATTTAGTTTTTGTTTGGGGCAGCCATGTGCCTAGCTAAGACTTTAGTTCTTTTACTAAAAGAAGGAGAGAATGGATATTGGAGAACAATTGACATTCTCTGCCATATTATCTGTGTTACATTGAGCACTGTAACTTCTCTGATAGTCATTGTGTTTCAGCTGAAATGTGAAGATGATAATAAACACATGCTATGTGAGAGTTACATGCCCAAGGCCATTTAGCTAGTGAGAGAGCTAGAATTTAAATCCATGTACGTGGCTCAGAGTTAAAGTACTTAATCACTATACAGTGCTGCCTTACCAATCATTTTGGTACAATGATATTATTGGGTATATACAGGACACTTTGGGATTATCAAGGATGGGTACTTGCAGAGAAGTACAACCTATGTCAATACTTAAAGTGGGAAAGAAAGGGAAATAGGGAAAAGAAATTTCAAGGAGATGGTTCAGCATGAACAAAGGCCCAAGGACCTAAAACCCCAAACCATTTTATATTGTTGGAACATGAAATGGAAATAGGAGTGGCAAGAGATGTGACTGGAGGCAGACGGTGGCCATGTTCTAAAAGGACTAGGCTTTGTCTAATTAAGGAGTTTGGAATGTTTGAAATTGTTCTTGCAGGCTTGGGAAAACCTTGCTTCAAATTAGAGTAGTATGATGAATAGAGTTAAATTTGGGTGACTGTGTGGATGGGGCTCTACTTCATACATATAAGAAAGATGGAGCAAAAGCTCAGTTTGGGGCAGATTGGATTTGAGATTTCTAGAATATATCGAGAGAGCAATATCTAGGAAGTAGTTGACTATGAATCCAAAGCAGGGATCGGCGAACTTTTTATTGAAGAACCATATAATAAATATTCTAGGCTTTGCAGGTCATAGATGTGTGTCACAACTACTCAACTCCACCTTTGTATTGGGAAAGCAGTCATAGATAACATAAACAAATGAATGTTCTAATAAAACTTTATTGACAAAACTGGCAGCAGACCTGTGGGCTGTAATTTTCTGACTCTTGGTCTATAGCCCAGATATCATTTATTGATTAACTGATTAGTTCATTCATTCAGAAAATATGTTTTGAGTATCCACATTTGCCAGGTACTGTTTTAGGCATGGGGATACAGCCCTCATATAATTTAGAAAAACAGTATCAATATAACTAAAATATATAATATATTAAATGGTAATGAGCATTAAGATGAACAGTAAAGCAGAAAAGGGGAATAGGGAGGGTTGAGAAGTGGTTTTCACATTTTAAATACAGTGGCCAGGAAGACCTCATTGAGAAGGACTTTTGAGCAGAGACCCATAGGAAATAAAGGAATTGTTCATTCAGATATCTGGGGGGAAATCATTCTAGGCTGAAGAAATGGTAAGTGGAAAATCCCTGAGGCAGAAATGTGTATATCATGTTCATGGTACAAAAAGGAGGCCAGAAGGATTAATCAAAAGAGGAAACAGAAGAAGATGGTTCAGGGAGGGAATGGAGAGGGAAAGCTAAATAGATCCTATAGGGCCTTAGACCCATTGGAAGGATTTTGACTTTACTATCTGAGTAGAATGAGGTTTTTGACTAGAGAAATGACATGATTTGACTTATATTTAATAGGACTATTCTGGATGCTGTGTGGATAATAGCTGTAGGGGGACAAGGGTAGACACAAAGAGTCTAATTAAGAGCCTGTTTCAATAATGCAATCAAGAAATGGTTTGTACCTTGGATGGCGGTGGTAACAGTGGATATGGTGAGAAAGTGGTCAGATTCTAAATAATTTTGAAGGCAGAGCTGACAGGACTTGCTAACAAATCATGTGGAATGTGGGAGAGAGAGAGGAGCCATGGATAACTTCAAGGTTTTATATCAGAGCAACTAGAAGGATGAAGTTTCCATTTACTGTGATGGATAGGCTGAGGGAGAAGAAGATTTGAAAAAAAGAGCAGGAGTTCAGTTTGGGACAAGTTAAGATAGATATGCCTATGAGACATCTGAGGTCAGAGAATAAAACAGGATTAGGGAAATAAAGTTGGCCTTCCATAGCATAGAGGCAGTGGTTAAAACCATGCAAGTCTTGCCTAGGGATACTTGTAGCAAGACAATAAATGTTAGACCAAAGATTGAAATCTAGGGAGTGCCAATGTTTTAAGGGCCATTAGAAAAGACCACAAAACAGATCAAAAAGAATGTTCAGTAGCATGAGAATGAGGAGATAGGGGAGCCATAGACTCCTGGAGAGGAGATAGTTTTTGGAAGAAAGAGTGGACAGTGGTTTCCATTTCCCAAGACAAGTCATCTAGGACAGGAACTGAAAAGTATTTACTGCTTTAAGTGTTTTTTTTAAAATTTTTAAATATAAGCAATACATATACATGGTAAAAATTTCCAACCATGAAGAAAGTATAGAATGAAAAATAATTCCACCCTTTACTTATTCTCAACTCCTAGTTCCAAACGTCATTTCAATAATTTCTTCTTTGGCATTCCGGCAAAGAAAAACAATACATATATATACATACACATGCATTAATATATTTGATAGATTTTAATATGCATATTTTATTTCTCTACTGAGAAAGCCTAAAAACCCTAGACATTATATGTAAAAGCAACACAAAACAGAAAAAGCCTCACAGACTTAGAGAACAAACTTATGGTTACCAGGGGGGAAGGGGGGGAGGGATAGATTGAGAGTTTTGGGTTTTTTTTTTTGTGGTACATGGGCCTCTCACTGTTGTGGCCTCTCCCGTTGCGGAGCACAGGCTCTGGACACGGAGGCTCAGCGGCCATGGCTCACGGGCACAGCTGCTCCGCGGCATGTGGGATCTTCCCAGACCGGGGCACGAACCCGTGTCCCCTGCATCAGCAGGCGGACTCTCAACCAATGCGCCACCAGGGAAGCCTGCAGATTGGGAGTTTAAGATTGACATGTACACACTGCTATATTTAAAATAGATAACCAACAAGGGCCTACTGTATAGCACAGGGAATGCTGCTCAATATTCTGTAATAACCTAAATGGGAGAAGAATTTGGAAAATAATAGATTATGTGTATATGTATAACTGAATCACTTTGCTATACACCTGAAACTAATGCAACATTATTAATCAAGTATGCTCTGATATAAGATAAAAATATAAAAAAGAAAACTTAAAAAACAAACAAAAAATGAAGACTCTGTAACATGAAGGGAACAAGGCACACCAGACCATGTACGGACCTTGGGACCTGAGGAATGACATGGCCACAAGTCATCAGGGTTTTGATTTGGCCTCATGTCTTCCATATTGGGTAGTGTAGAAGCTGACAACCTAAGAACACCAACGGGTGCAGTCAAAAGAGGTCCCAGCAAAAGCCTGCTCTCTCTGTCCAAAGGAACTGGAAAGGAACAGCCTAATGACAAAAAAATTTAGATAATAACCCCTTCACCACAAAATGCCACCAAAAACTTGAGGCCTCACCCCCACCCTCAGAAAATGCTGAGTGGAAAGACTAGACTTCTATCTTTGCCAGTCTGTAACAAGGCACCTCAACCAACCTCTTCCTGCCCCATGTGGTTGTGTCAAGGAGGCCAAGTGGGGAACCAGACTTTCATCCTCACTTGAGGTAATGAGATACCTTCCCCCACTCCCTATGGTGTCAGTGGAGACCACATAAAGCACCTGGACTCCCATGACCATTTAGCACTGGAGTAGTGTCAGAGGAGGCCTGGCAGAAATACAGGACTTTACCATTACTCTGTGGTAGCAAGTCTACTACACTGTGGTATCAGTTGAGAGGAGACCATGTGGGGAACCATAATGAGACTTGCTTCTTCTCCAGCCAGAGTGGTATCAGCAGGGCCTAGTGAGGAGCCTAAACTCCTACATTTGCCTAGCACTAACAAGGTAGTGTTTCCTTCCCTACCTACTCCTAACAAGGAGTCTTTCCTTCCCTTTGGGATGTCAGTGGAGGCCAAGGGGAAAATCTGGACTTCCACTCCATCCTCGCAGTAATAAGGTAGTGCACTCCTCCCCTGCAGTGGCACTGTCAAAAGAGGTCTGCTCTAACAGAAGGTATAAGTAAGAACAAGATTCTCATAATACCCAAAATGTACAGGCTTTAGTTGAAAATTATTTGTCATACCAAGAACAAGGAATATCTCAACATGAATGAGAAAAGACCATCAAAAGACATCAACATCCAGATGACACAGATGTTAATTATCTGACAAGAATTTTAAAGATGCCATCATAAAAATGCTACAATGCACGATTAGGAATACATTTGAAACAGATGGAAAAATTTCAGCAAAGTTATAGAAAATTTCTGCAGAGAAATACACAGACTCGGCAAAGAAATAGAAGATATAAAGAAGAAACAAGTGAAAAATATAGAACTGAAAAATGCCGTAAGTGAAATTTTAAAATTCAGTGGGTGTACTCAACAATACAATAGAGAGAACAGGAGAAAGAAACAGTGAACTTATAGAATAACACAAATTATGCAATCCAAGCAACAGACTACTAAGAGAATTTGTTACAGCAGACCTATCCTAAAATAATGGCTAAAGGAAGTTCTTTAAACAAAAAGGGCACAATTAAAGAAGGGATCTTGGAATAGCAGGACAGAAGAAAGAACAACAGAAAGACCAAAATTATGAATAAACATCATAGACTTTTATTCTCCCATTTAGATTCCTCAATTACATTTCTTTTTTTTAACATCTTTATTGGAGTATAATTGCTTTACAATGTTGTGTGAGTTGCTGCTCTATAACAAAATGGATCAGCTATATGTATGCATATATCCCCATATCTCCTCCCTCTTGCATCTCCCTCCCACACTCCATATCCCACCGCTCTAGGTGGACACAAAGCACTGAGCTGATATCCCTGTGCTATGTGGCTGCTTCCCACTACTAGCTGTTTTACACTTGGTAGTGTATATATGTCCATGCCACTCTCTCACTTCATCCCAGCTTACCCTTCCCCCTCCCCATGTCCTCAAGTCCATTTTCTACCTCTGCATCTTTATTCCTGTCCTGCCCCTAGGTTCATCAGAACCATATACATTTTTTTAGGATTCCATATATATGTGTTAGCATATGGTATTTATTTTTCTCTTTCTGACTTCACTGTGTATGACAGTCTCTAGGTCCATCCACCTCACTACGAATAACTCAATTTTGTTTCTTTTTATGGCTGAGTAATATTCCATTGTATATATATATGTGCCACATCTTTATCCATTCATCTGTCGATGGGCCCTTAGGTTGCTTCCATGCCCTGACTATTGTAAATAGAGCTGCAGTGAATATTGTAGTACATGACTCTTTCTGAATTATGCTTTTCTCAGGGTATATGCCCAGTAGTGAGATTGCTGGGTCGTATGGAATTTCTATTTTTAGTTTTTTAAGGAACCTCCATACTGTTCTCCATAGTGGCTGTATCAATTTACATTCCCAACAACAGTGCAAGAGGTTTCCCTTTTCTCCAGACCCGCTCCAGCATTTACTGTTTGTAGATTTTTTGATGATGGCCATTCTGACTGGTGTGAGATACTATCTCATTGTAGTTTTGATTTGCATTTCTCTAATGATTAATGATGTTGAGCATTCTTTCATGTGTTTCTTGGCAATCTGTATAAATTCTTTGGAGAAATGTCTATTTAGGTCTTCTGCCCATTTTTGGATTGAGTTGTTTCTTTGATATTGAGCTGCTTATATATCTTGGATATTAATCCTTTGTTAGTTGCTTCGTTTGCAAATATTTTCTCCCATTCTAAGGGTTGTCTTTTGGTCTTGTTTATGGTTTCCTTTGCTGTGCAACAGCTTTTAAGTTTCATTAGGTCCCATTTGTTTATTTTTGTTTTTATTTCCATTTCTCTAGGAGGTGGTTCAAAAAGGATCTTGCTGTGATTTATGTCATAGAGTGTTCTGCCTATGCTTTCCTCTAAGAGTTTGATGGTGTCTGAATTTACATTTAGGTCTTTAATCCATTTTGAGTTTATTTTTGTGTATGATGTTTGGGACTGTTCTAATTTCATTCTTTTCCATGTAGCTGTCCAGTTTTCCCAGCACCATTTATTGAAGAGACTGTCTTTTCTCCACTGTATTTTCTTGCCTCCTTTAAAAAGATTAGGTGACCACATGTGCGTGGGTTTATATCTGGGCTTTCTATCCTGCTCCATTCATCCATATTTCTTTTCGTGCCAGTACCATACTGTCTTGATTACTGTAGCTTTGTAACATTTAGTCTGAACTCAGGGAGCCTGATTCCTCCAGCTCTGTTTTTCTTTCTCAAGATTCCTTTGGCTATTCGGGGACTTTTGTGTTTCCATACAAGTTGTACAATTATTTGTTCTACTTCTGTGAAAAATGCCATTGGTAGATTGATAGAGATTGCATTGAATCTGTAGATTGCTGTGGGTAGTATAGTCATTTTCACAATGTTGATTCTTCCAATCCAAGAACATGGTATATCTCTCAAACTGTTTGTATCATCTTTAATTTCTTTCATCAGTGTATTATAGTATTCTGCATACAGGTCTTTGGTCTCTTTAGGTAGGTTTATGCCTAGGTATCTTATTCTTTTTGTTGCAGTGGTAAATGGGAGTGTTTCCTTAACTTCTCTTTCAGATTTTTCATCATGAGTGTATAGGAATTCAAGAGATATCTGTGCCTTAATTGTGTGTCCTGCTACTTTACCAAATTCATTGGTCAGCTCCAGTAGTTTTCTGGTAGCATCTTTAGGATATTCTATGTATAGTACCATGTCATCTACAAACAGTGACAGCTTTACTTCTTCTTTTCCAATTTGGATTCCTTTTATTTCTTTTTCTTCTCTGATTGCTGTGGCTTAAACTTCCAAAACTACTAGTGGTGAGAGTGGGCAAACTTGTCTTCTTCCTGATCATAATGGAAATGTTTTCAGTTTTTCACCATTGACAATGATGTTGGCTGTGGGTTTGTCATATATGACCTTTATTATGTTGAGGTAAGTTCCCTCTATGGCTACTTTCTGGAGGGTTTTTGTCATAAATGGGTGTTGTATTTTGTCAAAAGCTTTTTCTGCATCTATTGAAATTATCATATGGTTTTTCTCCTTCAGTTGTTTAATATGGTGTATCACATTGATTAATTTGCATATATTGAAGAATCTTTGCATTCCTGGGATGAACCCCACTTGATTATGGGGTATGATCCTTTTAATGTGCTTTTGGATTCTGTTTGCTGGTATTTGGTTGAGGATTTTTGCATGTATGTTCATCAGTGATATTGGCCTGTAGTTTTCTTTCTTTGTGACACATTTATCTGGCTTTGGTATCAGCGTGATGGTGGCCTCGTAGAATGAGTTTGGGAGTGTTACTCCCTCTGCTATATTTTGGAAGAGTTTGAGAAGTATAGGTGTTAGCCCTTCTCTAAATGTTTGGGAGAATTCACCAGTGAAGCCATCGGTCCTGGGTTTTTGTTTGCTGGAAGATTTTTAATCACAGTCTCAATTTCAATGCTTGTGATTCATCTGTTTATATTTTATATTTCTTCCTGCTGCAGTCTCAGAAGGTTGTGCTTTTCTAAGAATTTGTCCATTTCTTCCAGGTTGTCCATTTTATTGGCACACAGGTGCTTGTAGTAATCCATCATGATCCTTTGTATTTCTGCAATGTCAGTTGTTACTTCTCCTTTTTCATTTCTAATTCTATTGATTTGAGTCTTCTCCCTCCTTTTCTTGATGAGGCTGGCTAATGGTTTATCAATTTTGCTTATCTCCTCAAAGAACCAGCTTTTAGTTTTATTGACCTTTGCTATCATTTCCTTCAGTTCTTTTTCATTTATTTCTCATCTGATGTTTTTGATATCTTTCCTTCTGCTAACTTTGGACGTTTTTTTGTTCTTCTTCCTCTAATTGCTTTAAGTGTAAGGTTAGGTTTTTTATTTGAGATATTTCTTGTTTCTTGAGGTAGGCTTGTATTGCTATAAACTTCCCTGTTAGGACTGCTTTTGCTGCATCCCATAGGTTTTGGGTCATCGTGTTTTCATTGTCATTTGTTTCTAGGTAGTTTTTGATTTCCTCTTTGATTTCTTCCCTGATCTCTTGGTTATCTAGTAGTGTATTGTTTAGCCTCCATGTGTTTGTATTTTTTACAGATTTTTTTCCTGGAATTGATATCTAGTCTCATATTATTGTGGTGGGAAAAGATACTTGATATGATTTCAATTTTCTTTAATTTACTGGGTCTTGATTTGTGACCCAAGATATGATCTATCATGGAGAATGTTCCACAAGCACTTGAGAAGAATATGTATTCTATTGGTTTTGGATGGAATGTCCTATAAATATCAATTAAGTCCATCTTGTTTAATGTATCAATTAAATCTTGTGTTTCCTTATTCATTTTCATTTTGAATGATCTGTCCACTGGTGAAAGTGGGGTGTTAAAGTTCCCTAATATTATTGTGTTACTGTTGACTTCCCCTTTTATGGCTGTTAGCATTTGCCTTATGTCTGGAGGTGTTCTTATGTTGGGTGCATAAATGATTACAATTGTTATATCTTCTTCTTGGATTGATCCCTTGATCATTATGTAGTGTCTTTCTTTGTCTCTTGTATTAGTCTTTAGTCTAAAGTCTATTTTGTCTGATGTGACAAAAGTTGCTACTCCAACTTTCTTTTGATTTCCATTTGCATGAATATATTTTTCCATCCCCTCGCTTTCAGTCTGTATATATCCCTGGGTCTGAAGTGGGTCTCTCTTAGACAGTATATATATGGGTCTTGTTTTTGTATCCATTCAGCCAGTCTGTGTCTTTTGGTTGGAACATTTAGTCCATTTACATTTAAGGTAGTTATTCATATGTATATTCCTATTACCATTTTCTTAATTGTTTTGGGTTTGTTATTGTAGGTTATTTGCTTCTCTTATTTTTTCTGCCTAGAGAAGTTCCCTTCTCATTTGTTGTAAAGCTGGTTTGGTGGTGCTGAGTTCTCTTACTTTTGCCTGTCTGTAAAGCTTTTAATTTCTCCATCAAATTTGAATGAGATCCTTGCTGGGTAGAGTAATCTTGGTTGTAGGTTTTTCTCCTTCATCACTTTCAATATGTCCTGCCACTCCATTCTGGCTTGCAGAGTTTCTGCTGAAAGATCAGCTGTTAACATTATGTGGATTCCCCTGTATATTATTTGCTGCTTTTCCCTTGTCTCCATTACGTTTGATGCTTAGAGCAAAAAATAAACTTTTCCAACTTTATTGAGATGAAGCAAAAATTATGGTATGATCTGATGTGGTTCTCAGTGTATGTGAAGAAAATGCTTAAGACAGTGGTATTAATGGAGCATAAAAAACTTCAAATGAAGAGAGATTTAAATACATTTCACCAATGACATGAAATGTTGACACTAGTAGCCTATGATAAGTTATGTATTTACAGTGTAATACGTAAAACAACCACTAAAAACCTTTAAAAAGTGATGCACTCAGAACAGATAAATCAAATTGGAATTCTAAGAAATGTTTAAGAAATCATAGCTATCCTAAATGTCTATGCACTAAACCAAAAAATGTATATACTTTAAATTAGATGATGCAAAAACTTGTGGAACTGATAGGAGAAATACAAAATTCATAATTGTACTTGGAGACTTTAGCAACCTTCTCTCTCAAGAACTGAAAATGCAACTAGACAGAAAATCAGAAATACAAGAAATCAAGGGCTTCCCTGGTGGTGCAGTGGTTGAAAGTCCGCCTGCTGATGCAGGGGACACGGGTTCATGCCCCAGTTCTGGAAGATCCCACATGCCACAGAGCAGCTAGGCCTGTGGGCCATGGCCGCTGAGCCTGCACGTCCGGAGCCTGTGCTCTGCAACAGGAGAGGCCACAACAGTGAGAGGCCCGCATACCGCAAAAAAAAAAAAGAAAAGAAAAAAAGAAAAAGAAAAGAAATATAAGAAATCAAGAGCACCATCAACCAACAGGATCTGATCAACATTGATATAATACTACACCCAACAGCAGTAAAATATACATGATTTTTAAGTGGCCATGGGGCACATACCAAGATAGTCAATATTCTAGTCTATAAAATGAACTTCAAAAATGTTTACAAATTGAAATCATGCATGTGTTTTCCCTTACTGCAATGGAATCAAACAAGAAATCAATAACAGAAAGGCAACATGAAGCTTGGCAGAAAAAATGGTGGTGTTAGAGGGTCCAGCTTCTCTGTCCCCCCACAAGAACAATGATTGGATAGCTATCCATGAACAAAAACACCTCTAGGAGGCTTCTATCGTCTCCTTCAGAAGTTTTAGAAACACACTGGAGCAACAACAACAACAACAAAAACAGGAGAGAAGGAAGAAATTGCATTTTGTTTACATCATCCCCATCCTTCAAGTCAACATTGTTTAGTGCCAAGAAGGAACTTCCCAGCTAGGAAAAGTTCCTCTTGCCTGGAAGGGAAGAAGGGAGTGAATGACCAACTTCTCCAGCCTCTCAGGGCAGTATGTAAATGTCCCACTTCAGTTTCGCACCACCCAGACCAGCAAAGCTGAGATGTGTACAGCTGGCTAGGAACAAAGATGAAAAGCAGTGGCTATTATTAGCAGACATGCAGTGGGACTGATTAAAGTCCACAGAGACCTGCTCTGCAGACAAACTCAGCAGATTTCACCACTGATGAAGCCAGTGGCCAGCACAGCTGCTATTAACCCACTGTAGGTCTTGACCAGCTTTTTCCCCACAGGTATTCATGTTCCCTAATGGCAGCCAACTGAGTCCATCTCCACTCTCTCCACCCACTCACCCCTGATGGTGCCTAGGAACCACCCTGGCAGCCATCCAAAATCTCTGCAGCTGCACAAGTGTAAAAGACAAGCTGCCCAAGACCCTCCCCACCCCCACTGGAGCCCACGACCCATGCCTGCAGGCAGTGTGGGCCTCTGCAGCTGTGTGAGTGGGCCTCTGCAGCTGTGTGAGTAAGGCTGGTTTAGGACACCAACCTACAGACACTAGGCTCACCACCACTACTCCGCTAGTAGTGGGCTAGCCTACCCAGCTGTGCACCTGCACACCACTGGCCTGACAACCATCTTTGGCCTCTACCACAGCACACACATCCTGGGGGGAGAGCGTGCAGCCATGGATGACAACCACTTGTGCACCTGGCTCAGGCTCTGCCTTCTGTCACTGGCCAGCACCACTGCCCACCCATAACTAGCCCCTCCAGCTGTGTGCCTGCGTGCTCCCAGCCCAACTCCCACCACCAGCCACCACTGCGGTGTGAATGCCCAGGAGGAGATTATGCAGCTGCAGGAGTGTACACTAACAGCCAGGGACCCCACAGCTGCATATGGGCCCAGATCAGGCCATGCATTCTGTCACTGGTGAACACAACAGCACTCACCATTCCATCTCTGCACCTGCACACCTCTAACAACTCTGTCACCAGCCTCCTTTGAAGTCTGCATACCTGGGGAGAGAGTGTGCAGCCATAGAAGGTCATTCTGACATCCAGGGCCTCTGCAGCTGCCAGTGTGCTCATAGTTGGCCCTGACCTTTGCTACCTGCCCTAGTTCCCATCACTATATGTCTGTCTGCAACTAGCCCTTACTTATAAACAGGCACCTGCAGTTGGCCCCTATAGCGGAGTGTCTGTACACCACCAGCTCCAGCCACCACAGCTGCCTGCACTGGTCCCTAGCTTTTGGACCTGGAGGTGCCACTTAGGACCCCAACAGCCCTTGCAACTATGTTGAACCCCCACAGTACCCACCAAGGACCATGCAGTTGATGATACTGTGGACCCCAGTAGGCTGAGCCAAAGAAAAATCATGCCCCCATGGTGCCTGACACATGCTTCAAAACTTAGCACCCTGTACTACCAGACTGAGGGTTGTAGCACAACTCAGCATGCCCCCACTCACAGGAGAAAGGCTTCCCTTACCGAAGTCAATCCATAAAGTCTGGAAGTTGTGACTACTTCTTCAAATGAGCAGACATGTATGAAAGGCTACACAGAATCCTGAAGAATCTGAGAAACATGTCTCCACCAAAGGAATATGGTAAACCTCCAAGAGTTGGCCCCAAAGAAGTGGAGATCAGGAATTGCCTGACAAAGAATTCAAAATGTTCTATAGTTCCCAGAGAGCTACAAGAGAAAACAGTCAAATAATTTAACAAATCAGGGAAACAATATGAGAACAAAATGCGAAGTTCAATGAAGAGATAGAAACATAAAAAAGAAACAAATTTGGGGACTGAAGAATATAATGACTGAATTGAAGAATTCAATCGAGAGCTTCAACAGCAGACTTGAACATGCAGAAGAGAGAATTAATGAGCTAGAAGACAGACCAATTGAACTTATCCAATGAGAGGAGCAAAATTTTTTTAAAGTATGAAAAGTAATGAAGAAAGCCTACAGGACTTATGAAACAATATCAAGAAAAATAATGTACTAATGATTGGAGTCCCAGAAGGAGGAAAGAGGGAGAAATGGTTTTAAAGTTTATTTAAAGAAATAATGGCTGAGAACTTCTTACACCTGGACGTCCATGTTCATGAAGGTAATAGATCACCTTGAAATTTCAATCCACGACAGTATTCTCCAAGACACATAATAAAAAAAACTGTCTAAAACCTAAGATAAAGGATTTTAAAAGCAGCAAAAGAAAAGAAATTCTCTCATACAAGGAAATGCCCATAAGGCTGTCAGTGGATTTCTCAGCAGAGGCCAAAAGATAATGGGATGATATATTCACAGTGCTAAAAGAAAGAAACTGCCAACCAAAAATACTTCACTCAAGAAAGTTGTCCTTCAGAATTGAAGGCAAAATAAAGATTTTTCCTAATAAACCAAAGCTGAGGGAATTCTTCATCACTAAGCATGCCTTAAATGCTGAAAAGATTTATTCAGGCTGAAACAAAGGATTCTAATTGATAACATACAGACACTTATATGAAAATATACAATGGACTGGTAAAGGTGAGCATATAGTCAGATTCGTAATACCCTAACACTGTAATATGGTGATGTGTGAACTACTTAATTCTAGTACAAAGGGTAAAGGACAAAAGTACTAAAAATAGCTATAGCTTCAACCATTTGTTAATGGATAACAATATAAAGAGCTGTAAATGGTGACATCAAAAACATAAAAGGGGGAGTAGAGTAAAAAGTATTTCCATGAGATCAAACTTAAATTGTTAGTGTAAAATAAACTGTTTCCACACACTAGGAAGCACCTTCATGGGCGGAGACTCTGGGTGGCGGGGGGT
Organism: Delphinus delphis; assembly: GCF_949987515.2. NCBI lineage: Eukaryota > Metazoa > Chordata > Mammalia > Artiodactyla > Delphinidae > Delphinus > Delphinus delphis. The sequence continues at coordinate 71,348,750 of NC_082704.1, forward strand.
GGGGGGGGAGCTTCAGAGCCACGGAGGAGAGTGCAGCAACACGGTGAGGAGGACAAAGCGGAGAGATTCCTGCACAGAGGATCGGTGCCGGCTGGCACTCACCAGCCCGAGAGGCTTGTCTGCTCACCCGCTGCAGTGGGCAGGAGCTGGGAGCTGAGGCTTGGGTTTCAGTCGGATCGCAGGGAGAGGACTGGTTGCGTGAACACAGCCTGAAGGGGTTAGTGCACCACAGCTAGCCAGGAGGGAGTCCGGGGAAAAGTCTGGACCTGCCAAAGAGACAAGACTTTTTCTTCCCTCTTTGTCTCCTGCTGCGCAAGGAGAGGGGATTAAGAGTGCTGCTTAAAGGAGCTCCAGAGGCAGGCATGAGCCGTTGTTAACAGCGCAGACCACAGAGACAGGCATGAGGCGCTAAGGCTGCTGCTGCCACCACCAAGAAGCCTGTGAGCGAGCACAGGTCACTATCCACACCTCCCCTCCCGGGAGCCTGTGCAGCCCACCACTGAGAGGGTCCCGTGATCCAGGGACAACTTCCCCAGGAGGACACATGGCATGCCTCAGGCTGCTGCAATGTCCTGCCGGCCTCTGCTGCTGCAGGCTCACCCTGTACTCTGTGCCACTCCCTCCCCACGGCCTGAGTGAGCCAGAGCCCCAGAAGCAGCTGCTCCTTTAACCCTGTCCTGTCTGAGCGAAGAACAGATGCCCTCAGGCGAACTATATGGAGAGGCGAGGCCAAATCCAAAGCTGAGTCCCGGGAGCTGTCTGAAGAAAGAAGAGAAAGGGAAATTTTTCCATGCAGCCACAGGAGCAGCATATTAAAGCTCCACAATCAACTTGATGTACTCTGCATAGGCGGAATACATGAATAGGCAGCAAATCATCCCAAATTGAGGAGGTGGACTTTGAGTGCAAGATATATTATTTTATCCCCTTTTCCTCTTTTTGTGAGTGTGTATGTGCATGCTTCTGTGTCATATTTTGTCTGTACAGCTTTGCTTTCACCATTTGTCCTGGGATTCTGTCTATACAATTTTTTTTTACTTTAAAAAAATTATTTTCTTAATAATAATTTTTTATTTTAATAACTTCATTTTATTTTATTTTATCCTCTCTCTTTCTTTCTACTTTTTCTCCCTTTTATTCTGAGCAATGTGAATGAAAGGCTCTTGGTGCTTCAGCCAGGAGTCAGTGCTGTGCCTCTGAGGGGGGCGAGCCAACTTCAGGACACTGGTCCACAAAAGAGCTCCCAGCTCCATGTAATATCAAATGGTGAAAATCTCCCAGAGATCTCCATCTCAACACCAACACCCAGGTTCACTCAACGACCAGCAAGCTACAGTGCTGGACACCCTATGCCAAACAACTAGCAAGACAGGAACACAACCCCACCCATTAGCAGAGAGGCTGCCTAGCATCATAATAAGGCCACAGACACCACAAAACACACCACCAGACATGGACCTGTGCACCAGAAAAACGAGATCCAGCCTCATCCACCAGAACACAGGCACGAGTCCCCTCCACCAGGAAGCCTACACAACCCACTGAACCAACTTCAGCCACTGGTGACAGACACCAAAAACAACAGGAACTATGAACCTGCAGCCTGCAAAAAGGAGACCCCAAGCACAGTAAGATAAGCAAAATGAGAAGACAGAAAAACACACAACAGATGAAGGAGCAAGATAAAAACCCACCAGACCTACCAAATGAAGAGGAAATAGGCAGTGTACTTGAAAAATAATTCAGAATAATAATAGTAAAGATGATCCAAAATCTTGAAAATAGAATAGAGAAAATGCAAGAAACATTAAACAAGGAACTAGAAGAACTAAAGATGAAACAAGTAACGAAGAACAACACAATAAATGAAATGAAAAATACTCTAGAAGGGATCAATAGCAGAATAACTGAGGCAGAAGAATGGATAAGTGACCTGTAAGATAAAATAGTGGAAATAACTACTGCAGAGCAGAATAAAGCAAAAAGAATGAAAATAACTGAGGACAGTCTCAGAGACCTCTGGGACAAAATTAAACGAAAAGACATTCGAATTATACGGGTCCCAGAAGAAGAAGAGTGAAAGAAAGGGACTGAGAAAATATTTGAAGAGATTATAGTTGAAAACTTCCCTAAAATGTGAAAGGAAATAGTTAATCAAATCCAGGAAGCACAGAGAGTCCCGTAAAGCATAAATCCAAGGAGAAACACACCAAGACAAATGTTAATCAAACTGTCAAAAATTAAATACAAATAAAACATATTAAAAGCAGCAAGAGAAAAATAATACACAAGGGAATGCCCATAAGGTTAACAGCTGATCTTTCAGCAGAAACTCTGCAAGCCAGAAGGGACTGGCAGGACATATTTAAAGTGATGAAGGAGGAAAATCTACAATCAAGATTACTCTACCCAGCAAGAATCCCATTCAGATTAGATGGAGAAATTAAAACCTTTACAGACAAGCAAGAGCTGAGAGAGTTTAGCACCACCAAACCAGCTTAACAACAAATGCTAAAGGAACTTCTCTAGGCAAGAAACACAAGGGAAGGAAAGACCTACAAAAACGAACCCAAAACAATTAAGAAAATGGGAATAGGAACATACATATCGATAATACCTTAAATGTAAGGGATTAAGTGTTTCCACCAAAAGACAGAGACTGGCTGAATGGATACAAAAACAAGACCCATATATATGCCATCTACAAGAGACCCACTTCAGACATAGGGACACATATAGACTGAGAGTGAGGGGATGGAAAAAGATATTCCATTCAAATGGAAACCAAAAGAAAGCTGGAGTAGCAATTCTCATATCTGAAAAAATAGACTGTAAAATACAGACTATTACAAGAGACAAAAAAGGACACTACATAATGACCAAGGGATCGATCCAAGAAGAAGATATAACAATTGCAAATATTTATGCACCTAAAATAGGAGCACCTCAATATATAAGACAAATACTAATGGCCATAAAAGGGGAAATCGGCAGTAATACATTCATAGTAGGGGATTTTAACACCCCACTTTCACGAAGGACAGATCATCCAAAATGAAAATACATAAGGAAACACAAGCTTTAAATGATACATTAAACAAGATGGACTTAATTTATATTTATAGGACATTCCATCCCAAAACAACAGGGTACACATTTTTCTCAAGTGCTCATGGAACATTCTACAGGATAGATCATATATTGGGTCACAAATCAAGCCTTGGTAAATTTAAGAAAATTGAAATTTTATCAAGTATCTTTTCCGACCACCACACTATGAGACTAGATATCAATTACAGGAAAAGATCTGTAAAAAATAAAAATACGTGGAGGCTAAACAATACAGTACTTAATAATGAAGTGATCACTGAAGAAATCAAAGAGGAAGTCAAAAGGCACCTAGAAACAAGTGACAATAGAGACACAACGACTCAAAACCTATGGGATGCAGCAAAAGCAGTTCTAAGAGGGAAGTTTATAGCAATACAATCCTACCTTAAGAAACAAGAAACATCTCGAATAAACAACCTAACCTTGCACCTAAAGCAATTAGAGAAAGAAGAACAGAAACAGCCCAAAGTTAGCAGAAGGAAAGTAATCATAAAGATCAGATCAGAAATAAATGAAAAAGAAATGAAGGAATCAATAGCAAACTCAATAAAACTAAAAGCTGGTTCTTTGAGAAGATAAACAAAATTGATAAACCATTAGCCAGACTCATCAAGAAAAAAAGGGAGAAGACTCAAATCAATAGAATTAGAAATGAAAAAGGAGAAGTAACAACTGACACTGCAGAAATAAAAAGATCACGAGAGATTACTACAAGCAACTCTATGTCAGTAAAATGGACAACCCAGAAGATATGGACAAATTCTTAGAAATGCACAACCTGCCAAGACTGAATCAGGAAGAAATAGAAAATATGAACTGACCAATCACAAGCATTGAAATTGAAGCTGTGATTAAAAGTCTTCCAACAAACAAAAGCCCAGGACCAGATGGCTTCACAGGCGAATTCTATCAAGCATTTAGAGAAGAGCTAACACCTATAATTCTCAAATTCTTCCAAAATATAGCAGAAGGAGGAACACTCCCAAATTCATTCTATGAGGCCACCATCACCCTGATGCCAAAACCAGACAAGTATTTCAGAAAGAAAGAAAACTACAGGCCAATATCACTGATGAACATAGATTTAAAAATCCTCAGAAAAATACAAGCAAACAGAATCCAACAGCACATTAAAGTGATCATACACCATGATCAAGTGGGGTTTATTCCAGGAATGCAAGGATTCTTCAGTATACACAAATCAATCAACATGATACAGCATATTAACAAATTGAAGGAGAAAAACCATATGATCATCTCAACAGATGCAGAAAAAGCTTTTGACAAAATTCAACACCCATTTATGGTAAAAATCCTCCCAAAAGTAGGCATAGAGGGAACTTTCCTCAACATAATAAAGGCCATATATGACAAACCCACAGCCAACATCATCCTCCATGGTGAAAAACTGAAAGCATTTCCACTAAGATCAGGAAAAAGACAAGGTTGCACACTCTCACCACTCTTATTCAACGTAGTTTTGGAAATTTTAGCCACAGCAATGAGAGAAGAAAAGGAAATAAAAGGAATCCAAACGGAAAAGAAGAAGTAAAGCTGTCACTGTTTGTAGATGATGTGATACTATACATAGAGAATCCTAAAGATGCTACCAGAAAACTACTAGAGCTAATCAATGAATCTGGTAAAGTAGCAGGATACAAAATTAATGCACAGAAATCTCTGGCATTCCTATACACTAATGATGAGAAATCTGAAAGTGAAAGCAAGAAAACACTCCCATTTACCATTGCAACACAAAGAATAAAATATTTAGGAATAAACCTACCTAAGAAGACAAAAGACCTGTGTGCAGAATATTATAAGACACTGATGAAAGAAATTAAAATGATACAAATAGATGGAGAGATATACCATGTTCTTGGATTGGAAGAATCAACATTGTGAAAGTGAATCTACTACCCAAAGCAATCTATAGATTCAACGCAATCCCTATGAAACTACCACTGGCATTTTTCACAGAAGTAGAACAAATAATTTCACAATTTGTATGGAAATGCAAAAGACCCCGAATAGCCAAAGCAATCTTGAGAACGAAAAATGGAGCTGGAGGAATCATACTCTGTGACTTCAGACTATACTACAAAGCTACAGTAATCAAGCCAGTATGGTACTGACACCAAAACAGAAATGTAGATCAATGGAACAGGATAGAAAGCCCAGAGATAAACCCACACATATATGGTCACCTTATCTTTGATAAAGGAGGCAGGAATGTACAGTGGAGAAAGGACAGCCTCTTCAATAAATGGTGCTGGGAAAGCTGGACAGGTACATGTAAAAGTATGAGATTAGAACAGTCCCTAACACCATACACAAAAATAAGCTCAAAATGGATTAAAGACCTAAATGTAAGGCTAGAAACTATCAAACTGTTAGAGGAAAACATAGGCAGAACACTCTATGATATAAATCACAGCAAGATCCTTTTTTGACCCGCCTCCTAGAGAAACAGAAATAAAAACAAAAATAAACAAATGCACCCTAATGAAACTTCAAAGCTTTTTCACAGCAAAGGAAACCATAACCAAGACCAAAAGACAACCCTCAGAATGGGAGAAAATATTTGCAAATGAAGCAACTGACAAAGGATTAATCTCCAAAATTTATAAGCAGCACATGCAGCTCAATAACAAAAAAACAAAAAACCCAATCTAAAAATGGGCAGAAGACCTATATAGACATTTCTCCAAAGAAGATATGCAGATTGCCAAGAAACACATGAAAGAATTCTCACCATCATTAATCATTAGAGAAATGCAAATCAAAACAACGAGATATCATCTCACACCAGTCAGAATGGCCATCATCAAAAATCTAGAAACAATAAATGCTGGAGATGGTGTGGAGAAAAGGGAACACTCTTGCACTGCTGGTGGGAATGTGTTGGTACAGCCACTATGGAGAACAGTATGGAGGTTCCTTAAAAAACTACAAATAGAACTACCATATGACCCAGCAATCCCACTACTGGGCATATACCCTGAGAAAACCGTAATTCAAAAAGAGTCATGTACCAAAATGTTCATTGCAGCTCTATTTACAATAGCCAGGAGATGGAAGCAACCTAAGTGTCCATCATCGGATGAATGGATAAAGAAAATGTGGCACATATATACAATGGAATATTACTCAGCCATAAAAAGAAACAAAATTGAGTTATTTGTAGTTTGATGGATGGACCTAGAGTCAGTCATACAGAGTGAAGTAAGTCAGAAAGAGAAAGACTAATACCATATGCTAACACATATATATGGAATTTACAGGGAAAAAAATGTCATGAAGAACCTAGGAGTAAGACAGGAATAAAGACACAGACCTACTGGAGAATGGACTTGAGGATATGGGGAGGGGGAAGGGTGAGCTGTGACAGGTCGAGAGAGAAGCATGGACATATATACACTACCAAACGTAAGGTAGATAGCTAGTGTGAAGCAGCCACATGGCACAGGGATATCGGCTCGGTGCTTTGTGACCACCTGGAGGGGTGGGATAGGGAGGGTGGGAGGGAGGGAGATGCAAGAGGGAAGAGATATGGGAACATATGTATATGTATAACTGATTCACTTTGTTATAAAGCAGAAACTAAAACACCATTGTAAAGCAATTATACCCCAATAAAGATGTTTAAAAAAAAAAAGACACAGACCTACTAGAGAATGGACCTGAGGATATGGTGAGGGGGAAGGGTAAGCTGTGACAAGGTGAGAGTGGCATGGACATATATACACTACTAAATCTAAAATAGATAGCTAGTGGGAAGTAGCCACAATGCACAGGGAGATCAGCTCAGTGCCTTGTGACCACCTGGAGTGGTGGGATAGAGAGGGTGGGAGGGAGGGAGACGCAAGAGGGAAGAGATATGGGAACATATGTATATGTATAACTGATTCACTTTGTTATAAAGCAGAAACTAAGACACCATTGTAAAGCAATTGTACTCCAATAAAGATGAAAAAAGAAAAAAAAGAGAAGGGAATCAAAACATACCACTGTGGAAAATCATCAGTGTACAAAGGAGGGCCACAAAGAAAGGAAGAAAGAAAATTAGAACTAGAAAACAGCCAAAAAACAATAAGATGGCATTAGTTAAGTCCTTACCTCTCAGTAATTACTCTAAATGATAATAGAATTCTTCAATCAAAAGGCATAGAGTGGCTGGATGGATTAAAAAAAAATAAGACCCCACTATGCTGACTAAAGGAGATTCACTTCAGCTTTACAGACACACACAAGCTCAAAGTGAAAGGAGGATAAAAGATATTCCACGCAAATAGGAACCAAAAGAGAGCATGAATATCTTATACTTATATTAGACAAAATAGACTTTCAACCAGAAATGTTAAAAAAAAGGCAAAGATGGTCATTATATAATCATAAGGGAGTCAATTCATCAAGAATATATAACAATTATGAACAAATTTGCACCCAAGAGTGGAGCACCTAAATATATTAAGCAAACACTGACAAATCTAAAGAGAGAAACAGAGAAAAATACAATAGTAGAGGACTTTACCTCACTTTCAACAATGGATATATCATCCAGGCAGAATATAAACAAGGAAATGTTGAGCTTGAACCATACTTTAGGCCAAATGGAACTAACAGATATATATAGGCATTCCTTGGAGGTATTGTGGGTTCAGTTACAGACCACTGCAATAAAGTGAATATTGCAATAGAGTGAGTCACACAAACTTTTTGTTTCCCAGTGCATGTAAGTTATGTTTACACTATACTGTAGTCCATTAAGTGTGCGATAAAATTATGTCTAAAAAATGTACATACCTTAATTTAAAAATTATTTATTGCTAACAAATACTAACCATCATCTGAGCCTTCAGCAAGTTGTAATCTTTTGGCTAGTGGAAGATCTTGCCTCGATGTTGGTGGCTGATGACTGATCAGGGTGTTGGTTGCTGAAGACTGGGGTGGCTATGGCAATTCCTTAACATTACGACAACAGTGGAGTTTGCCACATCAATTGACTCTTCCTTTCACAAACGATTTCTCTGTAGCATGAAGTGCTGCTTGACAGCACTTTACCCACCTTAGAACTTCTTTCAAAATTGGAGTCAATCCTCTCAAAACCAGACACTGCTTCATCAAGTAAGCTTATTTGTAATATTCTAAATCCTTTGTGGTCATTTCAACAATATTCACAGCATCTTCACCAGGAGTAGATTCCATCTTCAGAAACTACTTTCTTTGTTCATCCATAACAAGCAACTCCCATCCATTAAAGTTTTATCATGAGAATGCAGCTATTCAGTCATATCTTCAGGCTGCAGTTCTAATTTTAGTTCTCTTGCTATTTCTATCAAATCTGCAGTTCCTCCTCCAATGAAGTGTTGAACCCCTCAAAGTCATCCATGAGGGTTGGAATGGACTTCTTTCAAACTCCTGTTAACGTTGATATTTTGACCTCTTCTCATGAATCACAAATGTTCTTAATGGCATCTAGAGTGGTGAATTATTTCCAGAAGGTTTTCATTTACTTTGCCTGGATCCGTCAGAGGAATCCCTATCTATGTCAACTATAGCCTCATGAAATCTATTTCTTAAATCATGAGACTTGAAAGTTGAAGTTACTCTTTAATCCATGGGCTTCAGAATGAAGGTTGTGTTAGCAGGCATGAAAACATTAATGTCATTATACATCTCCATCAGAGCTCTTGGGTAACCAGGTGCATTGTTAATGAGCAGTCATATTTTGAAAGGAATCTTTTATTCTGAGCAGTAGGTCTCAACAGTAGGCTTAAAATATTCAGTAAACTATGTTGTAAACAGAGAGTAGATTTAGCATAATTCTTAAGAGCCCTAGGATTTTCAGAATGGTAAATGAACATTGGCTTCAACTTAAAGTCACCAGCTGCATTCACCCCTAACAAGAGACTCGGCCTGTCCTTTGAAGCTTCAAAGCCAGGCATTGACTTCTCCTCTCTAGCTGTGAAAGTCCTAGATGGCATCATCTTCCAACATGACTGTTTTGTGTATATTGAAAATCTGTTGTTTAGTGTAACCACCTTCATTCTCTCAGCTATATCTTCTGGATAACTCACTGCAGCTTCTACATCAGCCCTCGAAACTTGATGTTTCACCTTGCCCTTTTATGTTATGGAAACAGTTCCTTTCCTTAAACCTCACAAACCAACCTCTGATAGCTTCAAACTTTTCTTCTAGAGCTTCCTCACCTCTCTTAGCCTTCTCAGAATTGAAGAGTTTGGACTTTGCTTTGGATTAGGCTTTGGCTAAAGGGAATTTTGTGGCTGGTTTGATCTTTTACTTAAACCATTAAAACTTTCTCCATATCAGCAATAAGCCTGTTTCACTTTCTTTTTTTAATTATTATTATTTTTTATATTTAATTTGTATTGAAGTATGGTTGATGTACAATATTATATTAGCTACAGATGTACAATATAGTGGTTCATAATTATAGAAAGCTATACTCCATTTATAGTTATGATAAAATCTTGGCTATATTCCGTGCTGTACAATATGTCTTTGTAACTTATACATAATAGTTTGTACATCTTAATCACCTCCCCCTCCCCCTTCCCTCTCCCACTGGTTACCACTAGTTTGTTCTCTATATCTGTGAGTCTGCCTCTTTTCTGTTATATTCGCTAGTTTGTTGTATTTTTTGGATTCCACATATAAGTGATAGCATAGAGTATTTGTCTTTCTTTGTCTGACTTATTTCACTCAGCATACTACCTTCCAAGTCCATTTGTGTTGCTGCAAATGGCAAAATTTCATTCTTTTTATGGCTGAGTAGTATTCTGTTGTGTGTGTGTGTGTGTGTCTGTGTGTGTGTATGTGTATATATATCACATCTTCTTTATCCTTTCCTCTGTTGATGGACACTTATTTTGCTTCCATATCTTGGCTATTGTAAATTATTCTGCTATGAACGTTGGGATGTGTATATCTTTTCAAATTAGTGTTTTTTGTTTTGTTTGGATATATACCCAGGAGTGGAATTACTGGATCCATTTTCAATCCTGAGAAAGAAGAGCAAAGCTGATGGCATCATACTATTTAATTTCAAACTATACTATTTTAAAGCTATAGTAATCAAAACTATGTTACTGGCTTAAAAATAGACACATAGACAAATGGAACTGAATCAAGAGCCCAGAAATACCCATATGCACATATAGCCAACTAGTACTTGACAAGAATACTCATTGGGGATAGGATAGTTTCTTCCATAAATGGTGTTGAAAAACTGGATTACCACATGCAGAAGAGTGAAATTGGAACCCTATCTTACACTTAACTCAAAATGGAATAAAGACTTAAACATGAGATCTGAAACTGTAAAACTCCTAGAAGAAAACATAAGGAAAATACTCTTTGACATTGATCTTTGTAGTGATTTCCTGTATATGACACCAAAAGCATAAGCAACAAAAGAAAAACTAAGTGGAACTACATCAAACTAAAAAGCTTCTGCACAGCAAAAGAAATAGACAATGAAATGAAAAGGCAACATATGGAATAGGAGCGATTGTTTGCAAACCATATATTGGGTAAGGGGTTAATAACCAAAATATATAAATGTACAGTTCAGTGGGTTTTTTCTTCTTTGTTTTGTTTTGTTTGGTAAATTTATTTATTCATTTATTTTTGGCTGCATTGGCTCTTTGTTGCTGTGCACGGGCTTTCTCTAGTTGTGGCAAGGGGGACTACACTTCATTGCAGTGTGTGGGCTTCTCATTGCGGTGGCTTCTCTTGTTGTGGAGCACGGGCTCTAGGCATACAGACTTCAGTAGTTGTGGCTCACGGGCTCTAGAGTGCAGGCTCAGTAGTTGTGGCTCACGGGCTTAGTTGCTCCACAGCATATGGGATCTTCTCGGACCAGGGATTGAACCACTGTGCCCTGCATTGGCAGACGGATTCTTAACTACTGCACCACCAGGGGAGTCCCTAACCAAAATATATAAAGAACTCATACAACTCATTAGTAAAAAAACAAACAACCCTATTGAAAAATGGGCAGAGGAACTGAATAGACAGTTTTCCAAAGAAGATATACAATTGGCCAAGAGGTACATGAAAAGATATTCAACATCACTAATCATCAGTGAAATGCAGATCAAAACTACTATAAGATATCACCTCACAACAGTTAGAATGGTTATTATCAAAAAGACAAGAGATAACAAGTGTTAGCAAAGGTGTGGAGAAAAGGGAACCCTTGTAAACTGTTAGTGGGAGTGTAAATTGGTTCAGCCACTATGGAAAATAGTATGGCGATTCATCAAAAAATTAAAAATAAAACTACCATATGATCTATCAATCTCACTCCTGGGTATATATCCAAAGTAAATAAAAACTGATTTTGAAGGGATAGCCACACCCGCATGTTCATTGCAGCATAATTCACAATAGCCAAGATATAAAAACAACCTAAGTGTCCATCACAGATGAATGAATAAAGAAGTTGTGAGATTTTACATAATCTGAGTGAATGAAGAAGTTGTGAGATTAAATATATATTCAGCCATGAGAAAGAAGGATATTCTGCTGCTATGCAATAACTGGGTGGACCTTCAGGGCATTATGCTAAGTGAAATAAATAAGACAGAGAAAAACAAATACCATATGATATCACTTATTTGTGGAATCTAAAAAAGCCAAACTCAGAGAAATAGAGAGTAGAGTGGTGATTACCAGGAACTGGGAGGTAAGGGAAATGGGGAAATACTGTTAAGGGGTACAAACTTCCTGTTATAAGATTAATACGTTCTGGGGATCTAGTGTACAGTATGGTGATTATAGCTAATAATACTTTATTATATACTGGAAAGTTGTTAAGACAGTGGATCTTATATGTTCTAACCACAAAAAAGAAATGGTAACTATGTGATGGGATAGAGGTGCTAGCTAATGCTATGGGGGTAATCATTTGCAGTATACAAATGTATCAAATCAGCACACTGTACACCTTAAACTTACACAATGTTATATGTCAATCATAACTTATAAAGCTGGAAAAAAAGAAGGGCAATGTGAAAAATCTCCAAAGACTTAAATATTAAACACACTTCTCAATAATCTGTGAGTAGATAAGGAGTCTCATGAGAAATAAGAAATTACATTGAACTGAGTGACAGTATAAATATATCAAAATTTATGGAAAACAGCTAAATCAGTTTGTTTGAGAGGGAAACTCGTAGGATTGAATGCTTGCCTTAGAAAAGAGGAAAGGTCTGAAGTCGATATACCAAAATGTCACTTCAGGAACTTAGAAAAATAAGAGCAATATAAATCCAAAGCAAGTAGAAAGAAGGAAATAATAAATATAAATAATGAAGATAACATAAAAATCCCTGGAATTGAAACCATAAAGACAAAAGAGAAAATCAATGAAAGAGTTGGTTACAGAGAACCAGTATCCAAAACTCAATAAAATTAACAATCTTTTAGAAGGCTAACGAAGCAAAGGAAGAGAGTAGACACAAATTACCAATATCAGGAACAAAATGGAGGATATCATACTAATCATGTGGATCTGGAAAGGATTATAAGAGAATAATATGAACAATTCTATGTGCATAAATTTGATAACTTAGTTGAAATGAATGAGTTCCTTAAAAAGTACAAACTACTAAAACTCACCCAATATGAAATTGATCATTTGAATAGCCCTGAAACTATTAAGGGTATTGAATTCATATTTGAATACTCTCTGAAAAAAGAAATGTTTAGGCCCAGATAGTTTTACTGGAGAATTATACCAAGTGTTTAAAGAAAAATTAACATCAATTTATAAAATCTCTCCTAGAAAACAGAATAGGAGAAAACACTTCCCAACACATTGTATGAAGGCAATAATTGCCTGACACAAAAACCAGGCAAAGAAGATAATACAAAAAAAGAAAATTATAGACCAATATCCCTCATAAATATAAGTGCAAATATCACTAACAAAAAGTTTGAGGATAGAATTCAGAAAAATTTAAAAAAAAACACTATATACCATGATCAGATGGGATTTATTCCTGGAATGCAAGGTGGTTCAGTTGATTTTAAAATCAGTGAGAGAGTGGCATGGACATGTATACACTACCAAATGTAAAATAGATAGGTAGTGGAAAGCAGCTGCATAGCACAGGGAGATCAGTGGTGCTCTGTGACCACCTAGAGGGGTGGGATAGGGAGGGTGAGAGGGAGGGAGATGCAAGAGGCAAGAGATATGGGGATATATGTATATGTATAGCTGATTCACTTTGTTATAAAGCAGAAACTAACACACCATTGTAAAGCAGTTATACTCCAATAAAGATGTTAAAATTTTTTTTTCCATATTAACAGGCTGAAGAAGCAAAATTACATAAACTTATCAATTTATGCAGAATAAGTATTTGAAAAGATCAACACACATTTAGAAAAATAAACAAAACTCAACAAACTAGGAATAGGGAATAATCACCTCAGCTTGGTAAAGAACATCTTTAAAAAAATACCCTGTAGCTAACATCATACTTAATGGCTAAATGCTGAATGCTTTTCCTTTAAGATTGAGAATAACACAAGAATGCTTGCTCTTGCCACTGCTATTCAACATAGTAATGGAATTTAGGGGAAAGGGTGGGGGAGGGATAAATTAGGAGTTTGGGACTAACATATACACACTACTATATATAAAAAGATAAATAACAAGGACCTACTGTATAGCACAGAGAACTATACTCAATATTTTGTAGTAACCTATAAGGGAAAAGAATCTGAAAAGAGTATATATATATATATATATATATATATATGTATATATTTCATATATATTACTTCATATATATATATATGAAACTGAATCACTTTGATATATGCCTGAAACTAACACAACATAAATAAATCAACTATATACTTTAATCAAAAAATAAAGTAACTTTAGAAAGTTTAAAAAAAAGGAAATAAAACACATATAGTTCCGATAGGAGGAAATCTAACTTTCCCTATTTGCAGATGACATGTTCGTCTGCATAGAAAATCCTAAGGTGGATATAAAAAAAAATTTTCCAGAAATAATAAGGGAGTTTATCAAGATTACAGAATACAAGGCCAACATTCAAAAATCAGTTGCAATTTTATATTAGCAATGAAGGTATGGAAAATGAAATTAAAAGTACAATACCATCTACAATCTCTCAAAACAACTGAAATGCTTAGGTATATGTCTAATAAAACATTTAGAGGATTTATATGCTGAAAATTACAGAATGCTGCTTTAAAAACTCAAAGAAAATATACACTAAGAGACATATTGTACTCATGGAGTAGAAAACTCAACATAGTAAAGATTGTAATTTCTTTCCAAATCTATATATATATAAGCTTCAGATAATTAATATCAAAACCCCAGCAAGATTTTTTGTAGATAGGGACAAGATTATACTGACGTAGGTGTATATATACATATATACACATATATATGTATATATATATATATTTGTGTGTGTGTGTGTGTATAATACACACACATACATACACATACACAAAAGAACTAGAAGAGCTAACACAATTTTTAAAATGAAGAATAAATGGGGAGATATTGTTAATGCTTACTATATTGCTTCAGTAGTCAAACAGTGTGATACTGGCAGATGGATAGACACATAGATCAATGGAAGAGAATAGTCTATAAATAGCCTTGCAAAGTATGGCCAAATTGCTTTTGATAAAAGCACAAAAGCATTTCAAGGGAGGAAGGATAATCTTTTCAACAAATGATGGTGGAGAAATTGCATGTCTATAGGCAACAAAATTGAACATTGACCTAAACCTCACATCTTATACAAAAATTAACATAAAATCATCATACATATAAATGTAAACTATAAAACTTTTAGAAGATAACATAAGAGAAAATATGTGGACCTACTGAAGAACCTTAC
Source organism: Delphinus delphis (assembly GCF_949987515.2). Taxonomy (NCBI): domain Eukaryota; kingdom Metazoa; phylum Chordata; class Mammalia; order Artiodactyla; family Delphinidae; genus Delphinus; species Delphinus delphis. The sequence continues at coordinate 71,363,785 of NC_082704.1, forward strand.
TGAGCAGTTTTTAGACATTAAACCCAAAGCACAAACCATTAAAGAAGTAAATTAATAAATTGAACTTCATCAAAATTAAAAACATTTGCTCTGTAAATGACCCTATTAAAAAGATGAAGAAACAAGCTACCAACATGGAGAAAATATTTGCAAACTATGTATCTGATACAGGACTCATATCTAGAATATACAAAGAACTCTCAAAACTGAACCGTAAAAAAATCAGACAATTCAATTATAAAATGAACAAAAGACATGAAAAGGATGTATGTATGACAAATAAACACATGAAAAGATGTCCAAGATCACTGGCCATTAGGGAAATGCAAATTAAGGCCTCAATGAGATATCACTGCATATCCATTAAAACAATTAAAAAATAGTGATAACACCAAATGCTGACCAGGGTACACAGAAATTGGAGCTCTCCTACATTTCTGGTAAGAACATAAAATGATACAGTTACTCTTGAAAAGTTTGGCAGTTTCTTAAGAAAAAAAAATGTAACTATGTACTTATTATACAACCTATCATTTACACTCCTGGGCATTTATCCCTGAGATATGAGAACATGTTCACACAAAACCTCTACAGGTATGTACATAGCATTTTTATTTGTAATAGCCAAAAACTGGATACAGCCCAGATGTCCTTCAGTGGGTGAATGGTTAACAAATTATAGTAACTCATATTGTGTAATACTATTCAGTAGTAAAAAAGAATGAATTATTGATGCACACAACTTGGATTGGTCTCATGGGTATTATACTGAGTGAAAAAGCCTATCTCAAAAAGTTACATACTGTTTATTCCATTCATATAACATTCTCAAAATGAAAAAATTACAGAGATTTTTAAATAGTAATCTTAAACACTAATCTGTTTTTTTTAAACAGATTAGTGGTTGCAAGTGTTTAGGTGATGATAGGGGTGGAGGGTGGTGGGTATGACTATAAAGGGGTAGCATGAGAGATAATTTGAATGGTGGAATAGTATCTTGACTGTAGTGGTGGTTACGTGAACCTACACGTGTGATAAAATGGCATAGCACTGTTCATATACATTGTACTAATGTTATTTTCCTAGTTTAGATATTGAACTATAGTTACGTAAGATATCCCCTTTCGGGAGAGACTGGGTGAGAGGTATGTGCAACCTCTCTGTGCTATCTCTGCAATTTCCTGTGAATCTATTTTATTTCAAAATAAAAATTTGGAAAGTGTAAACCAACTCAAAATTTTCATATTTATTACATGTGGGAATGATAATGTTTTGGATATATTGGGTCAAATAAAGTATATTATAAATTTTTTTAAATGAAGATCTCATATGGAATGCTTTCTATTGTATACTCTCAAGTTAAAACGGCAGAGAGCAGAAGTGTATCTATACTATGCTACCCTTATCTAAGGAAGAAGGGGATGTAAGGAAATAGAAATGGATCTGCTTATTGTGAAAAAGATATACAGGACAGGTAATCCAGAACCTAATGAATTGGTTACCTATAGGTGTTTGGCAGGTGTGGACTGGTAAGGATGGGATAATGACAGTGGTGTAGCAGGGATGAGAGAGGAGCAACTCTTTGAATATACTTTTTTTTTTTTTGTCATAGGTCTGACTTATAGAATCATAGTATTGTTTCATGTTCTCAAAACTAAATAAATATATAAGTAAAATCAACCTGACGGAAGAACCCAAAGTGAAATACAAAGAGTAAAAAATGAACCTAATTGTATTACAAATGAGGAACATAGCCATATAGAAGAGGATAGGAAGAAAAGAATTAACAAAAATAATTTTGGAAAACAGTATTTCTACTGTATATTTTAGGACTAAAGTTGAAAAAGAACTTTATACAAACACTACTCTCTTTGGTAAATGTATTGCTTACAGGGGTATGGGTTAGCAACCCTGAAATTAATATACTTATATTGTAGGATTAAATAAATAAGTAAATATATTTTGAATAATTAAAACTAGATTTCTTGCTATTGAAGAAGAACATTACAAATAAGCAAAGGAGTAAGGCTAAAATGATCACTGTGGTATTAGATTGGAATGGAAACAGTAAAATTTTTAGAACTCATATTTTAAAAATATACAGATAGATACAGAAGTAAATATAGATGTGTTTGTGTATCCATAGAATACCTAGAAGCAGTGCCACTCTAGTAACAATGAGCACACTTAGCACCCAGGCCTTGGTTTCTAAATACCATTCTCCTATAAAATAACCAGGGCTTCTTGGAGAAATAGCTGATTCCAGGGCTGGGACAGGGAAAATACAAGATGAAACTGGAATATCTTATGGTGCCAAAAAGTAAGGAAGGGCTAAAAAATATTATAGGAATGTGATGAAAGAACGTGGGAGCCAACATGAAACTGATCCCAGTGGTCAAAATGGGAACATTTGAGCAACAAATTAAATAATGATATTATTGGATTATAACCCATAAAATAAAATAAATATCTATGATTCCAGACTGATATAAACCAACAAATGCACACACACAATGGAGAAGGAATAGCTCTTTCTTACAGTAGAATTTTAATTAACAAATGTAAAAGAAGTGAGCAAAATAGAAAATTACTACAGTAATTTGCAGGCAGGAATTAACAAATACTAAAATTAGTGGGTGAAAAAATATGGCGAAAATCAGGATGTCTGCATAGCCTCAAATATCTTACCACAAGATATTTATTAATGATAAGGGGAAAATAATATCTTTACGGTGGAAAAGTCTGGCATCACCAGTAATAAGATATAGCAACATCTTGTATTACTAGTATGATGCACTGAGAGGGGTACAGCATCACTTCTTCCTAAAAATGTTTAACCTAAATATAATCATGAGAAGACATCAGAAAAACCCAAGCTGACTGAATCCTACAAAATAACTGACAAAGTTGTATGTACTTTTGCCTTGTAGTTTAACATGTTTACAGGTTTGGGAGATTAGGACATGGACATCTTCAGGGTCATTATTCTGTCTACCACAGTTAACTCTCTGGCCCCAAAAGATTTACATCTATCCCACATGCAAAATACATCCATCCTATTTCAAGTTCTCCAAAAGTCTCAACCGATTATAGCATCAATCCACGTCCAAAATCTCATCTAATTATCATCTGCTCAAAAGTCCCAAATCTCATCATCTAAATCAGCTAAGTTAGGTATGGATGAGACTCTTGCTATAATTCATTGTAGGGTAAAATTCCTTACTACCTATTCACCTGTGAATCTAGAAAACAATCCTTTGGGCTTGCAGCTCCACCATCTGAATCATCCTCCCTTTTTTGTGAAAAGTAGCATGTGTTTGAAGTTGAGTAGTTTTATCAGCCTGTTTCCTGCTTGTAGAATTGTGGGGGTCTGACAGCCTTCTTTTATTTCCTCTTCTCTCTGTTCCTTTTAGGCCAAGCTGGCAGTGTTTATATTGGTATAACATCCTCAAAATTCTGTGGGTCTCCCAGGTATATCACTAAGATTAATTCCATTAGGCAAGAGGATCCTCCACAAGTCATTCCTAAATAATTGCCTTAAACATCCCCTCTCTAATTCTGGCTTCTACTGAGACAGATAAGGGGATCCATGCATCACATACCTAATCTCTTTAAAGATCCCCCTGTATAACTGAATACTGTGATCTCCTGATCGTTCTGAACCGCTAGCAAAAGGCTGTCCAGCCACACCCTTGGATTTCTCTTCAGAGCATGCCTTCCTGACAGTGAATCTCCTAATTTTAGCAATTTTTGCAATCTGCATAGGCTGAGAATTTCCTAAATTATATAGTTCGAGAAGTCCTAGTTCCTTTTTGCTCAACAGTTCTTTCATCAATTTATCTCTTTCCTCTCACATTTTATTATAAGCACCAAGAAGAAACAACTCAATACCTTTACTACTTTGCTTGGAAATCTCAGCAAAATAACCAAGTTAATTGCTTACAAGTTCTGCTTCCCACCTAACTGTATAACACAATTCAGATACACTTTCTGCCACTATATAACAAGGATCCCCTTTCCTCCAGTTTCTAATAACATGTTCATTATTTCCTTTTGAGTCTTCATCAGCAGCACCTTTAGTATCCATATTTCTACCAACAGTCTGTTATAATGATTTAAGTGTTCCCTAAGGCACTATACGTTTTCTCTGCTGTGCTCCTCACTTCCTTCTGAGCCCTCACTAGCGGAATTGTTATTATGCACATTTTTACTAACAGTATGTTCAAAGCAGTCAAGGCTGTATCTATCACATTCCTCTAAATTTTTCCAGCATCTTCTCACTGCCCATTACAAAGCAACTTCCACAATTGTTTTTAAGTTTTGACTTGCATAATTTTTAAGTATTTCTTACAGCAGCACACTACTTCCAGGATCACAATTTATATTAATTTCCTATTGTTGTTGTAACAAACTAGTACAAACTCTGTGGCTTAAAACAAATGAATTATCTTAATAGTTCTGGAGGTCAGAAGTATAAAATTTGTTGGCGGTGCTGCATCTCTCTTTCCTAGTCCTTTCCATCTTCTAAAAGCCTCCTGCATTCCTTGGATTGTGGACCATTCCTCCATATTCAAAGCATATAATCTGCCCCCCTTATTCTTTTTTTTAACATCTTTATTGGGGTATAATTGCTTTACAATGGTGTGTTAATTTCTGCTTTATAACAAAGTGAATCAGTTATACATATACATATGTTCCCATATGTCTTCCCTCTTGCGTCTCCCTCCCTCCCACCCTCCCTATCCCACCCCTCCAAGCGGTCACAAAGCACGGAGCCGATATCCCTGTGCCATGCGGCTGCTTCCCACTAGCTATCTACATTACGTTTGTTAGTGTATATATACCCATGCCTCTCTCTCTCGCCCTGTCACAGCTCACCCTTCCCCCTCCCCATATCCTCAAGTCCGTTCTCCAGTAGGTCTGTGTCTTTATTCCTGTCTTGCCCCTAGGTTCTTCATGACATTTTTTTTTCTTAAACTCCATATATATGTGTTAGCATACGGTATTTGTCTTTCTCTTTCTGACTTACTTCACTCTGTATGACACACTCTAGGTCTATCCACCTCATTACAAATAGCTCAATGTCGTTTCTTTTTATGGCTGAGTAATATTCCATTGTATATATGTGCCACATCTTCTTTATCCATTCATCCGTTGATGGGCGCCTAGGTTGTGTCCATCTCCGGGCTATTGTAAATAGAGCTGCAATGAACATTTTGGTACATGACTCTTTTTGAATTATGGTTTTCTCAGGGTATATGCCCAGTAGTGGGATTGCTGGGTCATATGGTAGTTCTATTTGTAGTTTTTTAAGGAACCTCCATACTGTTCACCATAGTGGCTGAACCAATTCACATTCCCACCAGCAGTGCAAGAGTGTTCCCTTCTCTCCACCCCCTCTCCAGCATTTATTGTTTCTAGATTTTTTTTCTTTTAACATATTTATTGGGGTATAATTGCTTTACAATGGTGTTTTAGTTTCTGCTTTATAACAAAGTGAATCAGTTATACATATACATATGTTCCCATATGTCTTCCCTCTTGCATCTCCCTCCCTCCCACCCGCCCTGTCCCACCCCTCCAGGCTGTCACAAAGCACCGAGCCAATATCCCTGTGCCATGCGGCTGCTTCCCACTAGCTATCTACCTTACGTTTGTTAGTGTGTATATATCCATGACTCTCTCTCTCCCTGTCACAGCTCACCTTTCACCCTCTCCATATCCTCAAGTCCGTTCTCCAGTAGGTCTGCGTCTTTATTCCTGTCTTACCCCTAGGTTCTTCATAACATTTTTTTCCCTTAAATTCCATATATATGTGTTAGCATACGGTATTTGTCTTTTTCTTTCTGACTTACTTCACTCTGTATGACACACTCTAGGTCTATCCACCTCATTACAAATAGCTCAATTTCGTTTCTTTTTATGGCTGAGTAATATTCCATTGTATATATGTGCCACATCTTCTTTATCCATTCATCCGATGATGGGCACTTAGGTTGTTACCATCTCCGGGCTATTGTAAATAGAGCTGCAATGAACATTTTGGTACATGACTTTTTGAATTTTGGTTTTCTCAGGGTATATGCACAGTAGTGGGATTGCTGGGTCATATGGTAGTTCTATTTGTAGTTTTCTAAGGAACCTCCATATTGCTCTCCATAGTGGCTGAACCAATTCACATTCCCACCAGCAGTGCAAGAGTGTTCCCTTTTCTCCACCCCCTCTCCAGCATTTATTGTTTCTAGATTTTTTGATGATGGCCATTCTGACTGGTGTGAGATGATATCTCATTGTAGTTTTGATTTGCATTTCTCTAATGATTAATGATGTTGAGCATTCTTTCATGTGTTTGTTGGCAGTCTGTATATCTTCTTTGGAGAAATGTCTATTTAGGTCTTTTGCCCATTTTTGGATTGGGTTGTTCGTTTTTTTGTTATTGAGCTCCAGGAGCTGCTTGTAAATTTTGGAGATTAATCCTTTGTCAGTTGCTTCATTTGCAAATATTTTCTCCCATTCTGAGGGTTGTCTTTTGGTCTTGTTTATGGTTTCCTTTGCTGTGCAAAAGCTTTGAAGTTTCATTTGGCCCCATTTGTTTCTTTTTGTTTTTATTTCCATTACTCTAGGAGGTGGTTCAGAAAGGATCTTGCTGTGATTTATGTCATAGAGTGTTCTGCCTATGTTTTCCTCTAAGAGTTTCTGGCCTTACATTTAGGTCATTAATCCATTTTGAGCTTATTTTTGTGTATGGTGTTAGGGAGTGATCTAATCTCATACTTTTACATGTATGTGTCCAGTTTTCCCAGCACCAATTATTGAAGAGGCTGTCCTTTCTCCACTGTACTTTCCTGCCACCTTCATCAAAGATAAGGTGTCCATATGTGCATGGGTTTATCTCTGGGCTTTCTATCCTGTTCCATTTATCTATCTTTTTGTTTTTGTGCCAGTACCATACTGCCTTGATTACTGTAGCTTTGTAGTATAGTTTGAGGTCAGGGAGCGTGATTCCTCCAGCTCCATTTTTCATTCTCAAGATTGCTTTGGCTATTCGGGGTCTTTTGTGTTTCCATACAAATTGCGAAATTTTTTGTTCTAGTTCTGCGAAAAATGCCAGTGGTAGTTTGATAGGGATTGCATTGAATCTATAGATTGCTTTGGGTAGTAGAGTCATTTTCACAATGTTGATTCTTCCAATCCAAGAACATGGTATATCTCTCCATCTATTTGTATCATCTCTAATTTCTTTCATCAGTGTCTTATAATTTTCTGCATACAGGTCTTTTGTCTCCTTAGGTAGGTTTATTCCTTGATATTTTATTCTTTTTGTTGCAATGGTAAATGTGAGTGTTACCTTGGTTTCACTTTCAGATTTTTTCATCATTATTGTATAGGAATGCCAGCGATTTCTGTGCATTAATTTTCTCTCCTGCTACTTTACCAAATTCATTGGTTAGCTGTAGTAGTTTTCTGGTCGCATCTTTAGGATTCTCTATGTATACTATCATGTCATCTGCAAACAGTGACAGCTTTACTTCTTCTTTTCCAATTTGGATTCTTTTTATTTCCTTTTCTTCTCTGATTGCTATGGCTAAAACTTCCAAAACTATGTTGAATAAGAGTGGTGAGAGTGGCCAACCTTGTCTTGTTCCTGATCTTAGTGGAAATGCTTTCAGTTTTTCTCCATTGAGGATGATGTTGGCTGTGGGCTTGTCGTATATGGCCTTTATTATGTTGAGGAAAGTTCCCTCTATGCCTACTTTCCACAGGGTTTTTATCATAAATAGGTGTTGAATATTGTCAAAAGCTTTCTCTGCATCTATTGAGAAGATCATATGGTTTTTCTCCTTCAATTTGTTAATATGGTTTATCACATTGATAGATTTGCATATATTGAAGAATCCTTGCATTCCTGGAATAAACCCCACTTGATCATGGTGTATAATCCTTTTAATGTGCTGTTGGATTCTGTTTGCTAGTATCTTGTTGAGGATTTTTGCATCTATGTTCATCAGTGATATTGGCCTGTAGTTTTCTTTCTTTGTGACATCCTTGTCTGTTTTTGGTATCAAGGTGATGGTGGCCTCGTAGAAGGAATTTGGGAGTGTTCCTCCCTCTGCTATATTTTGGAAGAGTTTGAGAAGGATAGGTGTTAGCTCTTCTCTAAATGTTTGATAGAATTTGCCTGTGAAGCCATCTGGTCTTGGGCTTTTGTTTGTTGGAAGATTTTTAATCACAGTTTCAATTTCATTGCTTGTGATTGGTCTGTTCATATTTTCTATTTCTTTCTGATTCAGTCTTGGCAGGTTGTGCATTTCTAAGAATTTGTTGTTTTCTTCCAGATTGTCCATTTTATTGACATAGAGTTGCTTGTAGTAATCTCTCGTGATCTTTTTTATTTCTGCAGTGTCAGTTGTTAATTCTCCTTTTTCATTTCTAATTCTATTGATTTGAGTCTTCTCCCTTTTTTCTTGATGAGTCTGGCTAATGTTTTATCTTTTTTGTTTATCTTCTCAAAGAACCAGCTTTTGGTTTTATTTATCTTTGCTATTGTTTCCTTCATTTATTTTTCATTTATTTCTGATCTGATTTTTATGATTTCTTTCCTTCTGCTACATTGGGGTTTTTTTGTTCTTCTTTCTCTAATTGCTTGAGGTGCAAGGTTAGGTTGTTTATTCGAGATGTTTCCTGCTTCTTAAGGTGGGCTTGTATTGCTATAAACTTCCCTCTTAGAACTGCTTTTGCTGCATTCCATAGGTTTTGGGTCGTCAGGTCTCCATTGTCATTTGTTTCTAGATATTTTTTAATTTCCTCTTTGACTTCTTCAGTGATCACTTCATTATTAAGTAGTGTATTGTTTAGTCTCCATGAGTTTGTATTTTTTACAGATCTTTTCCTGTAATTGATATCTAGTCTCATGGCGTTGTGTTCGGAAAAGATACTTGATACAATTTCAATTTTCTTAAATTTACCAAGGCTTGATCAGTGACCCAGGATATGATCTATCCTGGAGAATGTTCCATGAGCACTTGAGAAAAATGTGTATTCTGTTGTTTTTGGATGGAGTGTCCTACAAATATCAATTAAGTCCATCTTGTTCAATGTATCATTTAAAGCTTGTGTTTCCTTATTTATTTTCATTTTGGATGATCTGTCCATTGGTGAAAGTGGGGTGTTTAAGTCCCCTACTATGAATGTGTTACTGTCAATTTCCCGTTTTATGGCTGTTAGTTTTTGCCTTATGTATTGAGGTGCTCCTATGTTCGGTGCATAAATATTTACAATTGTTATATCTTCTTCTTGGACCGATCCCTTGACCATTATGTAGTGTCCCTCTTTCTCTCTTCTAATAGTCTTTATTTTAAAGTCTATTTTGTCTGATATGAAAATTGCTACTCCAGCTTTCTTCTGGTTTCCATTTGCATGGAAAATCTTTTTCCATCCCCTTACTTTCAGTCTGTATGTGTCTCTAGGTCTGAAGTGGGTCTCTTGTAGACAGCATATATAAGGGTCTTGTTTTTGTATCCATTCAGCCAATCTGTGTCTTTTGGTGGGAGCATTTAATCCATTTACATTTAAGGTAATTATCGATATGTATGTTCCTATTCCCATTTTCTAAATTGTTTTGGGTTCATTATTATAGGTCTTTTCCTTCTCTTGTGTTTTTTGTCTAGAGAATTTCCTTTAGCATTTGTTGTAAAGGTGGTTTGGTGGTGCTGAACTCTCTCAGCTTTTGCTTGTCTTTAAAGGTTTTAATTTCTCCATCAAATCTGAATGAGATCCTTGCTGGGTAGAGTATTCTTGGTTGCAGGTTTTTCTCCTTCATCACTTTCGGTATGTCCTGCCACTCCCTTCTGGCTTGCAGAGTTTCTGCTGAGAGATCAGCTGTTAACCTTATGGGGATACCCTTCTGTGTTATTTGTTGTTTTTCCCTTGCTGCTTCTAATATGCTTTCTTTGTATTTAATTTTGGACAGTTTGATTAATATGTGTCTTGGCGTATTTCTCCTTGGATTTATCCTGTATGGGACTCTCTGTGCTTTCTGGACTTGATTAACTATTTCCTTTGCCATATTAGGGAAGTTTTCAACTATAATCTCTTCAAATACTTTCTCAGTCCCTTTCTTTTTCTCTTTTTCTTCTGGAACCCCTATAATTCGAATGTTGGTGTGTTTAATGTTGTCCCAGTGGTCTCTGAGACTGTCCTCAGTTCTTTTCATTCTTTTTTCTTTATTCTGCTCTGCAGTAGTTATTTCCACTATTTTATCTTACAGGTCACTTATCCGTTCTTCTCCCTCAGTTATTCTGCTATTGATCCCATCTAGAGTATTTTTAATTTCACTTATTGTGTTGTTCATCATTGTTTGTTTCATCTTTGTTTCTTTTAGGTCTTTGTTAAATGTTTCTTGCATTTTGTCCATTCTATTTCCAAGATTTTGGGTCATCTTTACTATCAATTTTCTGAGTTCTTTTTCAGGTAGACTGCCTATTTTCACTTCATTTGTTAGGTCTGGTGCACTTTTATCTTGCTCCTTCATCTGCTGTGTGTTTTTCTGTCTTCTCATTTTGCTTATCTTACTGTGTTTGGGGTCTCCTTTTTGCAGGCTGCAGGTTCGTAGTTCACGTTGTTTTTGAAGTCTGTCTCCTGTGGCTAAGGTTTGTTCAGTGGGTTGTGTAGGCTTCCTGGTGGAGGGGACTAGTTCCTGTGTTGTGGTGGATGAGGCTGGATCTTGTGTCTCTAGTGGGCAGGTCCCCGTCTGGTGGTGTGTTTTGGGGTGTCTGTGGACTTATTATGATTTTAGGCAGCCTCTCTGCTAATGCGTGGGGTTGTTTTCCTGTTTTGCTAGTTGTTTGGCATAGGTTATCAAGCACTGTAGCTTGGTAGTCGTTGAGTGAAGCTGGGTGCTGGTGTTAAGATGGAGGTCTCTGGGCGATTTTCACCATTTGATATTATGTGGAGCTGGGAGGTCACTTGTTGACCAGTGTTCTGAAGTTGGCTCTCCCACCTCAGAGGCAGAGCCCTGACTCCTGGCTGGAGCACCAAGAGCCTTTCATCCACACGGCTCAGAATAAAAGGGAGAAAAAGTAGAGAGAATTAGTAGACGTAGGAAGAAAGAAAGAAAGGAGGGAAGGAAGGAAGGAAGGAAGGAAGGAAGGAAGGAATGAAGGAAGGAAGGAAGGAAGGAAGGAAGAAAGAAAAGAAGGAAAGAAAGGAGGGAGGGAGGCAGGGGGGGAGGAAGGAAGGAAGGAGGGAAGGAAGGAAAAAAGACAGAAAGAAAGAAGATACAGTAAAATAAAATAAAGTAAAGTATAATAAAATTATTGAATTAAAAAATAATTATTTAGAACAAAAAGAGGGCGGATAGAATCTTAGGACAAATGGTGGGAGCAAAGCTATACAGACAAAATCTTACACAGAAGCATACACATATACCCTCACAAAAAGTGGTAAAGGGGAAAAAATCATAAATCTTGCTCTCAAAGTCCACCTCCTTAATTTGGGATGATCATTGTCTAAAGGAGGGAAGGAAGGAAGGAAGGAAGGAAGGGAGGGAGGAAGGGAGGAAGGGAGGAAGGGAGGAAGGGAGGAAGGGAGGAAGGGAGGAAGGAAAGAAAAAAGAAAGAAAGAAAGAAAGAAAGGAAGAAAGAAAGGAAGAAAGAAGGTAAAGTATAATAGATTTATTAAAATTAATTATTAAGAAAAAATTTTTTAAAAAATGGATGGATAGAACCCTAGGAGAAATGGTGGAAGCAAAGCTATACAGACAAGATCTCACACAGAAGCATACACATACACATTCACAAAAAGAGGAAAAGGGAAAAAAATCCTAGATCTTGCTCTTGAAGTCCACCTCCTCAATTTGAGATGATTCATTGTCTATTCATGTATTCCACAGATGCAGGGTACATCAAGTTGATTGTGGAGCTTTAATCTGCTGTTTCTGAGGCTGCTGGGAGAGATTTCCCTTTCTCTTCTTTGTTCTCACAGCTCTCAGGGGCTCAGCTTTGGATTTGGCCCTGCCTCTGCCTGTACGTTGCTGGAGGACGTCTGTTTTTTGCTCAGATAGGACAGGGTTAAAGGAGCCGTTGATTTGGGGACTCTGGCGCACGCAGGCCAGGGGGAGGGAGGGGCATGGCGTGCGGGGCGGGCCTGCGGCGGCAGAGGCCGGCATGACGTTGCACCACCCTGGGGCCCGCCGTGCGTTCTCCCAGGGAAGTTGTCCCTGGATCCCGGGACCATGGCAGTGGCGGGCTGCACTGGCTCCCCGGAAGAGGGGTGTGGATAGTGACCTGTGCTCGCACAGAGGCCCCTTGGTGGCGGCAGCAGCAGCCTTAGCGTCTCCCACCCGTCTCTGGGGTCCGTGCTTTTAGCCGCAGCTTGCGCCCTTCTCTGGGGTCCATGCTTTTAGCCGCGGCTCGCACCTGTCCCTGGGGTCCAGGCTTTTAGCTGCAGCTCACGCCTGTCTCTGGGGATCACACTTTTATCCGAGGCTCACGCCTGTCTCTGGAGTTCCTTTTAGCAGCCCTCTTAAACCCCTCTCCTCGCGCACCAGGAAATAAAGAGGGAAGAAAAAGTCTCTTGCCTCTTCGGCAGCTGCAGTCTTTTCCCCAGACTCCCTCCCGGGTAGCCATGGTGCACTAACCCCTTCAGGCTGTGTTCAAGCCGCCAACCCCAGTCCTCTCCCTGCGCTCCGACCTAAGCCCGAGCCTCAGCTCACAGCCCTGCCCACCGCAGCAGGTGAGCAGACAAGCCTCTCGGGCTGGGGAGTGCCGGTCGGCACCTATCCTCTGTGCGGGAATCTCCCCACTTTGCCCTCCGCACCCCTGTTGCTGTGCTCTCCTCTGCGGCTCTGAAGCTCCCCCCTCCACCTCCCGCAGCCTCTGCCCGCGAAGGGGCTTCCTAGTGTGTGGAAACCTTTCCTCCTTCACAGCTCCCTCCCACTGGTGCAGGTGCCGTCCCTATTCTTTTGTCTCTGTTTTTTCTTTTTTTCTTTTGCCCTACCCAGGTACGTGGGGAATTTCTTGCCTTTTGGGAGGTCTGAGGTCTTCTGCCAGCATTCAGTAGGTGTTCTGTAGGAGTTGTTCCACGTGTAGATGTATTTCTGGTGCATCTGCGGGGAGGAAGGTGATCTCCGCATCTTACTCTTCCGCCATCATCCCCTGTGTACTCCCTTATTCCCTTTTTTATCTTTTTTTTACATCTTTATTGGAGTATAATTGCTTTATGATGGTGTGTTAGTTTCTGCTTTATAACAAAGTGAATCAGTTATACATATACATATGTTCCCATATGTCTTCCCTCTTGCATCTCCCTCCCTCCCACCCTCCCTATCCCACCCCTCCAGGCGGTCACAAAGCACCGAGCTGATATCTCTGTGTGATGAGGCTGCTTCCCACTAGCTATCTACCTTAAGTTTGGTAGTGTATATATGTCCATGCCTCTCTCTTGCTTTGTCACAGCTTACCCTTCCCCTCCCCATATCCTCAAATACATTCTCTAATATGTCTGTGTCTTTATTCCTGTCTTACCCCTAGGTTCTTCATGACATTTTTTTCTTAAATTCCATATATATGTGTTAGCATATGGTATTTGTCTTTCTCTTTCTGACTTACTTCACTGAGTGACAGACTCTAGGTCTATCCACCTCATTACAAATAGCTCAATTTCGTTTCTTTTTATGGCTGAGCAATATTCCATTGTATATATGTGCCACATCTTCTTTATCCATTCATCTGATGATGGGCGCTTAGGTTGTGCTCATCTCCAGGCTATTGTAAATAGAGCTGCAATGAACATTTTGGTACATGACTCTTTTTGAATTTTGGTTTTCTCAGGGTATATGCCCAGTTGTGGGATTGCTGGATCATATGGTAGTTCTATTTGTAGTTTTTTAAGGAACCTCCATACTGTTCTCCATAGTGGCTGTACCAATTCACATTCCCACCAGCAGTGCAAGAGTGTTCCCTTTTCCCCAAACCCTCTCCAGCATTTATTGTTTCTAGATTTTTGATGATGGCCATTCTAACTGATGTGAGATGATATCTCATTGTAGTTTTGATTTGCATTTCTCTAATGGTTAATGATGTTGAGCATTCTTTCATGTGTTTTTGGCAATGTGCATATCTTCTTTGGAGAAATGTCTATTTAGGTCTTCTGCCCATTTTTGGATTGGGTTGTTTATTTTTTTTGTTACTGAGCTGCATGAGCTGCTTATAAATTTTGGAGATTAATCCTTTGTCAGTTGCTTCATATGCAAATATTTTCTGCCATTCTGAGGGTTGTCTTTTGGTCTTGTTTATGGTTTCCTTTGCTGTACAAAAGCTTTTAAGTTTTATTAGGTCCCATTTGTTTATTTTTGTTTTTATTTCCATTACTCTAGGAGATGGGTCAAAAAGGATCTTGCTGTGATTTATGTCATAGAGTGTTCTGCCTATGTTTTCCTCTAAGAGTTTGATAGTTTCTGGCCTTACATTTAGGTTTTTTTTTTCTGAGCAAGAATCTGTTAACAGTTTTCTTATTTTTGTGTTAAATACCATGGGACAGGGTTGGAAGGATGAAAAACTCAGTTAACTGCCTCACAAGGGATAAGAAAAATTCTGCCATGATGTTAGCAAAGGTAAAGGGGAAAAATTACACTGTAAGAGACACCATTTCCCCACAGAATACCTCTTGACATTTCCTGAGTGAGTGGGATTAGCAATCTAAATAAATCGTATTTCAAGAGGTAACAGCAACAGATAAAATTTAAGGGGATTATTAAAATAACATTTACAAGACTCTGAACGATTCTTGAACTCTTATTAAAACCACAAAGAAAGAACAATTCTTTATTTATGAATGTCATAAAGGCCTGAATGTGCAATGACACCTGTTAGGGATTGTCTGGTGATGTTCACGCTGTCCGGGAGCCCAACAGTCAGCTCTTACTGTGTTTCTAACCATGAAACTGTTGCAGGCGAGGCCTATATGACACTGTACACACAAAGAATGGTCACTGTGGGCCACACTACCAGTGAGATGGTAGGTTAACAAATCTTTTTCTGGTCAAGAGAAAAAAGAACAAATAGCACTCTGCATGCTTCACTCTACAAGATGAATTTCCCTAGAAAGAATCCAATGAAAATGGCTGCAATTACAACAAGAAGTGAAGGAAGAGGACTGGTGACATTATCTCTGAAGAATGCAGCTGAGGTGTATCCAGGTTTATCCGAATGTGCCACCATTATGAGCCTTAAGCCTTCATCTCTCAGGTGTCGGTTTTCTTCCAATAGCTTCATCATCTCTCCCTGGAGCCTCTTGCACTCTTCCGTGACCTTCCTCGTCTCAGTATCATTGAGGGAAACACTGTGTGGCTTTGACACGGGCCCGTCCTGCTTTGCAGCGTTCAGGGGAACGACTTTGCTGGGTTCCATGTCATTCAATTTATCATTTTCATTGGACATTTCAAATACACATCTCAATTTAGAATCCATCAATTCATCGGGTTTTGCCTCTTTCCACACGGCTTCCATATCTGGAATGTTTGGTGGAGCAAAGATGGTCTGTACCATAAACTTGTGTTTACTCTTCTCATTGGGGTAATAGTCAAAAGGCTGCAGTATTACTTTAAATTTGAGGTCTGTGGGCGGGTCGAGGACCAGGATCTGCTCGTGCTTCACCATGGCCCCAGAGATGGGCGCCATCAGAGACAGCGCAGAGTGGGAGTGCGCCCGTGGCGGGTCGCTGGCTGCGGGTGGGGGGTGGTGGCGGCAGCGGCTGCAGCACGGCTCGGCCCAACTTGATACAGGGCTAGCGCTCAGCTCACGAACCCAATGCCCGCCGCTCTGTCACCAGCTCACTGGACCACCTGCCCGTCCGCAGCTCTGGATCTCACAACTGGCTCAACCCCACACCCACATTTAGGTCTTTAATCCATTTTGAGCTTATTTTTGTGTATGGTGTTAGGGAGTGATTGAATCTCATACTTCTACATGTACCTGTCCAGTTTTCCCAGCACCAATTATTGAAGAGGCTGTCCTTTGTCCACTGTATATTCCTGCCTCCTTTATCAAAGATAAGGTGACCATATGTGCGTGGGTTTATCTCTGGGCTTTCTATCCTGTTCCATTGATCTACATTTCTGTTTTTGTGCCACTACCATACTGTCTTGATTACTGTAGCTTTGTAGTATAGTTTGAGGTCAGGGAGCGTGATTCCTCCAGCTCCATTTTTCGTTCTCAAGATTGCTTTGGCTATTCGGGGTCTTTTGCATTTCCATACAAATTGTGAAATTTTTTGTTCTAGTTCTATGAAAAATGCCAGTGGTAGTTTGATAGGGATTGCATTGAATCTGTAGATTGCTTTGGGTAGTAGAGTCATTTTCACAATGTTGATTCTTCCAATCCAGGAACATGGTATATCTCTCCACCTATTTGTATCATTTTTAATTTCTTTCATCAGTGTCTTATAATTTTCTGCATAGAGGACTTTTGTCTCCTTAGGTAGGTTTATTCCTAGATATTTTATTCTTTTTGTTGCAGTGGTAAATGGGAGTGTTTTCTTGGTTTCATTTTCAAAGTTTTCATCCTTACTGTATAGGAATGCCAGAGATTTCTGTGCATTAATTTTGTATCCTGCTACTTTACCAAATTCATTAATTAGCTCTATTAGCTTTCTGGTAGCATCTTTAGTATTCTTTATGTATAGTATCACATCATCTACAAACAGTGACAGCTTTACTTCTTCTTTTCCAATTTGGATTCCTTTTATTTCCTTTTCTTCTCTGATTGCTGTAGCTAAAACTTCCAAAACTATGTTGAATCAGAGTGGTGAGAGTGGGCAACCTTGTCTTGTTCCTGATCTTAGTGGAAATGCTTTCAGTTTTTCACCATTGAGGATGATGTTGGCTGTGGGTTTTTCATATATGGCCTTTTTTATGTTGAGAAAAGTTCCCTCTATGCCTACTTTCTGCAGAGATTTTTATCATAAATGGGTGTTGAATTTTGTCAAAAGCTTTCTCTGCATCTATTCAGATGATCATATGGATTTTCTCCTTCAATTTGGTAATATGCTGTATCATGTTGATTGATTTGTGTATACTGAAGAATCCTTGCATTCCTGGAATAAACCCCACTTGATCATGGTGTATGATCCTTTTAATGTGCTGTTGGACTTTGTTTGCTAGTATTTTCTTGAGGATTTTTGCATCTATGTTCATCAGGGATATTGGCCTGTAGTTTTCTTTCTTTGTGACATCCTTGCCTGGTTTTGGTATCAGGGTGATGGTGCCCTCGTAGAATGAGTTTAGGAGTGTTCCTCCCTCTGCTCTATTTTGGAAGAGTTTGAGAAGGATTGGTGTTAGCTCTTCTCTAAATGTTTGGTAGAATTCGCCTGTGAAGCCATCTGTTCCTGGGCTTTGGTTTGTTGGAAGATTTTTAATCACAGTTTCAATTTCAGTGCCTGTGATTGGTCTGTTCATATTTTCTGTTTCTTCCTGACTCAGTATTGGCAGTTGTACATTTCTCAGAATTTGTCCATTTCTTCCAGGTTGTCCATTTTATTGGCATAAAGTTGCTTGTAGTAATCTCTCATGATCTTTTGTATTTCTGCAGTGTCAGTTGTCACTTCTCCTTTTTCATTTCTAATCCTATTGATTTGAGTCTTCTCCCTTTTTCCTTGATGAGTTTGGCTAATGGTTTATCAATTTTGTTTATCTTCTCAAAGAACCAGCTTTTAGTTTTATTAATCTTCGCTATCGTTTCCTTCATTTATTTTTTATTTATTTCTGATCTGATATTTATGATTTCTTTCCTTCTGCTAACTTTAGAGTTTTTTGTTCTTCTTTCTCTAATTGATTTAGATGAAAGGTTAGGTTGTTTATTCAAGATGTTTCCTGTTTCTTAAGGTAGGATTGTATTGCTATAAACTTCCGTCTTAGAACTGCTCTTGCTGCATCCCATAGGTTTTGAGTCGTCGTGTCTCCATTTTTATTTTTTCTAGGTATTATTTAATTTCCTCTTTGAGTTCTTCAGTGATCACTTGGTTATTAAGTAGTGTATTGTTTAGCCTCCATGTGTTTGTATTTTTTACAGATATTTTCCTCTAATTGATATCTAGTTTCATAGCGTTGTGTTCGGAAAAGATACTTGATACAATTTCAATTTTCTTAAATTTACCAAGGCTTGATTTCTGACCCAAGATATGATCTATCCTGGAGAATGTTCCATGAGCTCTTGAGAAAAATGTGTATTCTGTTGTTTAAGAATGGAATGCCTATAAATATCAATTACGTCCATCTTGTTTAATGTATCATTTAAAGCTTGTGTTTCCCTGTTTATTTTCATTTTGGATGATCTTTCCATTGGGGAAAGTGTGGTGTTAAAGTCCCGTACTATTAATATGTTACTGTCGATTTCCCTTTTTATTGCTGTTAGTATTTGCCTTATGTATTGAGGTGCTACTATGTTGGGTGCATAGATATTTACAATTGTTATAATTTCTTCTTGGATCGATCCCTTGATCATTGTGTAGTGTCCTTCTTTTTATCTTCTAATAGTCTTTATTTTAAAGTCTATTTTGTCTGATATGAGAATTGCTACTCCAGCTTTCCTTTGGTTTCCTTTTGCATGGAGTATCTTTTTCCATCCCCTTACTTTCAGTCTGTATGTGTCTCTAGGTTTGAAATGGGTCTCTTGTCGACAGCATATATATGGGTCTTGTTTTTGTATCCATTCAGCCAATCTGTGTCTTTTGGTGGGAGCATTTAGTCCCTTTACATTTAAGGTAATTATCGATATGTATGTTCCTATTCCCATTTTCTTAATTGTTTTGGGTTCGTTATTGTAGGTCTTTTCCTTCTCTTGTGTTTCTTGCCAAGAGAAGTTCCTTTAGCGTTTGTTGTAAAGCTGGTTTGGTGGTGCTGAACTCTCAGCTTTTGCTTGTCTGTAAAGGTTTTAATTTCTCCATCAAATCTGAATGAGATCCTTGCTGGGTAGACTAGTCTTGGTTGCAGGTTTTTCTCCTTCATCACTTTAAATATGTCCTGACTGTCCCTTCTGGCTTGCAGTGTTTCTGCTGAAAGATCAGCTGTTAACCTTTTTGGGATTCCCTTGTGTGTTATTTGTTGTTTTTCTCTTGCTGCTTTTAATATGTTTTCTTTATATTTAATTTTTGACAGTTTGATTAATATGTGTCTTGGCGTATTTCTCCTTAGATTTATCCTGTATCGGACTCTCTGTGCTTCCTGGACCTCATTAACTATTTCCATCCCGATATTAGGGCAGTTTTCCACTATAATCTCTTCAAATACTTTCTCAGTCCCTTTCTTTTTCTCTTCTGCTTCTGGAACCCCTATAATTCGAATGTTGGTGTGTTTAATGTTGTCCCAGAGGTCTCTGAGACTGTCCTCAGTTCTTTTCATTCTTTTTTCTTTATTCTGCTCTGCAGTAATTATTTCCACTATTTTATCTTCCAGGTCACTTATCCGTTCTTCTGCCTCAGTTATTCTGCTATTGATCCCATCTAGAGTATTTTTAATTTCACTTATTGTGTTGTTCATCGTTGTTTGTTTCATCTGTAGTTCTTCTAGTTTCTTGTTAAATGTTTCTTGCATTTTGTCCATTCTATTTCCAAGATTTTGGGTCATCTTTACTATCATTTTTCTGAGTTCTTTTTCAGGTAGACTGCCTATTTTCTCTTCATTTGTTAGGTCTGGTGCACTTTTATCTTGCTCCTTCATCTGCTGTGTGTTTTTCTGTCTTCTCATTTTGCTTATCTTACTGTGTTTGGGGTCTCCTTTTTGCAGGCTGCAGGTTCGTCATTCCCATTGTTTTTGGTGTCTGTCCCCAGTGGCTAAGGTTGGTTCAGTGGGTTGTGTAGGCTTCCTGGTGGAGGGGACTCGTGCCTGTGTTGTGGTGGATGAGGCTGGATCTTGTGTTTCTCGTGGGCAGGTCCACGTCTGGTGGTGTGTTTTGGGGTGTCTGTGGACTTATTATGATTTTTGGCAGCCTCTCTTCTAAAGGGTGGGGTTGTGTTCCTGTCTTGCTAGTTGTTTGGCATTGTGTGTCCAGCACTGTAGCTTGCTGGTCGTTGAATGAAGCTGGGTGCTGGTGTTGAGATTGAGATCTCTGGGCGATTTTCACCATTTGATATTATGTGGAGCTGGCAGGTCTCTTTTGCACCATCTTCCTGAAGTTGGCTGTCCCACCTCAGAGGCACAGCACTGACTCCTGGCTGTAGCACCAAGAACCTTTCATCCACTCCGTTCAGAATAAAAGGGAGATAAAGTAGAAAGAATTAGTAGAAGTAGAAAGAAAGAAGGAAAGAAGGAAAGAAAGAAAGAAAGGAGGGTGGGTGGGAGGGAGGGAGGAGGGAAGGAAGGAAATAATGAAAGAAAGAAGATAAGGTAAAATAAAATAAAGTAAGACAAATTATAATAAAGTTATTAAAATAAAAAAATAATTATTAAGAAAATAAATTTTAAAAAAGGGGTGGATAGAACCCTAGGTCAAATGGTGGAAGCAAAGCTCTACAGACAAAATCTCACACAGAAGCATACACATACACACACAAAAAGTAGAAAAGGGGGAAAAATCATAAATATTGGTCTCAAAGAAAAGGGGAAAAAATCATAAATCTTGGTCTCAAAGTGCACCTCCTTAATTTAGGATGATTCGTTGTCTAAAGGAGGGAAGGAAGGAAGGAAGGAAGGAAGGCAGAGAGGGAGGGAGGGATGGAGGGAGGGAAGAAGGAAGGAAGGAAGGAATGAAGGAAGGAAGGAAGGAAAGTAAGAAAGGAAGGAAGGAAGGAAGAAAGGAAGGAAGGAAGGAAGAAGATAAAGTAAAATAAAATAAAGTTATTAAAATAAATGTTAAAAAAAATTAAAAGAAACTGATGAATAGAACCCTAGGACAAATGGTAGAAGCAAAGCTATACAGACAAAATCTCACACAGAAGCATACATATACACACTCTCAAAAAGAGGAAAAGGGGAAAAAATCATAAATCTTGCTCTCAAAGTCCACCTCCTCAATTTGGGATAATTCGTTGTCTATTCATGTATTCCACAGATGCAGGGTACATCAAGTTCATTGTGGAGTTTTAATCCGCTGCTTCTGAGGCTGCTGGGAGAAATTTCCCTTTCTCTGTTCTCACAGCTCCCAGGGGCTCAGCTTTGGATTTGGCCCAGCCTCTGTGTGTAGGTCGTCATAGGGCGTCTGTTCTTCACTCAGACAGGATGGGGTTAAAGGAACAGCTGCTTCAGAGACTCTGGCTCCCTCAGGCCAGGGGGGAGGGAGGGGCACAGAGTGCAGGGTGAGCCTGCGGCGGCACAGGCCGGCATGACGTTGCACCAGCCTGAGGCGCACCGTGCGTTCTCCTGGGGAAGTTGTCCCTGGATCCCGGGACCCTGGCAGTTGCGGACTGCACAGGGTCCCCGGAAGGGGGCTGTGGATAGTGACCTGTGCTTGCACACAGGCTTCTTGGTGGTGGCAGCAGCTGCCTTAGTGTCTCATGCCCGTCTCTGGGGTCCGCGCTTTTAGCCGCGGCTCACGCTAGTCTCTGGAGCTCCTTTAAGCAGCGCTCTTAATCCCCTCTCCTCACGCACCAGGAAACAAAGAGGGAAGAAAAAGTCCCTTGCCTCTTTGGCAGGTCTAGAATTTTCCCGGACTCCTTCCCGGCTAGCCGTGGCGCACTAACCCCCTGCAGGCTCTGTTCACGCCGCCAACCCCAGTCCTCTCCCTGCGCTCCAACTGAAGCCCGAGCCTCAGCTCCCAGCCCCGCCCGCCCCAGTGGGTGAGCACACAAGCCTCTCAGGCTGCTGAGTGCTGGTCGCCACAGATCCTCTGTGCGGGAATCTCTCAGGTTTGCCCTCCGCACCCCTGTTGCTCTGCTCTCCTCCATGGCTCTGAAGCTTCCCCCCTCTGCCACCCACAGTCTCCGCCCACAAAGGGGCTTCCTAGTGTGTGGAAACCTTTCCTCCACAGCTCCCTCCCACTGGTGCAGGGCCCATCCCTATCCTTTTGTCTCCATTTATTCTTTTTTCTTTTGCCCTACCCAGGTACGTGGGGAGTTTCTTTCCTTTTGGGAGGTATGAGGTCTTCTGCCAGCGTTCAGTAGGTGTTCTGTAGGCATTGTTCCACGTGTAGATGTATTTCTGGTGTATCTGTGGGAAGGAAGGTTGTCTCTGCGTCTTACTCTTCCACCATCTTCCCCTCGTCTCTGCCCCCCTTATTCTTATTCGCACTATTACTCTCACTGTCTCACTCACTTACTTGCCTTTGCCTCTGTCATCACATTGTCTTTTCTCTCTGAACCTCCTGCCTCCCTCTTATAAGGACCCTTTTTATTATGTTGAGCATACCCAGATAATCCAGGATAATCTTCCAATCTCAAAATCCTTACCTTAATCATATCTGCAAAGTCTCTTTTTCCATGTAAAGTAAGATAATAACAGGTTCTTGGGATTAGCACATGGACATCTTGAGTATCATTAGTCTGTGTACCACACCAGTACTCTTCAGAAGTCTTAAAATCATGAAAGATAGAGATTGAGGAACTATTGCACACTGGAAAAGACAAAGGTAACATGACAATTTAATGACATATGGGATCCTGGATTGTATACTAGACAAGAAAAGAAGGACATTAATGTGAAAACTGATAAAATTCAAATAAAACCTATGGATTAGTTAATATTATTGTGCTAATGTTAATTTCTTGGTTTTGATAATTGCACTCTGGTTATATAAGATGTTAACATTAAGGGAATTTGGATGAAGGTTATACAGAAAGTCGTATTATTTTTACAATTTTTCTGTAAGTCTAAATCATTTAAAACTAAAACATTAAAAAAGTTTTATCGATGTATACTGACACCATCAATATTTGGCATGTTTCCTCACATAGTCAATAAGTTCCATATTCACAAATATTTTAATGTCATTCAGCTCATAAGTGAATAATTATATTTCACTTTTTTCAAATAATTTTTTAAATTATGAATGAGATTGGGTATCTTTTCATACATTTATTGGTTGTTGTATTAGTTTGCTAGGGCTGCAGTAACAAAATGCCATATATTAGATAGCTTAAACAACAGAAATCTAGTTTTTCAGAGTTCTAGATGCTGGAAGTCCAAAGTCAAAATACTGGAAAGGTTGGTTTCTCTTCAGGCCTCTCTCCTTGATTGATTTCTCACTATGTCCTCATGAAGACTTCCCCTGTGTGTGTGCCTCCCTACTCTCTCTCCCTTATCTTATAAGGACACCAGTCATATTGGACTAGGACTCCATCTTTGTGACCTCATTGAACCCTGATTACCTTTTAAAGGTAATTTGGAGCCCCTATCTCCAAATACAGTCACATTAAGGGTAAAGTCTTTAAAATATGAATTTTGAGGGGATACATTTCAGTCCTTAACAGCTGTCCATTTCAGTTGAGAGATGGGGTGGCACACTTTTTTTATTGGTTTGACATTTGAATGTATGCCTATCCCTCTGATGTACCCATTTAACCTTCAATCGCTGAAAACTCCACTTTAGGATAGTGGATACATCTGTGAGAGGAAAGGGAGTACAATTGGTGAACATTGTTGATCTTAAAGTGAGTGGTAGTTACACAGAATATTTTAATCTTCTTATCTATATGGAATATTTTATAATATATCATTTAAAATATTTAGTGCGAGGTGAGGAAATGAACATCAAGTAGTTTGGTTGTAAAGGAAAGAAAAATTGGAGGCAATGGCTTTAGAGGCATTGATTCAAGAGAGAATCGTTTTAGGGCTGGGAAACATGTGCATGTTCATAAACCAGGGACAGTGGAGCTCATATGGAGGAAGATATTGAAGATCCAAGTGAGAGAGAAAATAACTGATGGAGGAAGGTCCCTGAGGAGCTTTGAGCAGATGGCCTTCAGATTATTTTATGACCTTTTAGGGAAAGAGGAAAATAAGAATAGATGCATATAAGATTGCAATCTGTGGGCATGAGGAAGCAATGTCTGTGAAAATTGAGGAGGATAATGATTGCTGCACTCCATTTTCTCAAATACAATGTAAGTTTATCTTATCTGATGAGAATAAAGGAAAATATGTGTAAAGCTGGAAGCTTGAGGAGAGTAAGAGAAGGTTTAGAACAGTCTATGAAGGGAATGGAGAGGGAGGTGACCAAGGCCATGCTAAAGGGCTGTTATTAAAGAACAATGCACACCATAAATCTAGAGTGGTACCATCCCTGATGGGCTTCACGCCTCCCCCCAAACACTGCTCAAAACCCAGTGTGTAAATATTTTCCCCCATTCTCTGGGATGTATTTTCATTTTGTTTATGGTTTCCTTTGCTGTTCAGAAGCATTTAAATTTAATTAGGTCCCATTGTTTATTTTTGTTTTCATTTTTATTGCTACAGGAAGTGGATCAGAAAAGATTCTGCTGCAATTTCTGTCAGAGAGTGTTCTCTCTCTGTTTTCCTCTAATGGTTTTATACTATCCAGGCTTACATTTAGGTTTTTAATCCATTTTGAGTTTACTTTTGTGTACGGTGTTAGGGTGTGTTCTAATTTCATTCTTTTACATGTAGCTGTCCAGTTTTCCAGCACCATTTATTGAAGAGGCTGTCTTTTTTCCATTGAATATTCTTGCCTCCTTTGTCATAGATTAGGGGACAAAAGATGCGTGGGTTTATCTCTGGACTTTCTATCCTCTTCCACTGATCTATATTTCTGTTTTTGTGCCAGGACCATACTGCTTTGATGACTGTAGCTTTGTTGTATAGTCTAAAGTCAGGGAGCCTGATTGGTGCAGCTCTGTTTTTCTTTCTCAGGATTGCTTTGGATATTTGGGATCTTTTGTGTTTCCATACAAATTGTAAAATTTTTTGTTCTAGTTCTGTGAAAAATTCCATTGGTAATTTGATAGGGATTGCATTAAATCTGTAGATTGCTTTGGGTAGTATAGTAAATTTTACTTTTATTATTGTTTGGCAATAAGCTATTTTATTTTATTTTTAAAATTTATTTGTTTAAACATCTTTATTGGAGTATAATTGTTTACAATGTTGTGTTAGTTTCTGCTGTATAACAAAGTGAATCAGCTATATGTATACATATATCCCCATATACCTTCCCTCTTACATCTCCCTCCCACCCTCCATATCCCACCCCTCTAGGTGGTCACAAAGCACTGAGCTGATCTCCCTGTGTGATGCAGCTGCTTCCCACTAGCTATTTATTTTACATTTGGTAGTTTATGTATGTCAACTTTACTCTCTTACTTCATCCCAGCTTGCCGTTCCCCCTCCTTGTGTCCACAAGTCCATTCTCTACATCTGCATCTTTATTCCTGTCCTGCTCCAGGGTTTATCAGAACCATATTTTTTTTTTAGATGCCATATGTATGTGTTAACATACGTTATTTGTTTTTCTCTTTCTGAATTACTTCACTCTGTATGACAAACTCTAGGTCCATCCACCTCACTACAAATAACTCAATTTCATTTCTTTTTATGGCTGAATAATATTCCATTGTATATATGTGCCACATCTTCTTTATCCATTCATCTGTTGATGGACACTTAGGTTGCTTCCATCTCCGGGCTACTGTAAATAGTGCTGTAATGAACATTGTGGTACATGACTCTTTATGAATTATGGTTTTCTCAGGGTATATGCCCAGTAGTGGGATTGCTGGGTCATATGGAAGTTCTAGTTTTAGTTTTTTAAGGAGCCTCCATACTGTTATCCATAGTGGCTGTATCAATTTACATTCCCACAAACAGTGCAAGAGGGTTCCCTTTTCTCCACACCCTCTCCAGCATTTATTGTTTATAGATTTTTTTTTTTTTTTTTTTTTTGCGGTACGCGGGCCTCTCACTGTTGTGGCCTCTCCCATTGTGGAGCACGGGCTTCGGATGCGCAGGCTCAGCGGCCATGGCTCACGGGTCCAGCTGCTCCGCGGCATGTGGGATCCTCCTGGACTGGGGCATGAACCCGTGTCCCCTGCATCGGCAGGCAGACTCTCAACCACTGCGCCACCAGGGAAGCCCCCGTTTATAGATTTTTTGATGATGGCTATTCTGACTGGTGTGAGGTGATACCTCATTGTAGTTTTGATTTGCATTTCTCTAATGATTAGTGATGTTGAGCATCCTTACATGTGTTTGTTGGCAATGTGTATATCTTCTTTGGAGAAATGTCTATTTAGGTCTTCTGCCCATTTTTGGATTGGGTTGTTTGTTTTTTTGATATTGAGCTGTATGAGCTGCTTGTATATTTTTGAGATTAATCCTCTGTCAGTTCCTTCAGTTACAAATACTTTCTCCCATTCTGAGGGCTGTCTTTTTTGTGTGTGTGGTATGTGGGCCTCTCACTGTTGTGGCCTCTCCCGCTCTGGAGCACAGGCTCTGGACGTGCAGGCTTAGTGGCCATGACTCACGGGCCCAGTTGCTCCACAGCATGTTGGGATCCTTCCAGACTGGGGCACAAACCCTTGTCCCCTGCATTGGCGGTGGACTCTCTACCACTGCGCCACCAGGGAAACCCGAGGGTTGCCTTTTCATCTTGTTTATGGTTTTCTTTGCTGTGCAAAAGCTTTTAAGTTTCATTAGGTCCCATTTGTTTATTTTTGTTTTCATTTCCATTTCTCTAGGAGGTGGGTCAAAAAGGATGTTGCTGTGATTTATGTCAAAGAGTGTTCTTCCTATGTTTTCCTCTAAGAGTTTTATAGTGTCTGGCCTTACATTTAGGTCTTTAACCCATTTGATCTTATTTTTGTGTATGGTGTTAGGGAGTGTTCTAATTTCATTCTTCATATGTAGCTGTCCAGTTTTCCCAGCACCACTTATTGAAGACTCTGTCTTTTCTCCATTGTATATTCTTGCCTCCTTTATAAAAGACAAGGTGACCATCCATGCATGGGTTTAAACCTCTGGGCTTTCTATCCTGTTCCATTGATCAATATTTCTCTTTTTGTTCCAGTACCATACTATCTTGATTACTGTAGCTTTGTAGTATGGTCTAAAGTCAGGGAGCCTGATTCCTCCAGCTCCATTTTTCTTTTTCAAGATTGCTTTGTCTATTTGGGTTCTTTTGTGTTTCCCTAAAAATTATAAAATTTCTTGTTTTAGTTCTGTGAAAAATGCCATTCCCAGTTTGGTAGGGGTTGCATTGAATCTCTATATTGCTTTGGGCAGTATAGTCATTTTCACAATATTGTTTCTTCCAATCCAAGAACATGGCATATCTCTCCATCTGTTGGTATCATCTTTAATTTCTTTAATCAGTGTCTTATAGTTTTCTACATACAGATCTTTTGTCTCCTTAGGTAGGTTTGTTCCTTGGTATTTTATTCTTTTTGTTACAATGGTAAGTTGGAGTGTTTCCTTAATTTCTCTTTGAGATTTTTCATCATTAGTGTATAGGAATGCATGATATTTCTGTGGATTAATTTTGTATCCTGCTACTTAGCCAGATTCATTGATTAGCTCTAGTAGTTTTCTTGTAGCATCTTTAGGATTCTCTATGTATAGTATCATGTCATCTGCACACAGTGACAGCTTTACTTCTTTTCTGCTTTGGATTCCTTTTATTTCTTTTTCTTCTGTGATTGCTGTGGCTAAAACTTCTAAAAATTATGTTCAATAATAGTGGTGGGATTGTACGCCACTATAGTACACCACTATTGTACAACTGTATTTACAGTTGTATTGCTGTAAACTTCCCTCTTAGAACTGCCTTTGCTGCATCCCGTAGGTTTTGGATCATCGTGTTTGCATTGTAAATTGTCTCTAGGTATTTTTTGATTTCCTCTTTTACTTCTTCAGTGATCCATTGATTGTTTACTACCATATTGTTTAGCCTCCATGTTTTTGTGTTTTTACAGCTTTTTTCCCTCTAATTGATTTCTAATCTCATAGCGTTGTTGTCAGGAAAGATGGTCTATATGATTTCAATTTTCTTCAATTTACTGAAGCTTCATTTGTGACCCAAGATGTGACGTATCCTGGAGAAAGTTCCATGTGCCCTTAAGAAGAAAGTAGATTCTGCTGCTTTCAGATGGAATGTCCTATAAATATCAATTAAGTCTATCTGTCCTAATGTGTCATTTAAGACTTGTGTTTCCTTATTAATTTTCTGTCTGGATGATTATAAATTGGTGTATGTGGATACCGAAGTCCTCCACTATTGTTGTGTTACTTTTGATTTACCCTTTTATGGCTGTTAGCATTTGCCTTATATGTTGAGGTGCTCCTATGTTGGGTGCATAAATATTTACAATTGTTATATCTTCTTTGATTGATTCCTTGATTGTTATGTAGTGTCCTTCCTTGTCTCTTGTAATAGTCTTTATTTAAAGTCTATTTTGTCTGATATGGGTATTGCTACTCCAGCTTTCTTTTGATTTCCATTTGCATGGAACATATTTTTCCATCCCCTCACTTTCAGTCTGTGTGTGTCCCTAGGTCTGAAGTGGGTCTCTTGTAGACAGTATATATACAGGTCTTGTTTTTGTATCCGTTCATCCAGTCTGGGTCTTTTGGTTGGAATATTTAATCCATTTGCATTTAAGGTAATTATCAATATGTTTGTTACTATTGCCATTTTGTTGTTTCTTTTGGGTCTGTTGTTGTAGTTCTTTTTCTTCTCTTGTGTTTCCCGCCTAGAGAAATTCCTTTAGCATTTGCTGTAAAACTGGTTTGGTGGTGCTGAATTCTCTTAGCTTTTGCTTGTCTGTAAAGCTTTTGATTTCTCCGTCAAATCTGAATGAGATCCTTGCTGGGTAGAGTATTCTTGGTTTTAGGTTTTTCTCTTTCATCACTTTAAATATATCCTGCCACTCCCTTCTGGCCTGCAGGGTTTCTGCTGCACAATCAGCTGATAATCTTATTGGAGTCCCCTTGTATTTTATTTGTTGCTTTTCCCCTGCTGCTTTTAATATTTTTCTTTGTATTTAATTTTTGATAGGTTGATTAATATGTGTCTTGTCATGTTTCTCCTTGTGTTTATCCTGTATGGGACTCTCTGTGCTTCTTGGACTTGGGTGAATATTTCCTTTCCCATATTAGGGAAGTTTTCCACTATAATTTCTTCAAACATTTTCTCAGACCCTTTCTCTTTCTCTTCTTCTGTGCCTCCTATAATTCAAATATTGTTGTTTAATGTTGTCCCAGAGTTCTCTGAGACTGTCCTCATTTCTTTTCAGTCTTTTTTCTTTATTCTGTTCCATGACAGTGACTTCCACCATTCTGTCTTCCAGCTCACTTATTTGTCCTTCTGTCTCAGTTATTCTGCTATTGATTCCTGTAGTGCATTTTTCTTTGGAATTATTGTGTTGTTTATCACTGTTTGTTTCTTATTTAGTTCTTCTACATCCTCGTTAAACATTTCTTGTATCTTCTCGATCTGTACCTCCATTCTATTTCCAAGATCTTGAATCATCTTTACTATCATTGCTCTGAATTCTTTTTCAGGTAGATTGCCTATGTCCTCTTCGTTTAGTTCGTCTGTAGGTTTTTACCTTGCTCCTTCATCTGCAACATATTTCTCTGTCATCTCATTTTGTCTAACTTACTGTGTTTGTGGTCTCCTTTCTGCAGACTTAAAATTCATAGTTCTTCTTGCTTCTGGTGTCTGCCTCCTGGTGGGTGACATTGGTCCAGGGGCTTGTGTAGGCTTTCTGGTGAGAGGGACTAGTGTCTGCGCTGTGGTGGGTGGAGCTGCGTCTTATCCCTCTGGTGTGCAGGGCTTTGTCAAGGGGTGTGTTTTAGGGTGTCTGTGAGCTTAGTAGGGCTTTAGGCAGCCTGTCAGCTGATGGGTGGGGCTGTTTTCCTGTCTTGCTGGTTATTTGGCATGAAGCGTCCAGCACTGGAGCTTGCAGGCAGCTGGATGGACCTGGGTCCTGGTGGTGAGATGAGGACCTCTGGGAGAACTCTCATCGGTTAATATTCCCTGGGGCTGGGAATTTTCTGGTCATCCAACCGCCAGGACTCAGCACTTCCACTACAGGGGCTCAGGTTTGACCCCCGGCCGAGGAGCCAAGACTCTGCAAGGTGTGCCGTGCAGCCAATGGAAAAAAAAAAGGAAAAGAAAACAAACAGAGAAAGAGAAACCAAGACAAACAATAAAAACAATAACATAAACAAAACTACCCAAAGAAAATAAAAATGAAGAAAACAACCAAACAAAAAAACCTCAAAACCAAAACATACAATAAAAGCAAAACTAACAAAAACCAAAAAAACAAAACTAAAACAACAAAAAAGCAAAGAAAGCGAAA
This sequence comes from Delphinus delphis, assembly GCF_949987515.2. NCBI lineage: Eukaryota > Metazoa > Chordata > Mammalia > Artiodactyla > Delphinidae > Delphinus > Delphinus delphis. Next base: position 71,394,028 of record NC_082704.1, read on the forward strand.
AATAAACACACAAAAATGACAACAAAACAAAAACAAATAAAAGGAAAAGAAAACAGATAGACAAACACCAAGACAAACAATAAAAACAAAACTGGTTATGTGGGGATCATTTCTTGTCATTTTAGGTGTTCAGGGTCCTCTACTAGTGTTCAGTAGGCACTCTGTGCAAATTGTTCCACTTGCAGATGTATTCTTTTCTTTCTTTCTTTTTTTTTTTTTGTAGTACGTGGGCCTCTCACTGTTGTGGCCTCTCCCATTGCAGAGCACAGCCTCTGGACGTGCAGGCCCAGCAGCCATGGCTCACGGGCCCAGCCGCTCCATGGCATGTGGGATCTTCCCGGACCGGGGCACGAACCCATGTCCCCTGCATTGGCAGGTGGACTCTCAAGCACTGCACCACCAGGGAAGCCTGCAGATGTATTCTTTATATACTTGTGGGGAGAAGTAAATGCCAGGTCTTCCTATTCCGCCACCTTGACTGCTTCCTCTTAAAACTGGCGGGCAGCCCCAGGTGCCAATGGGGTTTCAGCTTGTGATTTCCCTCCCAAGTGTGGCAGAGGTGTGGTTGTGGGCAGGGTCGGGAGTTGCACTGCTCTCCCCTCAGGCTCTGATGCATCTCAGTAAGGGTGGAGGGAAATGACGCTGAGCCAGGGGTTCCAGCTCTTCAGGGACCCAGACTCCAAGCCCGGCAGCAGGGCTGGGCTGCTTGGCCCTTAATCACTTGGGGAGGGAGGTGGGGGTGCCATGGAGGGAGCTGCCAGGAGTGCAGTATGCCACCTTGCCCCAAGGAGGGTCCTGGAAGCATGTCCTGGATGGGGTGGGGGCACCCACTGTGACCACAGCCTCAGCCAAACAATACTTAAACATCTGAGTTTGGAGCAGAGAAAGGCTTATTACAGAGCCTTGTAAGGAGAAGTTTGGCTCATGCCCCCGAAAACCCAAAAAATGTCTTTGTTGTTATTCTTTACAGCTTTTAGGGGAACTGCCAACTTCAATTTTATCAAAAAATCCATTTCTCAATGAATGACCTCAATCCCTACTGAGTTCATAAAAGTGTAATTTTGGCCAGGATATCAATAATGTATTCTGTTGGGTAATTTGAAGAGCAATTAAAGTGCTAGTTATATGTTATTCCTCTGATCCAATAGGAGGTTACTTCTGCTAACCTGTGGTCAGCTTTTGAGTGAAGTTGTTATACCCTTGTAACCTATAAATATGTGTTAAGTGATTGAAGTCCTGCCCTCTGTATGATACTAGAGATGTACTCTGATCATGTTTTCCAAAGACATGGTAACCAAGGATCTTTTCTGATTTATTAATTTATTCATATGAAACATCTTAGATGGAGATATAAAAAGAAGTACCAATTTATTATACATTTATCAAATTGTGTGTTTTGAAAAAGAGCAAAATGAAATGTGGATGAGATTGTTCCAGAAATTCTGGACCTTATGTAGGTGTAACCTCATAGGATGGTTGTGAGGATTAAAAGAGATAATATATATGAGAACTGATGCTGCTTTACAAATATCAGGGATTATATGTTCCTGCCAAGTTGTTCAGTTAATGGGATATGATTTTTCAGTTGACATATATTATAATTTCAGTAATGTGAGTTTTTTTCCATTTACACTTGCTCTTTAGTAGAAAAGGGCTTAAACAGATTGATTTTGAGTTTCTGTCATTCTCTTCCTTTGGCCTCTCTTTTTAAGAACATCCAGGGTCTGTAAATAAAATTTAAGTGCATCAGAAGTATTGATACTTAAAGGATTCCATTCCTAAGTCTTTCAAAAAGAGTATTCTAAAACAATTTGAATCATCATTTCTAAATTATTTATTTTCTAAGTTGGTACGTAGGTAAATTATGGAACAAGAAGATCTACCTATACACTGATCCGTAGACAGTGTCAATGATTCTTAAGTTCTCTTTCTTCCCGTCTCACCGAGCAGTATCTATCCAGGGTGCCTGAACCTAAGCTGCTGCCTTGAGACACAGAGGCCATTTGGACTGACAGAGGAAAGTTGACTTCTGTTTTCTGAACATTTTGTTTTGGAGAACTGTGGTGAATTACAGGGGAGGAAAGAGAACAGGTCTGAAGGCAGTTCTTAGCAATTTTGTTTTAAGGACAGTGCTTTATTTTAAAGTTAAGGGGACAAAATGTGGGATAGATCCATTTGAATATTAGGACTATAAAGGGACCCTGAAGACCTTCTGGTCAAGGCTCTTCATTTTACATAAAGTCCTTTTGTGCATACTTCAGTAGTGGTAACAAATTTGCATTTCTCTAACTCCATTCCCACTCATCTTCTCTTTGGAACTTTCGTCCGCCACCACCAACCTATCCCCACAGTTCTTCTTATCTCACTTGTGCTTTGCAAACTCATCTTCTTAGTTATACAGTCTGGCATTGGCCATTTCCCTCCTTTATTACTGCTGAGATCATTGTATTGGGGCTAGAAAAAAGCAGGTCTGCCTCTTAAATTTAGATCTGTATTCAGGGAACATGGAATCAGGGTATGTGCCAGTATGGGGCAATGTACTTTTATCTCATTCAGTCATTATTCTAACTCTGTGAATGATGGATATTATTGTTTCCATTTTTTTTTGGATTAGGAAACAGGCACAGAATGTGGTAAGTGACCAAGCTGACACTTAAATCTAGGTCTGTTGGGTTAAGTCTGCACCTCAGGGAATGGGGACCTGTTTTATGTGAGATGTTAAAGACAACAGCAAGTTGTACTTGTCTTTACATCACTGATGTTGACTTAGCTCTTCTAACCTCTCCTGAGTTCCTTCATTATTGACAGTCTTTCCCTTCTACTGGGTGGTAAGCTGCTTTTGAATCCTACAGGATCTTGCTTTACTGCCTTAAGTACAGTTTTCTGGGTGAATAATTATTTTCATAATAATTGGAAAATCTATTATCAATGTATGTGAAAAGGGATTTTATTCTTATCTTTAAAGATGTATGGTTGGAAACCATGGTTGAGGGAACTGAATGGTGCAGTCTTTGTTGAAGATGTAGATGCTTAAGGAAAGTTATGCCTGTAAGTTGGCCAGAGAAAGCTAGGTTGTTCTCAATGCAGAGTTTGTGGGAACTCAAATGCTGCCTATGTTCCCAAATATCCAAATGGGATCTTGTCCAGGAAAAACAATGTACTGGATCTTGTCCATTACATTGTAGCAATGTAATGGATTTGGGGAGGCAAACAAGAGTCCCTTTTAAGGACCAACTCTGATTTATGTATTTTTCAGACACCTAGTTTAGCAACCCAGAGGAAACAGAAACTTCTAGTCCTGGTCTGTGCCTCCTGTTTTCTCTGAAATGTGGCTTCTGTGAATTTTGGACTGCCACCAGAGGGCAGCAAAGGAATAGATAAATGTTTCCCTCTACCTCTGCTTTCTGGAATGATAGGTAGGTAGGTAGATAGATAGATAGATAGGTAGAATAGGTAGATGATAGATATTTTAAAATATAAGTAAATATAAATATAGATTTATACTTAACAGATTTATATTTTATATATTTAAAAATATATCTCTATGTATCTATCTACATATATACATATAAGTACACACACACATGCGCACACACACACGGAGAGAGAGAATCTAATTAAACCAGGTTTATACGTCATTGCCTTTAAATTCTGAAATGATAGAGTTAAGCTAAAAGTTATTAAAAATAATATTTGTATTAGCCTGTACATGTGAGGATACTTTCAGAGTATAATATGCAGTTAACTGGGGATTTGACAAGCATTTCAAGTGAATCTTCAGAAAAAAATATCTTTAAGTAGTGAATATTAAAAGCAAAGTGTAACCTGAAGACAAATGTCTGTGCAGAGAATTATCAGATTGAGAAACTTCAGATATGTTCATTAGTCATCGTGAATCTTTGAAAACATAGATTTAAGCTTTAAGTTTTCAATTGTAGCTAAATCAAGATCTTCACACATTTCCCGAAAGACTAGTTCTCTTCATTTTGAAGTGAGGTCAGGACCTGTTTGAAGTGAATAAGCATGTCCAAGCCTGATGAGATAGTGTGATAAGTGTAGGATACAGCTGTGAGCTGGGGTTTACCCCTCAATGTTCAGAGAGCTGAAACATTCCCCATGAGTCACCCTTTTGATGCTTGTCAACCTAAGAATTATTCTCAAGACTCAGCAAAAGGCGGGAATACCCTCTCCCGTCCTTTTCCTCTTTCCAGCTGGCACTGAAACAAAAATTACAATACAATGAACAATAGTTTATCTAACAATAGTTAGATAAATGAACAATTTATCTAGAGCTTGCTATGTGCCACAGACTGTGCTAAATGTTTGACATTCAACATCTTCAACATCTCTTTGAGTCCTCATAACTTTTACGAGGTATTTCCTCATTTTACTTAGAGGTAACTGAGGTCTAGAGAGATTAGATTTGTTATGGATATCGAAGTCAAATACTTGATTTTATTGTATTTTTGAGGCTTCTGATTTGCTTGAGAGAGAGAGAATGAGAATGAGAGAATGAATATAGAATCAGAGTTTTTTGAGAATTTTAAAAGCTTTCCAAAATCATATAGCCCGTTCCCCTCAATGGCCAATGATTTTCTCATACCGTATACTTTTGCCTTTGCTATTCTCCTTTGGGTGTTCTGAGTCTCAGCTTTGAACATCAGAGTCTGGATAATACAGTTAAGACTGGGGCCACTGTGCTAGTGGGTCAGGTATGTGTACTTTGAAGTAGACTGAGTTCCTCAGTCTGGTGATACTGCCTATAGGGATTTTGGGAACCAGGAATCAGTGGAGGAGCATTGAGATTGGGTGAACTTTTTCTTTGCTCTGAGATTTTGGGACTGATGGCTGAGTCACTGCTACTTTTTTGGATTAAGACTTTTAAAAATATCCCTGAAAATGCCTAGGCCTCCTCTGTAGGTTTTCCAAGTATCCCTACAGGTGAGAATATTATAGAAAGAATGGAAAAATAACTTTGGAAGCAGATGACCCTCAGGGTGAATCCCACCTCCGTCCTTTGCTAGCCGAGTAGTCTTCAACAAGCCAGTCTACCTCCCTGAGGCTTGTTTCCTTCATTTTAAAAATGGGGCTAATAATTAGGCTTACCTCAGTTGTTGGGAGCGTTCAACGAGATAAATATATCAAGTACTTTGTACATAGTATTGCCCACCAAATTCTAATGCCTTCCCACCCCTTTATTATATTGACAGGAGATTAACTTTATCTTAGTGGTGACATTCTTCCATAATCCCTGGTATATATTAAGTCTTTGTAGTCAATGTGGTGTTTTCTAGAGGTCCTTAGATCATTGTTAATTCATGGTTGTTAGATGATGCGGAACTCTTCACTTCTCCAGCCTTAAAGTGTCCTAAATAGGTATAAAAGTAAAACTCCACTTGAAACCTGTCCTTCCACTCTTAGTAGAAAGCATAAATCCATGCCAAGCGGATGGAGGTGTCCTTAGCAGGATCTGACTTCATTCTTTCCTCAGTATCCTCTTCCCAAGGCAACTGGCCAGAGGAATGGACTGACAGAGCATGGATTATAGACATATTAGATATAATCAGTGGGAGTATAAAAGAGTTTCATATAAGAGGTACTGTGTTTTAAGGGGATAGGGCACCAGATTGGGGGTTAGAATTCTTGGGTTCTAGTCTAAGTTCTACCACCTACTAGCTTTGGAGCCTTGGGCAAATCGCTTCCTCTCTTTGGACATTAGTTTTCCCTTATATACTGTATGTGTAGGACTAGATAGGATTCTAGAATGTGTCCTGTAGAAGAACCTTAAAGTCTACGTGTTGCAGAGACCAAAGACAGGCCTGGTGACAGCCCTCTTTAAAAAAATGTTGGCTCTTAGTAACAACAGACATGACATTTTCAAAGTTCTGTGCATACTCTAAGATAACTTGGTGACACATTTGATGTTTAAAGTGGTCTCTGCCAAATGCTAAGAGATTATTTTTGACCCCATCACCACCTTTGTTTCTAATGAAGTTCAGAGAATAGTTTTTCTGATATAACCAGGCCTCAGAAAGTGCAACACAGACTCAGCCAGAGTGTAAATGGAGACTCAGTGGAAAGCTGAGATTCATCGGGGCCAAGTCTTAAATCTTTGATTTATAGAAAGGCAAGATGCTTTTTGTACAATCTGATATTTGCAGCCTTGAAGAGGCATCTGGGGAGAATCTGGATGGTTACTCAGTTCTGCCAAAATTTCCAAGAGTTTGGATGACTGTGGATCTCATGGCTTTTGGCAATTGAAAAATGATTGTGTTGTGTTAAATTTCTTCTATTTTTCACGCCTAAAAACTTGACAGAAGAAACTGGGAGGGGGTTAATATATGATGAAACTCAGGAAAGAGTTTCATGAACCGCCTTCCCAGTGAAGGTGATACTTCTTCTGTCTGTGCCTCAAAGCACAACAAATATTGTCATCCAGATTTAGTCCTCAGGAACCTTCAGAAGAAGGATTTCCAGGAGTTGGACTCCTGACCACCCCAGACAATAACCAAGGCCCAACGAGTGAAATAGTATCCCTTGGATATTGAGTTCTCTTAGCCCAGGCCTTTAGAATTCAACTCAGCTAATATCCACTCAGGGCTAACCATGTTCCCAGAAAAAAATATCATTGGTTTGCCCTCAGACTCTGCACTGGCTACCCTCTGTGATTTTTCCTGAAGTCACTATCAAAGACCACAAAATTCTACGTGTTCTTAACCAGTCTACAGAAAGCCAAATCAGTCTGCCCTCTTTCTGGAGTTTTGGAAAGTGGGAAAATAAGTTTGACTTGATACTGTTTCCACCCAAGGAATTACTTTTTAAATTTAAAATGTTTCCTTCTATGTTATATAGTGGAAAGAGTGTTAATCTTGAAATCAGACAAATCTGAGTTCATACCATAGCCCTGCCACTTATGCCTTCTCCTGCTACTGCTATCACTTCCCCTTTACAATGATTGCATGAGATACAGAGGAGCTAGTTTTGTATCCTGTGCCACCTGGTATTTGGCTCCATCTACCCCACACATTATGACTGTCCTATTCCTTTAGGATTTATTTCTTCTATATTCAGAGGGTATATAGTTGTTCATTTCTCAAAACATGCTTTTCATGGATACTCAAGAAGTCAAAAGAAAATTAAGTAAAACAGACAGAGTTTATTTTCTTGGGCCTCTCTTAACACTTTTTCATCTCTAAAAGTTTCCCCCTCATTAAAATTAGGTTGTCAAAATTAAGTCCAGAGATCTTGGGCCCATCATCTATTCTTCCTCTCTTAAGAGAAACTATAGATATTTTGCCAGGTTTTCATTCCCAAGCCACTAGTTATATCTTAGTTTGTAGTCCTCTTTTCAAAGAATTGATGATACAAATTAAATTTCATAAATACTAAATTCTTATCACATACCAGGCAAAGTTCTAGGCACTGGGGATACACTTGTAAATAAAACAAAGGCCTTATTTCATGGATCTTATATTCTATCGGGGAGGGACAAATGATAGACAAGTCAATATATTTGTCAGGTGGTGATAAGTGCTCTGCAGAAAAAACAAGGTAAGGGATGGATATCTTATAGAAGGTGGTGTTAATATGATACTTAGGCAGAAAACTGAATAAAGTAAGGGTATTAGCCATGGTGGATATCTTGGGGAAGAGCAATTCCAAGAATAGTAAACAATGAGTGCAAAGATCATGAGGCAGAAGTGTGCTTGGCATGTTGAACAGCAAAGAGGCCAAAGTGGCTAAGGTTGAATGAGCAAGGAGGACATATTTACTCCATTTCTTTTCCCGAAGGGAATAGCAGTAATACATAGGTTAAAAAGAGATCTGATGTGGGGCATTTGGAGGGCCCACAGAACAGAGAGGGAGGTAAGTGTATTCTTCCTACTATAGTAATTGCCAGTATTTTCACATTAAATCTTGGCTCCAAGGTTTACATCTGTAGGTCAGCTTTGGGGAGGATGTTGCAACCCATTTTGACTGTAGGGTTATCCAGGCCATGTTTTAATTTTAGAAGGACACACAACAGGAAGTATCCCCTCTGTTTTTCTAGTCTTTTCTCATTTAGAGAAACTGTGGTTTTAAGCCTACTGAGCATCTTCTCTGAACACTGCCTATGGGCACATCGGCAGAACTGGCCTCAAAATGTTCTCAACCAATGTCTCAGTCTACCTGGAGGAGACAGAGCCTGTAGAGATGGTACCCTGTTCAGGTGCATTTGGTAGCTCTCATTACAAACCCCCAAAGTTAGTGACCCCTTATCCTTCTTGGGGCCTGGGTAGCTCCTTGAAGATGAGCAGGCTTCAAGGAAGGAGTTTGTCGATGAGAAGCAAATAATTGGTGTAACTAGAGGAGAGAAATAAAATAATTTAATCTGGCAGAGACCTTGAAGAGCTATCACGTCCACAACTTTTGATTTGCATAGCACATAACCACTTCATCCCTTATTGCTTTAATCTCAACCTCCCTCTGTCCCCCAATTCCTTCCCCTTCCATCTCACCTCTCCCTCCCTCTCTCCCTGCTTCTCTCCAAGGAAATGTGAGTTTAAGTCCTTTTTAGGGTTGCAATAGTTACCATTTATAGAATGCTTAATATGTTCCAGACTAGGCTCTTTACATACGTCGTCTCATTCAATCATCACAACAACCCTATGAGGTAAATGGTATTATTATCACTATTTTGCAACTGAGGTTTGCAAAATGCAAACTGAGCCTCAAGTTTGAGGCTCATATAGTTTAAGTACTTTGCCCAAGGTTGCATAGGTAGTAAGTGGCAAAGCCTCTACACAGCTGATTCTGACTCAAAGCTACCTCTTTAATCTCTATTTTATACTCTATTTCCCCAATTCCAGTTGGAGAAGAAGCAAGTGAGAAAAATCTCTATTGTTTAATAGGCCTTGAGGGGCCTGGCAGCCAAGATCCATCCATTCATTCTAAAAAATATCATTGAGCTGCTTCCTCTTGCCTGGTGTCCTAGTAAGGGCCTAGCTTGTAGATATGAATGAGATAAAAATCTCTAGTGGCAGGAAGCTCATGTTACTGGCAGGGAATTTGGAGCAACTAACACTCAGGGTACAGTGTAATAACTACTGTGATGAAGATGTACATCAGATGCTATGGGAGCAAATGGAAGTGGAACATATCTCTGTCATGGGAGTCAGCTAAGGCTTCACACAGTGTTAATGAATGAGTTGAGACCCCAAAGTTAAAAGGGAATGAATTAATTAAGGTACAGGCTAACTTCCTTTAACAAAGAGCACAGCAAATTCAGTGGCTTAAATAAGAGAGAAGTTCATTTTGCTTTCATATAAAAGTCCAGAGGTGAACAGTCGAAAATCGGTGGAGTAGCTCTGCTGTCCTTACCACTTGGCCTTAATGTTTGGGCCCTACATACCTGTTCCATTGGTCTTCATCAAAGAGAAGGGGAAAAGAGACAATGGAATGCAGACAATTTCTTTATAAAAAGATGATCCAGAAGTTTGCATACATCACTTCCACTTATATTTTATTGTTTAAAACTAAAGTGCATGGCCTTACTTTGCTATAAGGGAAGCTGGGAAATGTAGGTATGGGTATTCAGCTAAAACTCAGTGAGTTCTATTATTAAAAGGAAGAAGGGCAAATGGATACCGTAGTATAGGGTGAAGGTAGGAATAAATGGAAGATGAGACTGGAGATTGTAGGCAGTGGCCAGATTATAGAGCACCTTGTGTACTAACTACAGAGTTTGGACTTTGTCTCAACAATATTGTGGAGTCACTAAAATATTATAAGCAGAGGAGTAAGACAATTATATTTTGAGTTTAGTTATTGATACTTTGGTAGGTTAAAAAAAGAGTGACATGAGGCACAGAGAACAGTTAGAAGACCACTGTAGTAATATTAGAGAGACATAATGAGACTTTGAACTGAGGCAGTGTCAGGGAACAGAGAGGACAAATTAGAGAGATATTAAGGAAGTATAATTGATGGATCTTATTGACTTAATGGATATGGGATGTGAGAGAGAGGGAGGATGCTAGGGTAATAATGCCCAGATTTCTGGCTTGGACATTAGCATTATTTTAAGAAATAAACCGTTACAAGAAAAGAGTTAAATATGTTTAATTTTAGAAATGTTGAGGTTGAGATACCTCTGGGATATCCAGATGGCAGTATTGAGTAGGCAATTATATATATTGGTATAGAAACTATTAGAGAAAACTGATAGTGTAGGCCATGAGAGTACATGAAATTATTGAGAGAGAGAATGAGTCTAGATTAGTGAGATCATTAGAGGACTGAGAATACAATACTGGGGAAGATCAGCATTTAGGAAGAGCCAGTAAAAGAGACTGGGCAGTGTTCAGAGATGTAGAAATATAGTTATTCAGAAAGGTAAACAAGGATAAAGAAGATGTGGTACATATATACAATGGAATATTACTCAGCCATAAAAAGAAATGAATTGAGTTATTTGTAGCAAGGTGGATGAAACTACAGACTGTCATACAGAGTGAAGTAAGTCAGAAAGAGAAAAACAAATACCATATGCTAACACATATATATGGAATCTAAAAAAAGAAAACAAAAGGTTCTGAAGAACCTAGGGGCAGGACAGGAATAAAGACACAGACATAAAGAATGGACTTGAGGACACAGGGAAGGGGAAGGGTAAGCTGGGACGAAGTGAGAGAGTGGCATGGACATATAGACACTACCAAATGTAAAATAGATAGCTAGCTGGAAGCAGCCGCATAGTACAGGGAGATCAACTTGTTGCTTTGTGTCCACCTAGAGGGGTGGGATAGGGAGGGTGGGAGGGAGACACAAGAGGGAGGAGATGTGGGGATGTATGTATATGTGTAGCTGATTCACTTTGTTATACAGCAGAAATTAACACACCCTTGTAAAGCAATTATACTCCAATAAAGATGTTTTAAAAATAAATAAATAAAAATAAAATCACCCAGTTAGTTCTCCCTTCTCACCTGGGAGAAGGGAGAACTAACTAACACAATTTAACACATCATTTTATTCAGATATGATTTAGACACAGCATGAACATTAGCTCAAAAATTTTATTATTCCTGTATTTTTTCCAAATGACAAGTATTTAAAAATAAAATCACTCAGTTCTCCCTAAAAAAAAAAAGAAAGGTAAACAATAAAGCATTCTTAGATCAGGAATGTCAGCTTGTATCAAGTGCTGCAGCAAAGTAAAAGTAAGGATTGAAACGTGCCCATAAGATTTGGGAATTAGGAGGTTAGTGGTGATTGTTATGAAAACGGTTACAGAAGAGCGGTGTGGACAGAGACCAGGTTGAACAGCAAATGGGATACAAAAAAGTGGAGGCTGGGGGATTGTGGAATAACACCAACAAGATGGCAGTGTAGGAATTTCTAGCACGGCTCTCTTTTGCAAAATAACAATTTGAACAACTATCTGCACACAAAAATATCTTCACAATAGCTAAGGAATCCAGGTGAGGGATTACAATACCTGGTGAATCACAGAAATAAGAAAAACAATGAGGAAGAAAGATAGAGTCACCTGTCTTTCACCCCTCTCCCAAGCTCCAGCAGCCCATTGTGGAGAGACACACTCCTCATGGAAGAGGAGAGTGAAATGAGCATCTGATTTCACTGTTAACCCCAGTACTGGCTGGCCCCAGCATCAGACCTACTACTGCAGACTTAGGTGTCTCCCATGGCCCCAGGCTCCCAGTGGGCTCCTGCAAACCCAGGCCCCTAGCCCACCCAGTTATCCACCAGCTTCTGTGGCCCCAGACAGTTCCCACAGTCTCAGACAGCTCCTGTAGCACCAGGCTCCCAGCAGCTTCCTGCAAACCCAAACTCCCAAAACACCCAACATCACTGAGCACCTATAACCCCAGGCAGCTCCCAAGGCATGAGGCAACAAGTGGGCTCCCACAAACCCAGGCTCCTGGCCCACCCCATTGTCAGCCAGCTCTCATGTCACCAGGCTACTGGTGAGTTCCTATGAATGCAGTTTCCTGATCCATTCCAGAATGGGTCAGCCCCCAAAGACCTAGCCTCTAGACCAGCTCACATAGACCAAGGCTCCCAGCCTAACTCAATGCCAGGATTGCCCCTATGGCTCAGGGTCCAGGCAGGCTCCTGTCAACCCAGGCTTCTGGCCCACCTCAGTGCCAGGCAAGCACCTGTGGCCTCAGCTTATAGTCTGGCTCCCAGAGAACCAGACTCCTGGCCTGAACTAGCAACAGGCTGACCTCCATAGACTTAATCTCCAGGCTGACCCTTGAGACCCCAGATTACAGTCCATCTTCTATGGCGCTAGGCTCCAGGTTTGCCCAAAGGGCAGACCAGCCCCCATCACCCTAGGTTTTAGTCCAGTCCCTATGAAATCAGCCTCCTTGACCCATCTGGCACCAGAATAGTCCCCATGGACCCAGATGGTAGGGCCACCCCAGTGATCCCCTGAGCCTAGTCAGCCCCCATGGACCCAGATCCAGATTCATCCACATGAACCCAGATCACAGGCCCATCACTGCAGACTCAAGTGTCAGGCCTACCTCAGTGAATCCAAGCCCCATGTCCATACGCTTGGATCCAAACACCAGGCCTGCCTGCCTGCTGACCAAGGTGCCAGACCTGCCTGCCCAAGAACTCAAGCAGTAAGTCTCCTTCTGGACACCACCATATGGCCCATCCAGAATCTCAGTATGAGAATGTGGAGAAAAGGGAACCCTAGTACATTGTTGGTGGGAATGTAAACTGGTGCAGCCAATATAGAAGGCAGTATGGATGTTTCTTATAAAACTAAAAATAGGACTACAATATGATCCAGCAATTCCACTCCTGGGTATATATCTGAAGAAAATGAAGACATTAATTTGAAAAGATACATGCACCCCAATGTTCTTCACAGCATTATTTACAATAACCAAGATATGGAAGCAACCTAAGTGTCCATCAATAAATGAATGAATAAAGTGGCTGTATATATATATATATATATATATATATACACACACACAATGGACTATTAGCCATAAAAAGACTGAAATTTTTCCATTTGCAACAACATGGATAGATTTAGAGGGTATTATGCTAAGTGAAATAAGTCAGACAAAGACAAATGGTGTATGTTATCACTTATATGTGGAATCTAAAAAATAAAACAATTGAATAAAATATAACAAAACAGAAACACTCACAGATATAGAGAACAAACTAATGGTTATCAGTGGGGTGAGGGAAACGGGGAGGAGCAATATAGTGGTAGGTGATTAAGAGGCATGTGTGTATACTATATATAAAATAAATAAGCTACAAGAATATATTGTATAGCACACGGAATATAGCCAATATTTTATAATAACTTTAAATGGAGTATAATATATAAAAATATTGAATCACTATGTTGTATACCCGAAAATAATATAATATTGTAAATCAATTATACTTTCATTAAAAAAAGAAATTCAATGGACTATAAGAAAACAAGATAAACAAGTAGACGAAATTAGGAAAGCAATGCATGAACAAAATTAGAAGTTCAACAAATGAACAGAAACCATTAAAAAAAAAAGAAATCCTAGAGTTCAAAAATCAATGACTAGACTGAAGAATTCAATAGAGAGCTTCAATATTACACTCTACCAAATAGAAGAAAGAATCAGTGAATTAGAAGAGTCATTTGAGACCATCCATTCAGAGGAGCAAAAAGAAAAGAGAATGAAAAAGAGTGGAGAGAGTCTATGTGAATTATGGGGTCCATTAAAAGAAAGAATCTATGCATTATTGGAGTCCCAGAAGTCCGAGAAGGAGAAGAATGGGAGAAAGCTTATTTAAAGAAATAATGGCTGAGAACTTCTTAAATCTAGGGATACACTTATGAAGCTAACTATCTCAAAATGTCAACCCAAAACAGTCTTCTCCAAGACACATTATGATGAAACAGTCTAAAATCAAAGACAGAGAATTTTAAAAGCAGACAGAAGGAAAAAAACCCTCACATATGAAGGAACCATTATAAGGCTATCAGCAGATTCCTCAGCAGACACCTTGCAGGTCAGGAAAGAGTTGGATGATATATGCAAAATGCTGAAAGAAAAAAAAAACCTTCCAACCATGAATATTTTACACAGCAAAGTCATCTTTCAGAAATGAAGGAGAGATAAAGACTTTACCAAACAAACAAAAGCTGAGGGAGTTTATCAACACTAGACCTGCCTTTCAAGAATACTGAAAGGAGTTGTTCAAGCTGAAATGAAAGGACACTAGTAATGCAAAAATATATAAAAATATAAAACCTACTGGTAGAGGTAAGTATATAGTGAAATTCAGAATACTTTAATACTGCAATATGTTGGTGTGTTAATTATGTAACTCTAATATAAACTCATTCTTCTCAAGTGCACATGGAACATTCTCTAGGATAGATAATAAGTTAGGTCATAAAATAAATGTAAGCAAATGTAAGAAGCTTGAAATCGTACCAAGTATTTTTCTGATCACAATGGTATGAAACTAGAAATTAATTACAGGAAGTAAACTGGAAAATTTACAAATATGTGGGAAACAACACACTTCTGAACAACCAATGGGTCAAGCAAGAAATCAAAAGGGAGGTCAAAAACTATCTTGAAAGGCATGACAATAGAAAAACAACCAATCAAAACTTATGGATGCAGAAAAGGCAGTTCTAAGAGGGGAATTTTACAGTAATAACATTTACATTAGACAAAAGAAAGATCACAAATAAACATTCTAATTTAACACCTCAAGAAACTGGAAAAAGAACAAACTCAGCCCAACGTTTGCAGAGGGAAGGACATAAAAAAGATCAGAGCAGAAATAAGTGAAATAGAGACCAGGTAAACCATAGAAAGAGGAATGAAACTAAGTTGAGTTTTTTAAAAGATAAGTAAAACTGAAAACCTTTAGCTGGACTAATAAATAAAGAGAGAAGATGCAAATGTATAAAATCAAAAATGAAAAGAGATACACGACAGAAATACAAAGGATAATAAGAGACTACTATGAATAATCATATGTCAACAAATTGGAAAACCTAGAAAAATGGATAAATTCCTAGAAATATACAAGCTACCAAGACTGAATTATGAAGAAATAGAAAATCTGAACAGACTAATAGTGAGTGAGGAGATTGAATCAGTATTCAGAAGTCTGCCAAAAAAGAAAAGCTCAGGTCCAGATTGTTTCATTGGTGAATTCTACCAAACATTAAAAGAAGAATTAATGCCAATTATTCTCAATTTAAAAATTTGAAAGGAAAAAAAACTCCCAAACTCATTTTATGAGGCCAACATTACCCTCATGCCAAAGCCAGATAAGGACTCTACAAAAAAAAAGGAGGAGGAGGAGGAAAGAAAGAAAACTGTAAGCCATAGGCCAATATACCTGATGAATATAGAAGCATAAATTCTCCACAAAATACTAGCATACTTAATTGAACAGCACTTTAAAAGAGTCATAGACCATAATCAAGTGGAATTTACTTCTGGGATGCAAGGATGGTTCAACATATGCAAATCAAAAAATGTGATACACTACATTAATAGAATGGAAAATAAAAATCTCAATATATGCAGAAAATTCATTTGCCAAAATTCAGAATCCTTTCATGATAAACACTCTCAGCAAATTGGGTATGGAAAGAACAAACTTGAACATTACCAAGAACATATAGGAAAAGCCCACAGCTAACATCATACTCGATGGACAAAGGTGGACAACTGTCCCTCTAAGATCAGGAACAAGATAAGGATGCTCATTGTGACCACTCCTATTCAACACAGTACTGGAATCCTAGCCAGAGCAATTGAGCAAGAAACAGAAATAAAATACATTAAAATTAGACAGGGCTATGAATTTCTGATAATTCTTTATTGGATGCAAGACATTGTTAATTTTACCTTCTTGTATGATGGCCATTTTTTATTGCTATAAATAATGTTCTTAAGCTTGTTTCTGGGGTGCAGGTAAATTACCCAAGAACAGCTTGATGCTTTCAAGTATTTCCCTTAGGCTTTTTTAGGCAGAAAATGAATACGATTTAGTCTAGGGTTAATTTTTCTTCATTAATGGGGCAAAATTTGTCTGTGTACTGTACTCAGTACCCTATGAATTATTTAATAATCCACTGTGGCTGGTGAGGACAGGAATTCTTCCAGCCACTGTGTGATCTTAGGTAATTGCTTCCTCTAATTCTTTCATGTGGTTCTTGCATCACACGTAGGTATTGATTAGTAGGCAGCTAAATTCGGTTTTTTTAACATCTTTATTGGAGTATAATTGATTTACAATGGTGTGTTAGTTTCTGCTGTATAACAAAGTGAATCAGCTATACATATACATATATCACCGTATCTCCTCCCTCTTGTGTCTCCCTCCCACCCTCCCTATCCCACCCCTCTAGGTGGTCACAAAGCACCGAGCTGATCACCCTGTCCTATGCAGCTGCTTCCCACTAGCTATCTATTTTACATTTGGTAGTGTATATAGGTCCATGCCACTATCTCATTTTGTCCCAGGTTACCCTTCCCCCTCCCCGTGTCCTCAAATCCATTCTCTACATCTGAATCTTTATTCCTGTCCTGCCCCTAGGTTCTTCAGAACCTTTTTTTTTTTTGGATTCCATATATACGTGTTAGCATATGGTATTTGTTTTTCTCTTTCTGACTTACTTCACTCTGTATGACAGACTCTAGGTCCATCCACCTCACTACAAATAACTCAATTTCATTTCTTTTTATGGCTGAGTAATATTCTATTGTATATATGTGCCACATCTTCTTTATCCATTCATCTGTTGATGGACACTTAGGTTGCTTCCATGTCCTGGCTATTGTAAATAGAGCTGCAATGAACATTGTGGTACATGACTCTTTTTGAATTATGGTTTTCTCGGTATATGCCCAGTAGTGGGATTGCTGGGTCATATGGTAGTTCAATTTGTAGTTTTTTAAGGAACCTCCATACTGTTCTCCATAGTGGCTGTATCAATTAACATTCCCACCAACAATGCAGGAGGGTTCCCTTTTCTCCACACCCTGTCCAGCATTTATTGTTTATAGATTTTTTGATGATGGCCATTCTGACTGGTGAGAGGTGATGCCTCATTGTAGTTTTGATTTGCATTTCTCTAATGATTAGTGATGTTGAGCATCATTTCATGTGTTTGTTGGCAATCTGTATATCTTCTTTGGAGAAATGTCTATTTAGGTCTTCTGCCCATTTTTGGATTGGGTTGTTTGTGTTTTTGATATTGAGCTGAATGAGCTGTTTGTAAATTTTGGAGATTGATCCTTTGTCAGTTGCTTCATTTGCAAATATTTTCTCCCATTATGAGGTTTGTCTTTTGGTCTTGTTTATGGTTTCCTTTGCTGTGCAAAAGCTTTTAAGTTTCATTAGGTCCCATTTGCTTATTTTTGTTTTTATTTCCATTTCCCTAGGAGGTGGGTCAAAAAGGATCTTGCTGTGATTTATATCATAGAGTGTTCTGCCTATGTTTTCCTCTAAGAGTTTGATACTGTCTGGCCTTACATTTAGGTCTTTAACCCATTTTGAGTTTATTTTTGTGTATGGTGTTAGGGAGTGTTCTAATTTCATTCTTCTACATGTAGCTGTCCAGTTTTCCCAGTACCACTTACTGAAGAGGCTGTCTTTTCTCCATTGTATATTCTTGCCCCCTTTATCAAAAATAAGGTGACCATAGGTACGTGGGTTTACCTCTGGACTTTCTATCCTTTTCCACTGATCTATATTTCTGTTTTTGTGCCAGTACTATATTGTCTTGATTACTGTAGCTTTGTAGTGTAGTCTGAAGTCTGGGAGCCTGATTCCTCCAGTTTCGTTTTCCTTTCTCAAGATTGCTTTGGCTATTGTGTTTCCATACAAATTGTGAATTTTTTTGTTCTAGTTCTGTAAAAAATGCCATTGGTATTTTGATAGGGATTGCATTGAATCTCTAGATTGCTTTTGGTAATATAGTCATTTTCACAATGTTGATTCTTCCAGTCTAAGAACATGGTATATCTCTCCATCTGTTTGTATCATCTTTAATTTATTTCATCAATGTCTTATAGTTTTCTTCATACAGGTCTTCTATCTCCTTAGGTAGGTTTATTCCTAGGTATTTTATTGTTTTTGTTGCAATGGTAAATGGGAGTATTTCCTTAATTTCTCTTTCAGATTTTTCATCTTTAGTGTATAGGAATGCAAGAGATTTCTGTGCATTAATTTTGTATCCTGCTACTTTACCAAATTCATTGATTAGCTCCAGTAGTTTCTGGTAGCATCTTTAGGATTCTCTATGTATAGTTATCATGTCATCTGCAAATAGTGGTGGCTTCACGTCTTCTTTTCCGATTTGGATTCCTTTTATTTCTTTTTCTTGTCTGATTGCTGTGGCTAAAACTTCCAAAACTATTTTGAATAATAGTGGTGAGAGTGGGCAATGTTGCCTTGTTCTTGATCTTAGCGGAAATGATTTGTTTTTCACCACTGAGGACGATGTTGGCTGTGGGTTTGTCATATATGGCCGTTATTATGTTGAGGTAAGTTCCCTCTATGCCTACTTTTTGGAGGGTTTTTATCATAAATGGGTGTTGAATTTTTGTTGAAAGCTTTTTCTGCATCTTTTGAGATGATCATATGGTTTTTCTCCTTCAGTTTGCAAATATGGTTTATCACATTGATTGATTTTACGCAGCTAAATTCTTAAATAGTACCCCTGAAAATCTTCAGAGCTCTCTGTGCAGCTATCTCCTTTCTGGTACCCTGCCCTCAAAACTCTCTCTTCCTTGCCCTCCTCCTACTTGCAACTCAGTGTCTTCAGCTAATGGAGACTGCTGGGCTTCTCTGGGTTTTTCTTCCTGTATTATGGCCCGAAGAATCTTTCCAGGCTGTAACATGGTACAGTCATGGGGCTCACCTCACCTCATTTATTTTTCCTGTCTCTCATGGATCACTGTCCTTAATTGCCAGATTTCAAATGCCTTCAGAATCATTGTTACATTTTTTCTAGTTTTTTAATTGTTTCATGCTGAAGTTGTAAATCTAATTTCTTTTGTCGTATTTTGGCTTGAGGAGAAAGTAGCTGTTATGGTCTTTTCAGAGGATAATTTGGCCTTTTATAACAGAATTTTAAATGTGTTTGTTTTTTGGCCCAGCAATTCTAGTCACTCTTCTAGTTGCTGGAGTTACAGCATGAACACAATGATATACTTCAGTATTGTATACAATCAAGTGGAGAGACAGACAACAAAAAACTAAATAAGTATTGAATACAATATACTATGTTAGAAAGTGATAAGAAAAAATGTTAAATAGGGACGGGGGATGGGAAGCACTTGGTAGAGGAAGCATGTCAAAGTTCTGATACATTTGCCTGGAAGGACTCACTGAGAAGGGTATATTTGATCGTTAATCCTACTGGAATCAAGAGAGCAAGCTATATGGATATCTGGAGGA
The DNA here is from genome assembly GCF_949987515.2 of Delphinus delphis. Taxonomy (NCBI): domain Eukaryota; kingdom Metazoa; phylum Chordata; class Mammalia; order Artiodactyla; family Delphinidae; genus Delphinus; species Delphinus delphis. Next base: position 71,413,489 of record NC_082704.1, read on the forward strand.
AGAGCACTCCAGGTAGAAAAAACACTCAGTGCAAAGTCCCTGGTGTGTTTGATGAATAGCAAGGAATATTTGTAATAGCTACTATAGTGCCTAAGCAGATGCTCACAAAATGGTAGCTATTTAGAATATTATTACTAATGGTGGTGGAACCAGAAATATGACCTAAATGTATATGACCTCAAAGCTCATCTGCTTGCTACTATGTCATATTCTCTTTTCCGTATACCGTGAGACATTGAGACATATACAGCTTTATGATTCTTCTTACCTTGTTCTCTATCATTGTGAAGCTTTTACACAGGCTTGCCTTGTGTTCCCATTCATGTAAGTTTTGTGACTACAATCTATGTTGACTCTTGCCTGATAGAATGTTGGGCTGTGACATTTCTCTTTGCATTAATCATTGGGGTTGATTTCATTATTGCAATGGACACTGGTCCCCTTCCTCCATCACCACATATGTGTGTCTTCCCAAAATATTTTCACTCTTCCCAAAAGTCATTCTCCCCAGGGACAGGAAGATCTTAAGTGCATATGAGACATTATATACAAATTCTAATCACAGCTCCTCCCTCACTTACCCAGCACTTTTTACATCTTCCAAGGCACTTTGTGTTTGTCCTATCTTTTTTGAATAAGTAATGCATACATGGTATGAAATTTTTAAAGATCAAAGTGATATAGGGGTGAAAAATAAGTTTCCTCCATACTTCCCTTAGCCACTCATTAGTCCTGTCTTGGGGCAAACAATGTAACCAGGTGTGTTTTTTTGGGGGTTGTATCTTTTCAGAAATATTGAATGCATGTGGGTGTTTTTAATCATTCTTCACACACCACCCCTACCCATACAATGTACCTTGACTACCCTTTTCACTTGATTCTCACTCACCACACCCTGTGATAGGTGGTGTTCCCACCAATTTACAGATGAGGAAGCTAAGGCTCAGAGATGTGAGATGACCTTTTTCTGGGTTTTGTTGGCAGAAGTAGTGACTTTTTTACAGTTTCCCAGGCAGTAAGTGGAAAATCCAGGACTGATGTTGCAGGTTTTTAAAGTAATGATCTAATTGGTTTTATTAAATGATCCATGTATTGGGCAGCATCCCATCTAATAAATAGAAGGGTGCTCTCCTGATGTTGCAGTTTTTGTCTGCATTCTTTCCTCCACCCTGAGAAGTACCAGATCCTGCACCTCAAACATGATAGGAGATCTCTAAACACTTGCTGGTAGCTAGAGTGATTAAGAAAATCCCCACAATTCCTTTAGTCATATTAGAATTGCTATGGCAGACTTTAGGTGTAATGCTGATGGGCATCAACTGGTAGTTAGCATTAAGGATACAAAAAGTTGATCTTTCTAATTGTTTTCTGGAAATATTTCCCCTCTACAGATTTATTCAGGTCCACCTGAGGAAAGTACTGCACCCCCAGTGCCTCCACCTCGAGTGACAGCAAGAAGGCACAAACCAATCACAATTTCGAAGCGCTTGCTGAGGGAAAGGACAGTTTTCTATACTTCTTCCCTGGATGAAAGTGAAGGTCAGTACTAAAGTTTACCCTTAGCTTCTTAATATTGATTGGAGACAAAGAGAATATTGAAAGGAAGACATGGAGGCATAACCATCTTTTCTGAAAAGTTAGACGTTTTCTGGGTCCTGGGCCAGGCAAGCCAAGGTTTGTAAAATTTGTGCCCAGAGAGTGAATTATTCTTTTGGCAGTGGATAGGACAGAGATGAACCTGTAAAATCAGCTACCATTTTCCCTTAGCAGACCAGTGAAGGATACAAGGTGTTCTTAGATCTGTACCTCAGTACATTGAAATGAGTGAGCAATGTGTTTTCTGAATGTTCTGAGTTTTTAAATACAAATTCAGTTAACATAGAGAACTGATTGCTGAATAGGAGTTTCTAGTGCTTGTCCCTTCACAGTAATGTGAATTCAAACAACCATCCATGCATGAAAACCCCTTCATGAAATCTATGGAATCCAGATGAGAGTTCAGAGAACCTGGGTTGAGTACAGAAATAAGAAAAGGTACATTGCAGATGCTAGAAAGGACATTTTCATATTACCCATGTCACCCTTCCCCCAAGCTTACACAGTGTAGTTCAGGGAGAAATCCCCTCCACATGGAGGAAGGAGAGTGAGATGAGCACCCAACTTTACCTTGGACCCCAGCAACAGGCCCACCCCAGTAAACCCGAGCACCAACCCATCCCCCATTTTTCCAGACTCTAGGCCAGCCTCCACCAACCCAAGCTCCAGACCTGCCCCAGCACTAGGCCATTCTCTGCAGCCCCAGGCACCAGGCCTGCCCCTGAAGACCCAGAATCCAGACCCATTACATGCCAAGCTGGCCCCTGTGGCTCTAGTCTCCAGGACATAACCATAGTTCAGCATACAGTCCAGCCTCCTGCAGATCCAGCCTCCAGGTCTGCCTCAATGCCAGGCTAGCCCCCTGGACCCAGGCTTCAAGCTCTCCCCTGTAGATCCAGGATGAAAACTTGCCCATCCACTGACCCTGGCACCAGACCAGCCTACCCAAGGACTCCAGCAGCAAGCCCACTTCTGGAGCCTGCCAGGTGGCCTAACCAGAATCTCTGGTTGTGCTGCCTGACCAAAGGCTTTCCTTGCCAAAGCCAGGAAGATGTGCCTGTTTCTTCAAATAGGTAAACACCCACTCAAGGTCACAAGGATCAGGAATAATCAGGGAAACTTAACACCACCAAAGGAACAAAATAAAGCACAATGAACTCATCCTAATGAAATGGAGATCTATGAACTGTCTGAAAAGGAATTCCAAATAATCATCTTAAAGAAGCTCAGTGAGCTACAAGAGAACTCAGACAACTAAACAAAATCAGGAAAATAATACATGAGAAGTTCAAGAAAGTTATAGAAATCATAAAAAAAGAGAACCAAAAAGAAATTCTGGAGCTGAAGAACACAATGACTGCATTGAAAAACTCAGTAGAGAGCTTCAACATCAAACTCGAACAAGCAGAAGAAAGAATCAGTGCAGTCAGACAGGTCACTTAAAATTATCCAGTCAGAGGAACAAAAAGAAAAAAAGATTGTGAAAATGAAGAAAACCTAAGAGACCTATGGGACACCGTATACAAACCAATATACACATATGGAAGTCTCAGAAGGAGCACAGAAAGAGAAAGGGGCACAAAGATTATTTAAAGAAATAATGACAGAAAAATTCCTAAATCTGGAGAAGGAAATGAACATCTGGATCCATGAAGCCCAAAGAAACCCAAATAAGTTAAACCTAAAGAGGATTTAACCAAGACACATTGTTATAAAATTCTCAAAATTCCAAGACAAAGAGAATTTTGAATGCAGCAAGAAAAAAGCAAATCATCAAATAAAAGGAAACCCCCATAATACTGTAAGCAGATTTCCCAGCAGAAACCTTGCAGGCCAGGAGAGAATGGGTTGATATATTCAAAATACTGAAAGGAAAAAAACTGCCAACCAGGAATACTATACTGGGCAAAGCAGTCCTTCAGAAATGAAGGAGAGATAAAACGAAGGAGTTGACTACCACCAGACTTGGTTTAAAAGAAATGTTAAAACATATCATACTAAGTGAAGTAAGCCATACAGTGAAAGACAAATATCATATGAAATTGCTTATATGTGGCATCTAACAAAAAAAGATACAAATGAATCTATATACAAAACTGAAATAGACACACAGACATAGAAAACAAACTTATGGTTACCAAAGGGGAAAGTGGGTGAGGGATAAATTAGGAGGTTAGAATTAGCACATATACACTACTATATATAAAATAGATAGCCAATAAGGACCTACTGTATAACACAGGGAAATATACTCAATATTTTTAATAACCTATAAGGGAAAAGAATCTGAAAAAGAGTGTATATATATATATATATATATATATATATATATATATATATATAAACTGAATCACTGTACTGTATATATAACTGAATCACTGTGCTGTACTCCTGAAAATAACAGGACGTTGTAAATCAACTGTACTTCAATTAAATAAATAAGACATGCTAAAAGAGGGTATTCAAGTTGAAATAAATGGACAGTAACAACATGAAAACATATGAAAGTATAAAACAAATTGGTAAACATAATATAGCCTAATTCAGAATATTCTAATACTGTAATAGTGATGTGTAAACCACTTTTAATTCTAGTATGAAAGTGAAATTACAAAAGTATTAAAAATAACTATAGCTACAATAATTTGTTAATGGATACACAATCTAAAAAGTTATAAATTATGACATCAATAACATAAAATGTAGGGGTAGCAGTCGTTAAAATGTAGAGTTATTATATGTAGTCAATGTTACTTTGTTAGCTTTAAACAGACTGCTATAACTATGTTTTATGTAAACTTCATGATAAAAGACCCCAAAGCAATCTTGAGAAAGAAAAGCAAAGTTGAAGACTTTATGATTTCAAAATATACTACAAAGCAATAGTAACCAAAAGAGTATAGTACTGGCATAAAAATAGACATATATACAAATGAAACAGAATAATGAGCCCTGAAAAAGTACACACATTTATGATCAATTGACCTTTGATAAAGGTGTCAAGAATACACAATGGGAAAGTATAGTCTTTTCAGTACATGGTGTTGGGAAAAATAGATATCCACATGCAGAGAAATTGGATCCTTATCTCACACAATATACAAAGATCAACTCAAAATGGATTAAAGACATAAATGTAATACCCATAGCTGTAAAACTACAAGAAGAAAATGTGGGGGGAAAGCTACTTGGCATTGTCTGGTCTGGGCAGTGATTTTTTTGGATATGACCCCCAAAGTATAGGCAACAAAAGCAGAATGGACAAATGTGATTGCATCATGCTAAAGAGCTCCTGCACAGCAAGGGAAACAATCAAGAAAGTGAGGAGACAACCTACAGAATAGGAGAAGATATTTGCAAATCATATGTCTGATAAGGGGTTAATATTCCAAAATACATAAGGAACCCATACTACTCAATAATAAGAAAAGAAATAACCCAATTTTTAAAGGTCAAAGGACCTAAATAGACATTTCTCAGAACAAGACAAATAAATGTCCAACAGGTATATGGAAAGTTACTCAACATCACTGATCATCAGGGAAATGCAAATCAAAACTACAAGATATCATCTCACACCTATTATAGTTATTACAAAAAAATGACAAAAGATAACAAGTGTTGACAAGAATGTGGAGAAAAGGGAACCCTTGTACATTGTTGGTGGTAATGTAAATTAGTACAGCCATTATGGAAAGCTGTGTGTAGGTTTCTCAAAAAATTAAAAATAAACTACCATATAGAGTTGTCAGCTGCCTGGCTGAGTGTTCAAGGCATACTCAAACATTGATACAGAGCCCCTTTGCAAACACTGGGAGTCATATTGGTTCTTAGTGTTTTAAGGCAATCTCTGTCTAATCATTAGCTGACCACAAAACTAACTAAGCCGTGTCTTTAGTGGCCACACTCAACAAAGAATACAGATTTAACATAAATGGGTGAAAAAAGTCAGTAAACTAACAATAATAACTAAAATAAACAGCAACAACAACAAACCTTGGGGAGAAGAGATAATCTGAATTTCAGAGTTGCTATATTACTTAAACTGTCCAGTTTTCAATAAAAAATTATGATATATCTAAAGAAACAAGAAAGCATGACCCATACACAGGAACAAAAACAAAAAGCAATCAAATAATTGCTACCACATAACCCAGCAACTCCACTCTTAAGTATGTACCCAAAAGAAATGAAAACACAGCTTCACAAAGACTTACATTTGAATATTTATAGCAGCTTTTTTCATATCAGCCAAAAACTGTGAGCAACCTAAATGTTCATCAACTGATGAATGAACAAACAAACTGTGGTATATGCATACAATGGAGTACTACTCAACAACACATAGGAATGAACTACTGATACATGTATCATCCCCATCCTCCAGGTATATCAGCTTCTTTCAGGACCTCAAGTATGCCCTCATAATCCAGGCCTTTGCACCTGCTATCCCCTTTGCTGGACACTCTCCCTTGGCACTTTCGCATGGCTGGGTCATTCTTATGCTTCAGGTCTCAAGATAAGTGCCACCTCCTCCAAAAGTCCCTCTTCAGCCACCAAAGTGGCTCTCCTTGGTTGTTTGCCTCTGTCCCTAGTTTGTTTCACTCATACCACTTATTAACAGTTCTTCATATTTTGTGATCTTGTTACTTCTTTTTTTTTTTTAAATTTATTTATTTATTTATCTTTGGCTGTGTTGGGTCCTCATTTCTGCGTGAGGGCTTTCTCCAGTTGTGGCAAGCGGGGGCCACTCTTCATCGCGGTGCGCGGGCCTCTCACTGTCGCGGCCTCTCTTCTTGTGGAGCACAGGCTCCAGACGCGCAGGCTCAGTAGTTGTGGCTCACGGGCCTAGTTGCTCCCCGGCATGTGGGATCTTCCCAGACCAGGGCTCGAACCTGTGTCCCCTGCATTGGCAGGCAGACTCTCAACCACTGCGCCACCAGGGAAGCCCTCTTGTTACTTCTTTTTGGTTGCCCACAGAACAAAAGTTACCAACTGTGTCAATGAAAAAATATAAACTACCATATGATCCAGTAATTCCACTTCTGGGAATATATCCAAAGGGAATGAAATTAGTATCTCGAAAAGATATCTGCACTCTCATGTTCATTGCAGCATTATTTACAATAGCTGCATATGGAAGTAGCAAAATGTTCATCAACAGATGAATGGATAAAGAAAATGTGAGAGATACATAGACACACACCCAGAAACACACACAGGTGCACACACACACACAAAAAATGGAATATTATTCAGCCTTAGGTACAAAAGAAGGAAAACTTGTAATTTGTGACAACATGGATGAACCTGAAGAACCTTATGCTAAGTGAGATGAGATAAGGGCAGAGAGATAAATGCTGCATGATTTCACTTATATGTGGAATCTAAAAAAGTCAAACTCATAGAAGCATAAAGTAGGATGGTGGCTGCCAGGGACTTAGGGGAGAGTGAAATGGGGAGGTGTTTGATCAAAGGGTACAAGGTTCAGTTATTCAGGATGAATATGTTCTGGAGATATGATACAGCATTGTGACTGTAGTTAATAATACTATATTGTATACTTGAAGTTTGTGAAAAGAGTAGATCTTAAATATTCTTACCACACACAAAATTTGAAACTATATGAGGTGATGGATATGTTAATTAGATTGATTGTGGTACTCATTTTACAATGTATTCATATATCAAAACATCACATTGTATACCTTAAATATATACAATGTTTATTTGTCAATTATATCCCGATAAAGCTGGGGAGAAAATCAGCTCACATGGATTAAGTACTATGCTAGGTGGAATTAAGACAGTCCCTGGCCTCAAGGAGTTTATAGGCTAAATGGAGATAGATAGATGATAGATAGATAGATAGATAGATAGATAGATAGATAGATAGATAGATACAGATAGATAAACAAATAAATGCCATTTAGTTGAATAATTGCTTAGTATGGATTCTGCACCCATTTTAAATGGGCCTCTCTCCTCACTAGTCTGTTGAGACCTTTTTTGTCAAGATTACCAACAATCTCCATGTGCCACTCCACTATTATCATACTCAGCCTGTGAGAAGCATTTCATTTTAGTTACTCTTCCTTCTTGAAACACTTATTCACTTGGCTTTCAGGACACCAAACTCTCCTTCTACCTCACTAGACATTCCATTTCAGTCTCCTCTTGGTTTTCCTTTTCTTCTCAATTTCTACATGTTGGAAGGTCCCAGAGTTTTATTTTGTTTTGTTCTGTTCTATTTTTCTCAGTCCACTTCTCTGTTTATATTTGTTTTCTGTGTGATCTCATTCAGTCTCATGGTTTTAAATATCTTTAAAATATGAGGATGATTTTCAAATTTATATATCAAGGAGTACTATCTCCCCTCTTCCCATCTCAAACTCCCTGTTCAACATCTCTCTTTAGATGACTCATGGACATTTCCAATTCAAAATGTACAAATACTCTTGATTTCCTATTCCTCCTCAATCTACTCTTACTCTGGTCTCCCTCATTTAAGTAATTGGCAGTACCAGTCACCCAATGGCTAAGGTCAAGAACTTTGGGATGATCCTTGATTACTCTCTTTTCCTTTTACCTTACACCTAATCCATCAGCAATTCCTCTTAGCTCTCCGTGCACATTGTATGTTGAACCTACTAATTCCTACTGCTACCTTCCTGGTAGAGCCACCATCATCTCTTACTTGGGTGGCTACAGGAGCTTCCAAACTCTTATCCTTGCTTTTCTTCTTGCCTGACTATAATTTGTTCTCCACAGCAGCCAGTAAGATGTGTATTCTTTTAAACATGTAAATCAGATCATATCATTCCCTCTGGTCCAAATTTCCAGTGACTTCTCTTCATTTTTAGAAGAAAATTTACATTTTATTCTGCATTATATGATCCTCACTTACCTTTCTGATCTCATTTCTGAACTTCACTGTCTCTCTGTACCCTTTGTTCTCTCTGCTCTAATCTCATTGGTTTTGCCATTCCTTATACATGTCAAACTTACCCAAGGTCCTTTATATTTGCTGTTCTCTTGGTTCTAAACATTCTTCCTCCAGAACTTTGCAAACTTTACTCCTTCATTCAGATCTCAGCTAAATGACGTCTCTTCATAGAGACCTTCTCTGAATACTCTATTTAAATAGATCTTTCTCCTTCTCCATTACTCTCTATCCTTTTACACTGCTTTATTTTATTCCTATCACTTGCTACTTTGTTCACATGTTTATTATCTGTCTTTCCCATTAGAATGTCAGATCCACTTTTATCACCAGCCTCTAGAACAATTCCTATATATCCCATGTGTTCATTAAATACTTGTAGAATAAATGGCTGGGCGTATAGGGAATAATGAAGGGAAAGAGATCACCCAGTTTAAGGGATCACCTCCTTAGGAGGTGATCTGGCATTTAGGAGAAAGTAGAAGGGAACACTGAATGCCTACTCTGTTGTTCCATACTCCCATTTTAATTGGATAAACTCATTTATTTGTCTATTTACAATCTCCCCAAATACACACCAGAAAATATAATCTCTATGCCAGCAGAAATTTTTCACTCTGTATCCCTAGTGCCAGCATAGTATCTAGCATATCATAAATCCTCAATAAATGTGTGTAATAAATGAATGAACTGGGTGATAGTAGACCTGAGATATAATTTAACCTTGGCCACTAGCTTACTGAATAACTTGGGCTAGTCACTTCCTTATTCTGGGTCTTAATTTGCCCCTCTGTGTGAGGAGTTCTTTGTGCCAGAAGATCACCAATGGGATCACCCACTCTAGACAATTTTCTAACTTTTTTTTAAACTGAGATATAATTCATATGAAATAAAATTCACCCTTTTCAAGTGTAGGTCAGTGGTTTTTAGTATATTCACAAGCTTGTGCAAACATCTAATTCCAGAACAATCTTCTTCATGCTTTTTCTGCATCTATTGAGATGATCATATGGTTTTTCTCTTTCCATTTGTTAAGATGGTGTATCACATTGATTGATTTGCATTTTTGAAGAATCCTTGCCACATGCCCAATCTTGTTTCATCTGTACCCCTATCAATTGCCCCAACTCAGACATCATGTCATTTCATCCATAAATGTTTCAGTATGTACCTGTAAAAGATAAGAACACTATTTTAACCAAAATCTCAGTACCATCGTCATACATAAAAGAAAAGAACACTAAACAACATAGTAATTCCTTAAGATCACTGTCTAGTCAGTATTCAGATTCTCCTATTTTTACATTTTTTTTGAAAAAAACCAGGATCCAAATAAGACGCATATATTACAACTGGTTGACATATCTCTCAGGTCTCATTTAGCTGACCAGAACCTCTGTTCTTAACCACTACACTCTGATCTAGGTTTTCTATTACCAAGGAAGGTGATAATTTCCTTAGAGCAGGAGTTCTCAATCGGGGGTTCATTAACAGCTTCAGGGGGTTCCATGAATCTCTTAAAATTAGTTTTCAAAATTTTACATGTATTTGTGTAGGTTAATTTTTCTAGGGAGAATATCCTTGGCTCTCATTAGCGACTCAAAGCTTTAATTAAGAAACAGGGCAACTGAAAAGCATATACTATTGTCACAGGAAATTGTAAACCACAAAAGCTAAGGGAAAGCCATAAAGTGGTGAGTTGAGGATGTCTTTATGAGGATGGAGAAAGAAGTTAAATTCTGTTAAGTGTATTACCTTGAAATTTAAGAGATCTTTATAAATTACTTTTGAGAGAAATAGAAATAGGGATTAAATGGTACCTTATTTAAAAGTAATATAATGTACAATTGATTGGGGTCTCTTAAGTCCCTTTTTAACATATCCCTTTAAATAAAGTATCTTGGCATATTGTGGTTTTGCTGAATTGTGGTCATGAAAATAATACTCAGATCTTAAACTGAATTCCCTGTTTTATGAGACTTGTGACTCCACATGAACTGGAATGGGTAGAGACTGATTTTGTGGGATATCATTGATTTGTTCCATGACAATAGTTCCTTTGAATATGTGTATAACTTTGCAATATTATATATACAAAGGTTATCATTAATGTTTCCTCTTTGCACCATCTTTTCCTAGATGAAATCCAACACAGAACACCGAATGGTACTATCATCAGCAGTATAGAACCAACCAAGATGCCACAACACCCCAAAATGCCTATGCAGAGAAGTGGGGAAGCAGATCATGGGAGGAAATCCCCAAGCAGGCCTGTTTCAGATGGCAAGTTGGAGTCCTGCCTCGAGGTGGATGTGGGGAAGTTGGTATCTAGGCTGCAGGATGGAGGGACCAAGGCCATACCAAAGGCCACCAATGGACCTGTGCCAGGTCATGGGCCCACTAAGACCTCCTCTTTCCATGTAAAGAGACCAGCTCCTCGGCCCCTGGCTCACCACAAGGAAGGTAAGTGCTTGGGAATCCCACAGGGAAGAGAAATTACCTCAACTATTTTTTTTTATATTTCCCTAGAAATTGTTCACTTTAATAATTTCATTAAAATAACATAGAATTATGCATAGGATCTTACCAATTAAAAATATTCTCCATTGAATGGATTTTATAATCTCTTACTTAGGTTTCTTTTTTTTTTTTTTATCCCACCACCACCCCGCCACTCGCTTTCCCCCCTTGGTGTCCATACGTTTGTTCTCTACATCTGTGTCTCAACTTCTGCCTTGCAAACTGGATCATCTGTACCATTTTTCTAGATTCCACATATATGCGTTAATGTACGATATTTGTTTTTCTCTTTCTGACTTACTTCACTCTGTATGACACTCTCTAGGTCCATCCACGTCTCTACAAATGACCCAATTTCATCCCTATTTATGGCTGAGTAATATTCCATTGTATATATGGACCAAATCTTCTTTATCTATTCGTCAGTCAGTAGGCATTTAGGTTGCTTCCATTACCTGGCTATTGTAAACAGTGATGCAATGAACATTGGGGTGCATGTGTATTTCTGAATTATGGTTTTCTCTGGGTATATGCCCAGTAGTGGGATTGCTGGGTCATATGGTAGTTCTACTTTTAGTTTTTAAACAAACCTCCATACTGTTCTCCATAGTGGCTGTACCAATTTACTTTCCCACCAACAGTGCAAGAGGGTTCCCTTTTCTCCACACCCTCTCCAGCATTTGTTGTTTGTAGATTTTTTGATGATGCCCATTCTAACCAGTGAGACGTGATGCCTCATTGTAGTTTTGATTTGCATTTCTCTAATAATTAGTGATGTTGAGCAGCTTTTCATGTGCCTCTTGGTCATCTGTATGTCTTCTTTGGAGAAATGTCTATTTAGGTCTTCTGCCTGTTTTTTGATTGGGTTGTTTTTTTTTTAATACTGAGCTGCAGGAGCTTTTTACATGTTTTGGAGATTAATCCTTTGTTTGTTGATTCATTTGCAAATATTTTCTTCCATTCTGAGGATTGTCTTTTCGTCTTGTTTATGGCTTCCTTTGCTGTGCAAAAGCTTTTAAGTTTCATTAGGTCCCATTTCTTTATTTTTGCTTTTATGTCCATTACTCTAGGAGGTGGGTCAAAAAAGAAATTGCTGTGATGTATGTCAAAGAGTTCTTTACATAGTTCTTCCTATGTTTTCCTCTAAGAGTCTTACAGTGTCCAGTTTTACATTAAGTTATTTAATCCATTTTATTTTTCTGTATGGTGTTAGGAAGTTTTCTAATTCATTCTTTTACATTTAGCTGTCCAGTTTTCCCAGTACCACTTTACTGAAGAGACTACCTTTTCTCCATTGTATATCCTTGCCTCTTTTGTCATAGATTAGTTGACTATAAGTGCATGGGTTTATCTCTGGGCTTTCTATCCTGTTCCTTTTATCTATATTTCTGCTTTCATGCCAATACCATATTGTCTTGATTACCGTAGCTTTGTAGTATAGTCTGAGGTCAGTCTCATTCCTCCAGCTCCATTTTTTTCCCCTAAATATTGCTTTGGTTATTCGGGGTTTTTTGTGTCTCCATACAAATTTTAAAAATTTTTGTTCTAGTTCTGTAAAAAATACCATTGGTAGTTTGATAGGGATTGCATTGAATCTGTAGATTGCTTTGTGTAGTATAGTCACTTTCATAATATTGATTCTTCCAATCCAAGAACATGGTATATCTCTCCATCTGTTTGTGTCATCTTTGATTCCTTTCATCAATGTCTTATAGTTTTCTGAGTACAGGTCTTTTACCTCCTTAGGCAAGTTTATTCCTAAGTATTTTATTATTTTTGTTGCAATGGTGAATGGGAGTGTTTCCTTAATTTCTCTCTCTGATGTTTCATTATTAGTGTATAGGAATGCAAGAGATTTCTTTCCCTTAATTTTGTATCCTGCAACTTTACCAAATTTACTGATGAGCTCTAGTAGTTTTCTGGTGGCATCTTTATATTATCTATGTATATTACCATGTCATCTGCAAACAGTGACAGTTTTACTTCTTCTTTTCCAATTTGTATTCCTTTTATTTCTTTTTCTTCTCTGATTGCCATGGCTATGACTTCCAAAGCTATGTTGAATAATAGGGGCAAGAGTAAACATCCTTGTATTGTTCCTGACCTTAGCAGAAATGCTTTCAGTTTTTCACCATTGAGAATGGTGTTTGCTGTGGGTTTGTCGTACATGGCTTTATTATGCTGAGGTAGGTTCCCTCTATGCCCACTCTCTGGTGAGTATTTTATCATAAATAGGTGTTGAATATTGTCAAAAGTTCTTTCAGTATCTATTGAAGTGATCATATGGTTTTTATTCTTCAATTTAGTAATGTGGTGTTTCACATTGATTTATTTACATATATTGAAGAATCCTTGCATCCCTGGGATAAATCCCACTTGATCATGGTGTATGATCCTTTTAATGTGTTACTGGATTCTGTTTACTAGTATTTTGTGAAGCATTTTGGCATCTATCTTCATCAGTAATATAGGTCTGTAATTTTCTTTTTTTGTAGCATCTTTGGTTTTGGTATCAGGGTGATGGTGGCCTCGTAGAATGAGTTTGGGTGTGTTCCTTCCTCTGCAAATTTTTGGAAGAATTTGAAAAGGATGTGTATTAGCTCTTCTCTAAATGTTTGATAGAATTCACCTGTGAAGCCATCTGGTCCTTAACTTTTGTGTGTTGGAAGATTTTAAATCACAGTTTCAATTTCATTACTTGTGTTTTATCTGTTCATAGTTTCTATTTATTCTTGGTTCAGACTTGGAAGGTTATACTTTCTAAGAATTGGTCCATTTCTTCCAGGTTGTCCATTTTATTGGCATACATTTGCTTGTAGTAGTCTCTCTTATGATGCTTTGTATTTCTATGGTGTCCGTTCTAACTTCTCCTGTTTCATTTCTAATTTTATTGATTTGAGTCCTCTCCCTCTTTTTCTTGATGAGTCTGGCTAAAGGTTAATCAATTTTGTTTATCTTCTCAAAGAACCAGCTTTTAGTTTTATTGATCTTTGTTATTGTTTTCTTTGTTTCTATTTCATATATTTCTGCTCTGATATTTATCATTTCTTTCCTTCTACTATCTTTGGTTCTTTTTTGTTCTTCTTGCTCTAGTTACTTTAGGTGTAAGGTTAGATTGTTTATTTGAGAGTTTTCTTGTTTCTTGAGGTAGGATTGTATTGCTATAAACTTCCCTCTTAGAACTGCTTTTGCTGCATCCGTATGTTTTGGATCATCGTGTTTTTATTGTCATTTGTCTCTAGGTATTTTTTGATTTCCTCTTTGATTTCTCCAGTGATCTCTTGGATATTTAGTAATGTATTGTTTAGCTTCCATGTGTGTGGGGTTTTTTTACGTCTTTTCCCCCTGTAATTTATTTCTAATCTCATAGCCTTGTGGTCGGAAAAGATGCTTGATAAGATTTCAATTTTCTTAAATTTACCAAGGCTTGATTTGTGACCAAAGATGTGATCTATCCTGGAGAATGTTCCATGTGCACTTGAGAAGAGAGTGTAATCTGCTGTTTTCAGATGGAATGTCCTATAAATATCAGTTATATCTATCTTGTCTATTTTGCCATTTAAAGCTTGTGTTTCCTTATTAATTTTCTGTCTGGTTGATCTGTCCATTGGTGTAAGTGAGGTGTTAAATTCCCCCACTAGTATTGTGTTACTGTTGATTTCCTCTTTTATAGCTGTTAGCATTTGCCTTATGTATTGACGTCCTGCTATATTGGGTGTGTATATATTTATAATTGTTATCTCTTCTTCTTGGACTGATCCCCTGATCATTATGTAGTGTCCTTCCATGTCTCTTGTAACATTCTTTATTTTAGTCTATTTTTTTCTGATATGAGTATTGGTACTCCAGCTTTCTTTTGATTTCCATTTTCATGGAATATCTTTTTCCATCCCCTCACTTTCAGTCTGTATGTGTCCCTAGGTCTGATGTGGGTCTCTTGTAGACAGCATATATATGGGTCTTGTTTTTGTATCCATTCAGTGAGCCTGTGTCTTTTGGTTGGAGCATTTAATCCATTCATATTTAAGGTAATTATTGATATGTATGTTCCTGTGACCATTTTCTTAATTGTTTTGTGTTTGTTTTTGTAGGTTCTTTTCTTCTTTTGTGTTTCCCACTTAGAGAAGTTCCTTTAGCATTTGTTGTAGAGCTGGTTTGGTGTGCTAAATTCTCTTAGCTTTTGCTTTTCTTTAAAGCTTTTGATTTCTCTGTCAAATCTGAATGGGATCCTTGCCAGGTAGAATATTCTTGATTGTAGGTTCTCCCCTTTCATCACTTTAAGTATATCATGCCACTTACTTCTGGCTTGTAGAGTTTCTGTTAAGAAATCAGCTGTTAACCTTATGCAAGTTCCCTTGCATGTTATTTGTCATTTTTCCCTTGTTGCTTTTAATAATTTTTCTTTGTCTTTATTTTTTGTCAATTTGATTACTGTGTGTCTTGGGGTGTTTCTCCTTGGGTTTATCCTGTATGGGACTCTCTGCACTTCCTGGACTTGGGTAACTATTTCTTTTCCCATGTTAGGGAAGTTTTCAACTATAATCTCTTCAAATATTTTCTTGGTTCCTTTCACTACTTCTTCTCCTTCTGGCACCCCTGTAATGCAAATGTTGTTGTGTTTACGGTTGTACCAGAGGTCTCTTAAGTTTTCTTCATTTCTTTTCATTCTTTTTTCTTTATTATGTTTTCTATGTATAAAATAATATCATCTGCAAATAGTGACAGTTTTACTTCTTCCTTTCAATATAGATGCATTTTATTTCTTCTTATTGCCTAATTGCTCTGGCTAGGACTTCCAATTCTATGTTTAATAAGAGTGGTGAGAGTGGGCACCCTTGTCTTGTTCCTTATCTTAGAGGGATAGCTTTCAGTTTTTCACCATTGAGTATGATGTTGCCTGTGAATTTGTAATATATGGCCTTTATTATGTTGAGGTACTTCCTTCTATACCCATTTTATTGAGAATTTTTATCATATGTGGATATTGAATCTTGTCAAATGCTTTTTCTACATCTATTGAGATGATACATTTTTTAGTTTTCATTTTGTTAATGTGTGGTGTATACATTGACTGATTTGTACATATTGAACCATCCTTGCATCCCTGGAGTAAATCTCACTTGATCACAATGTATGATCCTTTTAATGTATTGTATTGGATGTGCTAATATTTTGTTGAGGATTTTTTCATCCATGTTCATCAGAGATATTGGCCTGTAACTCTGTGTGTGTGTGTGTGTGTGTGTGTGTGTGTGTGTGTGTGTGTTGTCCTTGTCTGGTTTTGGTATCAGGGTAATGTTGGCCTTGTGAAATCAGTTAGGAAGTTTTTCCTCCTCTTTAAGTTTTTAGAAAAGTTTGAGAAGGATAGGTATTAAATCTTCTTTGAATGTTTGGTAGAATTCACCTGCAAAGCCGTATCGTCCTGGACTTTTGTTTGGTAGAGGTTTTTGTTTACTGTTTTAACTTCTTTGTTAGTGATCGGTCTATTCAGATTTTCTTTCTTCATGACTTAGTCTTGGAAGGTTGGGATTCAAGAATTTGTCCATTTCTTCTAGGTTGGCTGATTTGTTGGCATATAGCTATTCATAACTTTTTTTTTATAATTATTTGTATTTCTGTGGTATCTGTTATTATGTCTGTTCTTTCATTTCTGATTTTACTTATCAGAGACTTTTCTCTTTTTTCTTAGTGTCTAGCTAAAGGTTTGTTAATTTTGTTTATCTTTTCAAACAAACAGCTCTTAGCTTCATTGATCTTTTGTATTGTCTTTTTGGTCTCTATTTCATTTATTTCCACTCTGATCTTTATTATTTCCTTTCTTGTACTGACTTTGAGCTTCATTTTTTTTCCTTTTTTTTCTAGTTTATTTAGGTGTAAGGTTAGATTGTTTCTTTCAGATTTGTTTCTTGTTTCTTGAGGTAGGCCTGTGTTGCTATAAACTTCCCTCTTAGTACCACTTTTGTTGCATTCCATAAATTTAAGTATGTCGTATTTTCATTTTCATTTGTCTTCAGGTAATTTTCAATTTCTCCTTTGATTTCTTTGTTGTCCCAATAGTTTTTCAGTAGTATGTTGTTCATTCTCCACGTATTTGTAATTCTTGTAGATTCTTGTAGTTGATTACTAGTTTCATTCCATTGTGATTGGAAAAGTTGCCTGATATTATTTCAATCTTCTTAAATTTATTGAGACTTGTTTTGTGTCCCAACGTATGGTCTATCCTTGAGAATGTTCCATGTGCACTTGAGGAGAATATGTATTTTGCTACTTTTGGGTGGAATGCTCTATACAAATCTATCAAATCCATCTGGTCTAATGTTTCATTTAAGACTGCTATTTCCTTGTTGACTTTCTGTATGGATGATCTATCCATTGATGTAAGTTGAGTGTTAAAGTCTCCTACTATTATTGTGTTGCTATCAATTTCTTCCTTTAAGTCTGTTAATAATTGCCTTATATATTTTGGTGCTTCTACATTAGGTGCATTATATTTACCATTTATTAAGTATCTGCTATGTTCCTGGCACTGTACTAGGTACTAGCATAATATTTCTTATCCTCACAAACTTATTGTGAAGAATATATTTTTTTTCTACTAGAAAACTGAGGCTCCCAAAGGTGTTAATTGCCAAAGGTTCATAGTGAGTAACTGGCAGATCTGGGATCTAAGTCTTAGCAAGTCTGGCAGGCATCAAAGTCTGTGTTCTTTCCAGTAAGGCAGAACTATCACTTTACCTTCCTATAAGAAGCTTTGAACCTGTGAACTATTGTTTTCTCATTCTTACTTTCCAGTATAGTAGAAATAGGGACAAGAGGGCACAACTGCAGCAAAACTATGGGCTTTTTAAGTTACAGATTACAAATTCAAAATGTGGCTGACTTCTGCAAATTTAATTGGCTACTAGATGGGGAGACTTATGTTGGGAGGTTGTGACTAATCTAGAGGGGACTAGGGGGAATATAATTCTATGAAAAAAGAGACTTTGATATCACAAAGGCTTAGATCCACATCCTGACTCTTTTATTTTCTAGCTAGATAGCCTTTTAAAAATGTGCCTTATGTTTTATATCATGTCCTGTTCCAAAAAATATTTAAGGCATTTCACAATATAGAAAAATATAAGAACTTAAAAAATAGTAAGAATAATTGCTGTGTAACTGGCCCCTTTCTAGGTGTTGAAGACATAAGAGTGAAGAAGACATACAGGGTCCCTACTGTCTTTAAGCTTTTATAAGGACTTAGCAAACCTAAGCCTTAATTTGTTGAAAAAAAGTCAAAAGAAAAATATGACATGACACGAAAATTATATGAAATTCAATTTTCCATGTCCGTAAACAGAAACATGCTCCTTCATTTACATATTGTCTGGAGCTGCTTTCATGATGTGGGTTGTTGCATGTAACAACCTCAATATGGGTTGATGGCATTGTCTCAGAGCAGAATTCAGTAAAAGCTATTCTATGGGGCTCTGATAAGATTTCTACTAAGTAACTGACTATGAATTCTCTAGCTTGACACTGATGCATCTGTATGATTACAGTTAAGTTATTTAACCTCTTTGTACCTTGGTTTCCTTATCTGTAAATGGGAGAAACAGTTCATCCCTCAGAATTATTGCTAAGGTTAAAAGGAATAACAAATAAAGTATCTGCTATATAATCAATATGCAGAATATGTTATTAATTCCTTCCCCTTTTCCTCCTCTTCATAAGAGTTGCCTCTTCTCGGAAGTAACAAGTTAAGCCAGACTTCTATGTACACAACTGCTTCAATTTATAAGTCATATGTTGACCTTCACATCAATCTGGTGGATAACTGGATAACTCAACTTATATTCATCACAGTAAAGTTTGTCTTGCCTGTCGCCAAGCCTTGGGGTCAGTCAGATCTTATCAGCTCAGCCCACACAGTAACTTAGCCCTCCCTATCAGTTCTGCTTTCACCATCTTCTGCTGCAAAGTTAAATCCCAACGACATTCCACTCTTCCCCTTCCTCCTTAGTCCTGCCTCAGGCTGCTGGCGGCAGCTGCTCTGATCTAAGGGTTTCAGCTAATGGGAGTACTCATTTGACTGTCCAGTATCAGCCAGACTATCTAAATCTGGGCCACAGCACTCCCTGGCTTTGCTTTCTGCCTTAAATCAGTTAGCAACAGGCCAGTGTGATGCAGGTTTTCTCAAAGACCCATGCCTCCAGCCTTGGCTACAGGAAGTAGAACTGAGGTAGTACTCCTGCCCTTGGTGAAGAATTAGCCAAACCTCTGGTGTAGTTGCCTCTTGGAACTTTCCCTACTCCCACCTCCTCACATCTTATTCCCTCCCTTCCTCCCCATTTTGGCTGTCACTCCAGTGACAGATATTGGGCATCAGAACAAATATCAACTAAACAAAAACTGCAAACAACTCTGACCCCAAGCTATAACTAATAGTTGTTAGCCACAGGTTCTAGCCCACAGCCTGAAATGGCAATGTCAGAGGGAGAGAGCTGTCACCTTAGCTGACCCACTCTGCATCTTGTTGTTGTCACTTCAATTCAGCTCCTTCTTCAGAGCTTTGCCTGCCATCCTGAGGGTCAATGCATAGGTCTCTTTGCTTTAGTGATACAACTGTGCCACTGTCCTATCCACCATCTTCACTCCTTGCATTGATCCAACATTTGAATAGACTGGATGTGTTCCACATATTTTCTTAGTAATTAAAGATAGCAAAAACAAGGTGCATGTTAAATTGCTTTGTTCCATGACACTCAACTTGATAATGTAACCAATATTGTTTGCTGATGTAATTTTGTCAAGGGTCCTTTTCTGTTCCACACATGGAACTGGACACGTCTCTTCATCTATTGCATCTAATCATTCTGATAGGCCTTTGAGATAGGTTTTATTTTCCCAATTTCACAGATGGAGAAACTGAGGCTCAGAGAAGTGAAACAGCTTGCCCAGAGTCACCCACATTGTAAGATGTGGAGATGGGGATTGAACCTTGGCTCCCTGGGTATCACATTCTTATTTCTTAAGTGGCTTCAGCTACCTTCCCCTTTCTGTTTTCTAAGAAGCATTCACTTTTGGAGGAACAAAATTATACAAGCCAAATTTCCTGCCTTCCTTTGATGTTGCTGCCTCTTACCAGGCCTGGCTTTGGAAAGGGCATTTTTGTAGCTTCTACAAAGGGACTTAGGACTTTCCTTTGGGGAACGGAGAGGAAGGACATCTACTTACATGTATTTGTTCATTTATTCAGGCACAGTGCTGTGCAATTAGAAAGACAAAGATGAATGGCCATGTTCCCTGCCCTCCAAAGGTTCATGGCGAGGCTGGCATGTAAGCAACCAGTCCCAGTCCAGTGTCATCCATGTTCTAGTGGGAGTTAGAATACATTCCAGTAGGAGCATGGGGTAAAGAGCCCTTCACTGTGCCAGAGGTTCTGAGATAAAAATGGAGAATACATCCACACTGAGACCCTATGACATATGGGCTTAGGAGCCTGTGTCTTGACTGGAGAGAGAAGACTGCATTCTGGTAGCATGCTTTTGGGCTTGGGGAAAGGGTGCTTGTAAGGCCCTGCTCAGCCACAGGGCCATCAATTCTCCACTGGGGTGACTAATGCTATGAGTAGCATTTGCATCTGCTCTAAAAGTATTAGGCACAGACTTGCTCTTGCAGTAATGAGCTTTATGGCCATTATCCACATTTTCTTGTTTGGACTCATTATGCTTTTAATAATGTACTGTGTTTAGTTTTCATTCTCTGGCTTTCCTGGAGCCTAACTCCAAGTTGATTCACAGGGGTCAGAGGCTTTAAGGTGATCATGGGGGAATGTCGTAGAAAGAGATAGATGATTCTAGAAGTTTGAGGGAATCTACAAGTTAAAACAGCCTCCCTTTACTCTGTGCTCTCGGGTAAGGTGTAGATGGATGTAAAAAAAGGTGGAAGAAATTGGCTTAAGGTTGAATATTGATGTTCATCAAGTCCTAATAAATCTATAAATGCTAAAATTCTTTAGTTATGGTCATTTGATAGAGAATGGGGAGGGAGGGAATAGGTTGGGCTGGAGAGGGAGGTCCAAAGAGTCAAGTTGTGGACCGAAGTTAAAAATAAATTAAAAGGAAGTACAATTTGGTAAAAATACCAATAAGCTCGAAAGGCTTAGTGGAGTCTCAGATATGACTTAGGCTCCAGAGTCACTGAGATGTGAGTTTGAATCCTGGCTCTGCTTCATCCCAGTTGTGGGACCTTGGGCAAGTCACAACCTCTCTGAGCCTTAGTTTTCTAATTTGTAAAATGAAGATATTTGTGACTATAGGATTGCTGTAATGATGAAATGAGATACCAATGTACTTGGCACATAATGAGTACTAAGTAAAAGGTAGCAGTTGTTTTGCTTTTACAGGAGGCTAATTACTAACTACACAATCTTAATTAGGTGAACTTCACTTCTCTGAGCCAGTTTTCTCAACTGTAAGTGGGGACAATGCCTATATTGCAGGTAAGGTTTTTGTGGGGATTAAGTAAGATTAGGTATACAAAACATCTGGTAATATAAAAGAATTTCAAAAAATGATAGTGGTAGTGGTTGGGTAACAACCTCTCAGGAAATGGCAGGCATGGAAGATGGTAGATATTTACTCTTCTATATTCTAGAGCCTATGAGAAGCCTCAAGCTTCAAATGTAGGTGTCATAAAAGAGCTCAGAACTACTCTTTCCACCCTCAACCCATCTCTGACAATTCCAAACACTCAGAAATAGGAGGACTGTTGATAAGGGGAAGGGGCAAGGAAGGATTCTTAGCCATCCCTCAAAGTCCAGCTAAAGTCCTATTACCTCCATGA
Organism: Delphinus delphis; assembly: GCF_949987515.2. Taxonomy (NCBI): domain Eukaryota; kingdom Metazoa; phylum Chordata; class Mammalia; order Artiodactyla; family Delphinidae; genus Delphinus; species Delphinus delphis. The sequence goes on from NC_082704.1 coordinate 71,435,375, forward strand.
AGCCTTTTGACAATTCTGCCCCAGGGAACTCTCCCTTACCTCACTTCTTTTGGCACCCAAGTTTGACCCTTTAATTGTGGATGCTGAGTTACTGTATTCATGCTTATTTCCCATGAGTATGACTTCATTTTCCAACTCAGTTTTAAGCCCCTAGATGGCAAAGTCAATGTCAAATCATTTGTCTGCATATGTTGTGAGAGCATAAGGCCAGGCACAAAAGCCCTCAAGGAACACTCAGTCTATTGAACACCTTTCAATTTAGATTTTAGAATAGCCCTGAAATTTGGGTATATCATGTTTGTGTTTGTCACAGATGGCACAAATGGGGACTTCAAAAGGGAAAGCTTTTTCCATTGTCCTTCTAATGGACTGAACTGTGTTTTTCTTTTCTCAGTGAGTATTTATTGAATACCAGTTACATGCAAAGCAATTTACTTGGGCCCCTGGTGAATACAGAGAGGAATCCCACTTAGATCTAGCTCTCAGGTTGCTCCATTTTAATAGGGGAGATAGAGCCACCAAAACAAAGAGCCCTGATTCAAAGTACAAGGTGGTTGGTGCTGTAAGAGTAAGAGAAAGGAACTTGGAACATATTAGGCTTCTAAGAGATGTGGCACTTAAGCTGAATCTTAATAGATGATGCAAATTTGGGCATATTAGAAGGGGTAAAGGGCATCTAGGAAAGAAATGATTAATTGTAGGATGTGTACGTGGAACAAGAAATAATACTGTTTCTGTGGACTATGGGATATGTAAAGAGGAAGGGTGGAAAGTTAGACCAGAAACATCAGTTGAGGCCAGGTGGAAGAAGGTAGTGAATTCCAGGTTAAAAAATGTTTGAGTTTATTCTGCAGGCAACAGGGAGCTGTGAAATCTAAATCTAGTATCTATCTATCTTTCTATCTGGAGATTTTTTTCAAGCTGGTTAGGTACATGATCAGAACTGACTTCTAGAGTATTCCACTGTAGCATATAAAAGTCAGCGGGGAGAGATATAGGCCTATAGACATATCATGGACCTACTGATCTGGAAAATAGTCCAAGTTCACATTGTACAGGTAGGGAAGTGATCTGCTCAAGCTCACACAGCAAGTTAGTTTTAGTATTAAGACTGGAATCTAGGTCTTTTGACTCCCAGTTATTATTACTCTTCCATCCCTGCCTCCTCAGTTTGACACAGTGGCTATACTGTCGCAAATTAGAGGCAGGAGAGAACAACATTGGGGTCTTTCAAACAAGAAAGCCCATTGCTACTACTTCAAAGTTTGACTTAAAATGAATCATCAATTTGCAGCACCCAATAAAGAGCCTAGGAGGATGCAAGGCTGATGACATTTGTTTTCTGAGGCCTTGGGTTGATGTCTATTTGGATGTGGCTGCAACTGGGAAATGAATGGGTTTCATATTTCAGGGGGAGTCATCTGGTTCTCTCACCAAAGGAAACAGTAGCCTTAGGGTGGATACAGCTTCAGGGAGAAATGTTTTCTGGCTCTGACTGTAGCATATGCTTCCTATCCAATACCTCCTCCAGTGACCAGTAGAAATGGAACAGCATTGTCAGCTGTTATAATCTGATCTGCAGTGAGCAAGCAGCATCATGTGGCCTAGTGGTTCTCAACTCTGGCTATACATAGCATCACCTGGGGAGCTTTTAAAAATACCCATACCAAGGTGCTACCCCAATCAATTAAGCTAGGCTCTCTGGGGATGGGTCCCCAGTACTGTATAATTTCAATGTTCCCAATGTATAGCCAAGGTTGAAAATCACTGGTACTTCTGACCACTTGGGCTTTGGAAAGCAGATGGACCTGAGTCTATTGTCAATTAACTATGGGGTTATACTTCTCATCTCTGTGTTTCTGTTTCCTCAACTATAGAACAGGCATAATGCTTCTTGTCTTTCAGGGTTAGGGCCAATGTTAAATGAGAATATATGCATAAAGTACTGAGTATATTATCATAGTACCTGGAACAGAGCAGGTGTTCAATAAAAAAGGTAGCTAAAGTTTTTTACCAGTTATTTTATTACCATTACCATTATTATTGTCATTTATAACTTTTTATATTACTACTAATAACAACAAAACAGCAGACACTGGGAAGAAAAGTGGATGCAAAAACAGGAGATATGAGTTTTAGTCCTCACTCTACCACTTACCTAACTATATGATTGCGGGTGAGTGAGTTCACCTTTCCGAACCTTAGTTTCCTTCTCTATAAAATGGGAAAGATAAGACCCATCTGCTATTCTTTCCTCCCAAGCTTATTGTGAACATCAAATAATTAATTGGGAGAGTGCTTTGAATATTATAATGTGTTAGAAAAATTGGATTATTATTATTATTTTGGTCACTCTTTAGCTGCAATTCTGTGTACCCGACCTGGTGCTAAGGGGAATGGCATGTCCAGAAATGTAAGATACAGCCTAGTGTGTAAATGAATAGTACTTGGTTCATACCTCCATTAGAACACCAATCACACTGTATTATCATTATCTTTCTTCATATCTGTCTGCCTCACCAGAATGACTAGCTGGAGGAATTAAAAAACCCCATGGAGCAATATATAAGTACTTCATGAGTGCTTACATGGATGGAAATTACCAATGTCAGCTCAAGTGTTCAGAGGATTGAGATTTGAGCTGACTGTTTAGGGGTAGTTACAGTACAGATAAGACATGAGAACAGGGACATATATCGGGAAAGAAGCAGGACAGAGTCTAACACTTACTTATCCCTGCTACATGCTAGGTATTCTCTAACAGCCATCTAATTTAGTCCTTACAATCAGCTTGTGAGGACGGGTTATTATATCCATTTCCCAGATGAATACCTTGATAGTCAAAGAGTTGAAATAACTGCACAGGGTTCCACAGTTTGGAAGTCGCAGAACAAGGCCTGAAAGCAGGGTCTGCCCAACTCCAGACTTACTTTCCACACTGTACCATACTGTCTCATCTAGAAGAGTCAAGGGCTTGCTGCTTTGATAGGGCCGGTGAGGAGACCAGTTTAACAAAAGTAGAGCTGGTATTTAAAATCTAGCACTAGTACCTGGTTTAATAATTTGGGACCAGCTCATAGAGGGCCTTGAATTTATGTTAAGGAGTTTGAACTTATCCTGTACATTTTATAGTCACTGAGAAAATCTTTAAGGAGAAGAAATACAGTGTGGAAATACTTAAGGTAAATCTTACAACAGTATTATATGGATTAAAGTTAATATTTTTTACATTTACCTTAAAAAGTTTTGTAGAAGAAAACAATGAATATCAAGGTTTACTGACAAAAATTGAATGAATATCAAGATCTACTAACACCCTTGCATAGTTGCAAATGTGTCTATTTCCAGATGGTGTTCATCAGGCCATGAACATTTTTTGTGGACTTTTTTTCACTTAATATTATTTTATATGAATACATTTTTTGACCTAGCCTAAATCCTTGTCATTTCATGCATAATATGTATTGGTTAAATACTTGTAAGAATTGAATTGTTTGTTTATCAGCCTTTGTGGTTGGGTCTGAATTTTTGCTGTTAAGAAGCATGTTTATGTGCTACTTGTTTTCCTTATTTTTTTCTTTAGAGTTAATTTCTTTGGGCCTGTTCCCCAAAGTGGATCAACTGGATTAATGAGTATGAACTGTCTCATATATATTATTTTGCATTTCATTCACATTGTTCCAGAATTCCTTTTGTTTTGTTTTGTTTTTGTTATTTTTTTATACTGCAGGTTCTTCTTAGTCATCAATTTTATACACATCAGTATATACATGTCAATCCCAATCGCCCAATTCAGCACACCACCATCCCCACCCCACCACAGTTTTCCCCACTTGGTGTCCATACGTCTGTTCTCTACATCTGTGTCTCAACTTCTGCCCTGCAAACCGGCTCATCTGTACAACTTTTCTAGGTTCCACATACATGTGTTAATATACGATATTTGTTTATCTCTTTCTGACTTACTTCACTCTGTATGACACTCTCTAGATCCGTCCACGTCTCAACAAATGATTCAAATTCGTTCCTTTTTATGGCTGAGTAATATTCCATTGTATATATGTACCACATCTTCTTTATCCATTCGTCTGTCGATGGGCATTTAGGTTGCTTCCATGACCTGGCTATTGTAAATAGTGCTGCAATGAACATTGGGTGCATGTGTCTTTTTGAATTATGGTTTTCTCTGGGTATATGCCCAGTAGTGGGACTGCTGGATCATATGGTAAATCTATTTGTAGTTTTTTAAGGAACCTCCATACTGTTCTCCATAGTGGCTGCATCAATTTACATTCCCACCAGCAGTGCAAGAGGGTTCCCTTTTCTCCACACCTTCTCCAACATTTGTTGTTTGTAGATTTTCTGATGATGCCCATTCTAAATGGTGTGAGGTGATACCTCAGCGTAGTTTTGATTTGCATTTCTCTAATAATTAGTAATGTTGAGCAGCTCCTCATGTGCTTCTTGGCCATCTGTATGTCTTCTTTAGAGAAATGTCTATTTAAGGTCTTCTCCCCATTTTTGGATTGGGTTGTTTGTTTCTTTAATATTGAGCTGCATGAGCTGTATATATATTTTGGAGATTAATCCTTTGTCCGTTGATTCGTTTGCAATATATTCTCCCATTCTGAGGGTTGTCTTTTCATCTTGTTTATGGTTTCCTTTGCTGTATAAAAGCTTTGAAGTTTCATTAGGTCCCATTTGTTTATTTTTGGTTTTATTTCCACTACTCTAGGAGGTGGATCAAAAAAGATCTTGCTGTTATTTGTCAAAGATTGTTCTTCCTATGTTTTCCTCTAAGAGTTTTATAGTGTCCCATCTTACATTTAGGTGTCTAATCCATTTTGAGTTTATTTTTCTGTATGGTGTTAGGGAGTGTTCTAATTTCATTCTTTTACGTGTAGCTGTCCAGTTTTCCCAACAACACTTACTGAAGAGACTGTCTTTTCTCCATTGTATATCTTTGCCTCCTTTGTCATAGATTAGTTGACCATAGGTGCATGGGTTTATCTCTGGGCTTTCTATCTTGTTCCATTGATCTATGTTTCTGTTTTTGTGCCAGTACCATATTGTCTTGATTACTGTAGTTTTGTAGTATAGCCTGAAGTCAGGGAGTCTGATTCCTCCAGCTGTGTTTTTTTCCCTCAAGAATGCTTTGGCTATTCGGGGTCTTTTGTGTCTCCATACAAATTTTAAGATGATTTGTTCTAGTTCCATAATAAATGCCATTGGTAATTTGATAGGGATTGCAGTGAATCTCTAGGTTGCTTTGGGCAGTATAGTCATTTTCACAATATTGTTTCTTCCAATCCAAGAACATGGTATATCACTCCATCTGTTTGTATCATCTTTAATTTCTTTCATCAGTGTTTTATAGTTTTCTGCATACAGGTCTTTTATCTCCCTAGGTAGGTTTATTCCGAGGTATTTTATTCTTTTTGTTGCAATGGTAAATGGGAGTGTTTCCATAATTTCTCTTTCAGATTTTTCATCTTTAGTGTATAGGAATGCAAGAGATTTCTGTGCGTTAATTTTGTATCCTGCAACTTTACAAAATTCATTAATTAGCTCTAGTAGTCTTCTGGTGGCATCTTTAAGATTCTCTATGTATACTATCATGTCATCTGCAAACAGTGACAGTTATACTTCTTCTTTTCCAATTTGTATTCCTTTTATTTCTTTTACTTCTCTTATTGCCATGGCTAGGACTTCCAAAACTATGTTGAATAATAGTAGTGAGAGTGGACATCCTTGTCTCATTCCTGATCTTAGAGGAAATGCTTTCAATTTTTCACCATTGAGAATGATGTTGGCTGTGGGTTTGTCATATATGGCCTTTATTATGTTGAGGTAGGTTCCCTCTATGCCTACTTTCTGGAGAGTTTTTATCATAAATGGGTTTGAATTTTGTCAAAAGCTTTTTCTGCATCTATTGGGATGATCATATGGTTTTTATTCTTCAGTTTGTTAATATGGTTTTTCACATTGATTGATTTGCGTATATTGAAGAATCCTTGCATCCCTGGGATAAATCCCACTTGATCATTGTTTATGAACCTTTTAATGTGTTGTTGGATTCTGTTTGCTAGTATTTTGTTGAGGATTATTGCATCTATATTCATCAGTGATATTGGTCTGTAATTTTCTTTTTTTTGTAGTATCTTTGTCCAATTTTGGTTTCAGGGTGATGGTGGCCTCATAGAATGAGTTTGGGAGTGTTCCTTCCTCTGCAATTTTTTGGAAGAGTTTGAGAAGAATGGGTGTTATCTCTTCTCTAAATGTTTGATAGAATTCACCTCTGAAGCCATCTGGTCCTGGACTTTTGTTTGTTGGAAGATTTTTTTTTTGCGGTATGCAGGCTGTGCAGGTATGCATTGCTGTGGCCCCTCCCTCTGCAGAGCAGAGACTCCGGATGCGCAGGCCCAGCGGCCATGGCCCACCGGCCCAGCTGCTCCACAGTATGTGGGATCCTCCCGGACCGGGGCATGAACCCACGTCCCCTGCATCGGCAGGTGGACTCTCAACCACTGCACCACCACGGAAGTCCATATTGGAAGATTTTTAATCACTGTTTCAATTTCATTACTTGTGATTGGTCTGTTCATATTTTCTGTTTCTTCCTGGTTCAGTCTGGAAGGTTATACCTTTCTAAGAATTTGTCCATTTCTTTCAGGTTGTCCATTTTATTGGCAGAGATTTGCTTGTAGTAGTCTCTTAGGATGCTTTGTATTTCTGAGGTGTCTGTTGTAACTTCTCCTTTTTCATTTCTAATTTTATTGATTTGAGTCCTCTCCCTCTTTTTCTTGATAAGTCTGGCTAATGGTTTATCAATTTTGTTTATTTTCTCAATGAACCAGCTTTTAGTTTTATTGATCTTTGCTGTTGTTTACTTTGTTCCTATTTCATTTATTTCTGCTCTGATCTTTATGATTTCTTTCCTTTTGCTATCTTTGGGCTTTGCTTGTTCTTCTTCCTCTAGTTGCTTTAGGTGTAATGTTAGATTGTTTACTTGATATTTTTCTTGTGTCTTGAGGTAGGCTTGTATAGCTATAAACTTCCCTCTTAGAACTGCTTTTGCTGCATCCCATAGGTTTTGGATCATCGTGTTTTCATTATCATTTGTCTCTAGGTATTTTTTGATTTCCTCTTTGATTTCTTCAGTGATCTCTTGGTTGTTTAGTAACGTATTGTTTAGCCTCCATGTGTTTGTGTTTTTTACGTTTTTTTCCCTGTAATTCATTTCTAATCTCATAGCATTGTGGTTCAGAAAAGATGATTGATGTGATTTCAATTTTCTTAATTTTACTGAGGCTTGATTTGTGACCCAAGGTGTGATCTATCCTGGAGAGTGTTCTGTGCACACTTGAGAAGAAAGTGTAATCTGCTGTTTTTGGATGGAATGTCCTATAAATATCAATTAAATCGATCTGGTCTGTTGTGTCATTTAAAGCTTCTGTTTCCTTATTTATTTTCATTTTGGATGATCTGTCCATTGTTGTAAGTGAGGTGTTAAAGTCCGCCACTATTATTGTGTTACTGTCAATTTCCTCTTTTATAGCTGTTAGCATTTGCCTTATGTATTGAGGTGCTCCTATGTTGGGTGCATATATATTTATAATTGTTATATCTTCTTCTTGGATTGATCCCTTGATTATTATATAGTGTTCTTCCTTGTCTCTTGTAACATTCTTTATTTTCAAGTCTATTTTATCTGATATGAGTACAGCTACTCCAGCTTTCTTTTGATTGCCATTTGCATGGAATATCTTTTTCCATCCCCTCACTTTCAGTCTGTATGTGTCCCTAGGTCTGAAGTGGGTCTCTTGTAGACATCATATATATGGGTCTTGTTTTTGTATCCATTCAGCAAGCACGTGTCTTTTGGTTGGAGCTTTTAATCCATCCACATTTAAGGTAATTATCAATATGTATGTTCCTATGACCATTTTCTTAATTGTTTTGGGTTTGTTTTTGTAGGTTCTTTTCTTCTCTTGTGTTTCCCACTTAGAGAAGTTCCTTTAGCATTTGTTGCAGAGCTGGTTTGGTGGTGCTAAATTCTCTTAGCTTTTGCTTGTCTGTAAAGCTTTTGATTTCTCCGTCGAATCTGAATGAGATCCTTGCCGTGTAGAGTAATCTTGATTGTAGGTTCTTCCCTTTCATCACTTTAAATATGTCATGCCATTCCCTTCTGGCTTGTAGAGTTTCTGCTGAGAAATCAGCTGTTAACCTTTTGGGAGTTTCTTGTGTTATTTGTCGTTTTTCCCTTGCTGCTTTCAATAATTTTTCTTTGTCTTTAATTTTTGCCAATTTGATTACTATGAGTTTCGGCGTGTTTCTCATTGGGTTTATCCTCTATGGGACTCGCTGCTCTTCCTGGACTTGGGTGGCTATTTCCTTTCCCATGTTAGGGAAGTTTTCGACTATAATCTCTTCAAATATATTCTCTGGTCCTTTCTCTCTCTCTTCTGCTTCTGGAATCCCTATAATGCGAATGTTGTTGCATTTAATGTTGTCCCTGAGGTCTCTTAGGCTGTCTTCATTTCTTTTCATTCTTTTTTCTTTAGTCTGTTCCGTAGCAGTGAATTCCTCCATTCTGTCTTCCAGGTCACTTATCTGTTCTCCTGCCTCAGTTATTCTGCTATTGATTCCTTCTTGTGTAGTTTTCATTTTGGTTATTGTATTGTTCATCTCTGTTTGTTTGTTCTTTAATTTTTCTAGGTCTTTGTTAAACATTTCTTGCATCTTCTTGATCTTTGCCTCCATTCTTTTTCTGTGGTCCTGGATCATCTTCACTATCATTATTCTGAATTCTTTTTCTGGAAGGTTGCCTATCTCCACTTAGTTTAGTTGTTTTTCTGGGGTTTAATCTTGGTCCTTCATCTGGTATATAGCCCTCTGCCTTTTCATCTTGTCCATCTTTCTGTGAATGTGTTTTTTGTTCCACAGTCTGCAGGACTGTAGTTCTTCTTGCTTCTGCTGTCTGCCCTCTGGTGGATGATACTCTGTTCCAGAATTATTGATGGCTATCTAGTTAGAATAAGCCCAGTGTACAGTACCCCCAGCAGTGTGTGCATGCATATGTTTCACTATATTCCTGCCAGAATCATTTTATTAAAAAATTATGTGTATTTATTTTGTACTGAGTGACCTGGAAACTAGAGACATAGAGGCAGAAAGGTGAGTTAGGAGACTGCCACAATAGTCAAGGCTTAAGTGAAAATAGACTCATTTTTGGTGATGATGAATGTAACAAATTTATCATCAAACATTGACTAAGCACCTGCTATGTGCCAGTGACAGTACTAAACATATTACTACCCAAGTAAATCCTCTCAATGTCTCTGTAAGATAATATATTTTTAGTCTTGATTATATGGTTGAGGAAACTGAGACTGAGCAAATTGATGTGACATACCCTAGGTCACACAAATGTGAAGCTCCAAAGCTGAGGTTCAAACATAGACTTTCTGAAGGGACAGCTTCTGGAAGAATATATTTTTTAATCCAGAGTTGTTAGTTACCAAAAAGAAATGGGGACCAAGGGAGGTGGCCATGATAGCTGCAATATTGGGTACCTGCTGAGGAGTGGTGTTCCATTTGGCTCACTGTCCAAGTTCTTGTTGTTCTCTTTTCCAGGAGACTCTGACAGTTTCAGCACAGTTCGGCCTCCAGGAGAAAAGCCAACCATCATCCGACCCCCAGTGAGGCCTCCAGATCCTCCCTGCCGGGCAACTACTACCCAGAAACCCGAACCAAAGCCAGATATAGTGACTGGCAATGCAGGGGAAATCCCATCGTCTGTGTAAGTAGAGTTGTTTTTCAACCTTGACCTAAAGTCCACCTTAGACCACTAAGAATGCTTTCAGGATCACCATTATGGTTGTGAAGGGTGTACAATGCACAACTCCAGGGTATCGTTCACTTCATAGTGTAGGGGACTGTCGCAGACCAGCTCTGTTTGGAGTGTTCTACTCAACACTTAAAGCTGGGAGATTTTTCCTAAAGGTGAGGTGTTTAAATCTTGGTACCCGATAGGAGACCCATTTTTCTTAGTCTCCCTGATCTCTCTAGGGTGATAAGATTACCGGCTGCTTTCATGCTTCTTTGCCTCTGTAAATTTTTTTTCTTATTACTACTGGTTTTAAAAGTAATTTAATGAACAGATTTGGTCATTTTACGTGTGCTTTGAAGCTTTTTTTTTTAAAGAGAAGGTATGATTTTTAAAAATCTTCCAGAATGACTCAGATTCTCCAGAGAGCCTCTTACAGGGTAGTAGCAGAGCTATTATCCAACCAGCCTTCCTGAGTCTGGCCTGTAAGCCAAGGAATCAGGGATAGAGCACCTAAGGTGGGGCCACAGCAACTCTCAGGGACCAGCTTTTCTTGGCCACAAAACTAGCCTGGCAGGCCTCTCCTCAGCCAGTGCCTGGGACCCCTCTCAGTATCCTGCCTCCTAGTGTTCCTTTTTCTTGTGTCTTTTGTTTTCCATAATTGCAAAATTGAGGAAATAAGAAAAACAGAGCCTCTACTGTTTGGACTAATTAGCTAAGTGTATTTGCAAAATGTCAAAAATTATACTCTGAAACCAAGAACTTGTTTCACTTATTTCTCCCAAGAGTAATCTGAATGAGCAACATACTTAGATCATTCTGAGCCAAGGGGAAGCAAAGAGTATCAGCCATAGCCTTGGGGGTGCCTATGGTCTCTGAGCCATTTCACATTCTGATACTTGGGTTTTTCCTCAGACCCAGATCCTTTGCAAGCTAAGGCAGAGCCTGGCATTGGTGGCCTATCTGGTTCATATTTTCTTTTCCTTTCCATTGGCCATTGGTTCCCATACATATTCCAGAGCAACTCATGGGACTTGGTTGGCTTCTCTTTGCAGGGTGGCTTCCAGGACCAGGTTCTTTGAAATAGCTTCCCGGAAAACAGGAAGGTAAGAGATGCAGGTGACAGAAATGAAACCAAATAACTTTTTAATAAATGTATCATGAGCATGTCATTTGCTCTCTTAACATTGTATTTTTGTTTCTCTGTAGCTCTGTCTCTTTCTCTCTGTCTGTGTTTGTTCCTTTCTCTCCCCCAACACTGTCTCTCTGTCTCCCTGTGTCTCTGTCTTTGTCTCTATAACTGTATGTCTCTCTGCCTTTGTCACTCTTGTCCATTTGTCTCTCGCACACTGTTTCTCTGTCTCTGTAATTCTCAGTCTCTTTATGTCTCTCCTTGTGTTTTTCTACTTATGTCTCTGTTTCCCTATCTCTTTGACTCTTTTTCTGTCTCTCTCCATGTCTCTCTTTCTTTGTCTATCTCTGTATCTGTTGTCTCTGCCTCTCTGACTCTGTCTTTCCATCTCTTTCTCTCTTTCTCCTCTCTCTCTCACACATACATAGAGTACTCACAGGCCAAGTGGTATTGCAAAAACTTTATGCTCGATGTAGGTCTAATTTTTTTTGTTAGTTTACTTATTTAGACCCTATTATATTCTAAAAGGGCAGCTGATATGAATATATAGAAAGCAATATTCTAATATAAACAGCCTTAGAATAAGCATAGCCCTCATTTCAGAGGTAAACATTAGACTTAGGTGGTTGTTTTCGAACTGGCTGAACATATAAATCACCTGGAAAATTTTGAGGGAAAATAAAATGAACACAGATTCCTGCCTTCTGCTCTAGACCCACAAAAACAGAATCTCCAGGAGTAGGGCCTGGGAGTGTGGGTTTTTTAAATTTCCTTCCTTTATTTCTTTCTTCCAGTTAATTTGTTTTTAAAATCCCTCAAGTACTGGTACAGGCTTTCCAAAGCCTATCATTTGGCACCCTTTAGACTAAAACACCTGGAGAAATGATTGCTTGGCCTTCAGGCACTCTTCTGTGAGTTTATTCAATGTTGCTTATCAGAGAGTTCAAAATTGTGCTTCCTGATGGGTGACAGGAGTGTAACTCTTCCAGGTATTCAGTTAAAAGCAGAACAATGTGCCTTTACCAGCGCTGGAGCTGGGATAGGTTTGACATCATCTAGTTAAAACTGTGGGACCCGACTCACCAGGACATGATTCTGAACAGCAGGTCACCCTAGTTCTGCTTGGCAGTCAGCCACAAGGAACTATAGACTAGGCCAAATTCTCCTTAGACAATAATTTACCATTTATTCTACCATAACAAATGAAAGTGAGGTCAAAGCCCCAGATTTCTCTTACTGATAGAATGAAGATAAAGTTTTCACCTAGGACATTTTTAAAGCAGGCTTAATCAGATAGGCTTGAGGGAAAAAAAGAAAAACAGAAAGAGAGAGAATACTTTATATTCTTAATAAAGTATCTGCCTATGATCAGGACTACTTCCTACTTCCTGGTGGTCCTTCCAACTTCCCTAGGATAAACCATATGAGAAATAAATACCAGGGAAATAGAATGAAGCAAACTAGAATTAACAGAATGAACTAGGCATATCTAAAGGAAAGCTTTTTAGAGGAAGTGATATCTGAGATGGGGCTTTAAAGATGGATAGAATACACTGAAAATGTGAGGGATTGATCTGTAGCTTTGGACAGGGAACCAAGGCATTGAGAGGGATACGTACTAGGCATGAACAAAGTCCAAGAGAATCTTTAAGGCAGCCTGACTTTTAATAGGGAAACTGTAGCCAACCTGGTGTTGAAAGTGTGGAAAGATTGGTAACCACTACCTGGGCTTTGTCATTTAGTGCTCAGGGAGGTCTTGGACCAACTGCAACATAGGGCACTGTGGTCAAAGCAGGCACTTCAGGCTGGAGGACAACCTAACCAGTCCTATGTCCAGGCCTCTGGAACCTAAATTTAATCCTGTTCCTTATTCCCAGATTCCATCTTGGCAGGATTGTGGGTAAGGCCAAGGTGGGTACACCAGTCCTCCAATATGTAATAAGCCACCTTCCTAGGTACCCACAGGTTCCTCCCACTCAGCATCCATATAAGGAAAGCACCCCTTCTGTCTAGGCCCCAGTTTTGTAACCACCACTTGCATCAGTGCACCTACATGATGGCTACTGGTCAAGATTCTTAGACTAGCCAGTCAATCCCATCTCATCTCTAATGAAAATGATCTGTTTAACCTTTTCTCTGCCCCTTTTTGCTTCCAGTTTGTACACCTGACTCTATGTAACCTGACATTTGAATGACCTCACTTCTCATTCATCTCCCTTCTACAATACAACAATTAAAAAAAATTAAAAACTTGAAATAAAATGAGAAGTGGCTCATCAAGAAGAGAAGGGAGGGGAAGACATTTCAGTAAGGCAGAATAGCTTATGCAAGGCAGGTTCACAAAGTGATTAGTGTTCCACTTTGGCTAGAATGTGGGGGTGAGAAGAAGGAAGCTTAGCTAGAGTTGAGGCCAAGAAGATGGATTGGGGCCAGACTGTAAACGCCTTATATGACATACTAAGGAGTTTGGTCTTTATTCTGTAGTCCATGGGGTGTCATGGAAAACTCTTCAGCATGACAATGCATATTCTAAGCTGCCTGAGTTATTTAAAAAAAAACACACACACACATTCTGCTGTTAATGAGGAAGATAGTTGGGACAGTAAAACCTGGAGGCAGGGAGACCAGTTAGGAGGCTAATCATCCTGGCAAGAGTTGATGAGGTCCTGATGTATGGCATTGTCAATAGGAATGGAATGAAAGGACAGATTTGAGGTAGACTCAGTAAGACCTTACTGACTTTTCAAACATGGAGCATTGGAGAAAGATTAAGAGAGAAGGAAGTCTAACTTGGGCAGTTAGGTAGATGGTAACAATAATTAATCATGGAGGAATAGGTTTTGTGGGAAAGTTTCTCTGCTCAATTTTGGACACAGTTTGTATGAAGACTCTGTGGGACATCCAGATAGAGATGTCCAGTGGGTAACTGCAACTTAGACTAGTAATTGGGGCTGGATCTACATAGGTTTAGAGGTAGAACTGTTAAGTACAGCCACTGTACAAATTTATAGGGGCATTCACATATACTACAATGTGAATAGTAACCTTTTGGGGGTGGTCTCAGTATTTGATGGGAATTGAAATCATGGATGGGAATAAGATCACTCAGGGAGTAGGTATTAATAGACTTAAGAGAGAAGAGAAAAACAATGTTCAGGATATAGCCCTGGGACAAGCTGTTGTCTGGGATTTTCTGGCCAAATTATATGGAGCTTGATTCTCCAGGATTGTCTCTTGCCTCCAACCATCCCCAGACAAGTCTACTTTAGGACCAATCTAAGCACATCAAGAGGCTGGTTTGGTCTTCAAGGCAAAGAAAGATTCATGTTTCACAAGGCACTTGCCTTCCGTCTTTGCCTTTTTCCCATTGGAGATAATCACAGAATGTAGTCTTTGGTCTTTGGCCAATTCCTCTGGTCTTCCCTTGCCTCCCATAGTATGGCACTCGAAGGATTGTGCTGGCACCTGAAAGATGTCTTTGTGTCTGGGATACTGGGCTCTCTAAATCTGGCAGAGAGGTATGCCAACCTATAAGCATGGAGTGAGATGTTTTGAAACATCTGGATGGAATCACTTCCTCATTTTTCAAATGGCCTAATTGCCACCATCTTGGAAGGGTCACCCATCCACTTGCTTTCCTTTCCAGTTCTGATTTCTAGAGTCTTAGTGAAATGTCTTTCCTCCTTTACCCACAGTTCTCAAGGCAGACTTCCTGGAGATGAGAGTTGAGGCCTCAGGTATGTAGTATCCATCCCTGATTACAAAACCTTGTTACACATATACCTTCTTTATGAGATCTGAGTTTTTGAGGACTGGAGTGCCATGTGGGTCCAGAGGGTGGGAATTCACCTCCATGCCTCAGTTCACTACCCTGTAATTACATGACCCTTAAACTTACTGCCTTTTAATTCTGAGGTTCTCTGTGTTTTTAAGTTTCATTTCTTTCTTGCTCAGCCAAACTACAGTATAGTTTTACAAATTGCCTTTGAATCAAGGTCATTAGGAATCCTAAATTGTGACATTTTGGGCAATTACATTTCCTTCTCTGGGCCTCAATTTCCCAACATGTAAGATGAAATGTTTGGAACCTTTTAACTCCGACATCCTTTGGGTCTATAAGAATATCAGTAACCTCTCATTTGATATTATAGCAGGTCCCAAGAGTCTACCTTAGTATTTGTAGGGGAACTTCATTCCTTCAGATCAAATCACAATTTCAGTCTTACCCCTTGAACCTTCATCCTTAGTTCTTTATATTTGTCTAATGCAAAGCATTTTCACGTCCATTATATCATTTAGTCCATATCAAATGCCAGAAATAGGGAAGTTAATATGTATTTTCACTCAACAAATAAAGGAACTGAGGTTCAAAGGGGATAAGTAACTTACTAAGATCACCAGAACCATGGAGATCATGGAAATTTCTTTCTCTACTAGGAGTTCTGATTGACAATCAGATTGCTGGCATGACATGAACCAATACACACATAAATCAGATCCAGGTATCTGGAGCAGAGCTTTCCATGTACTCCTCAGCCTTCCTTTTCTTCATATCACTGCCAGTCCTCAGAGGTCTATGGGTAGATAAGAGTTTTCTTATCAGCTCTCATGAAGGTGAAGTCTCAGTAAAAGGAAGTTTGGAGTTATTGTAGGGCCATAAAGGCAGTGGCCATTCAGCAAGGTGAGTAATCTCAGAGGTATCAGGCATCTGTATCTCCTGTGGACTTTTTGGGGATTAGAGTTCAGGCTTAAGGCACACAGTTTCCAGCCCTGATTTTAGCACCGTATTAGGACAGTTTCATGGGATCTGAGTTATAAGGGCCTTTTTCTACCCAGCCGCTATTGCTCAGAAGATTAGCTACCTACCAAGAGAGGGCCTACTGCTCAGTGGCTGTTAAGTGTTTAACCAGTCCTAGCTAATTCCTTACTCTCTTCTTTCCCTTTCAGGTTTCAAAAACCTTGGCCTCAGGGGACACTTTCCAGGTTCTAGAAGAGTCTTCTTCAAACCCTTGTGTGCTGAAGAGCAGATCTTTCCTGGCCCTGCACCTTCAGGCTCTGGGATGCTATAAAATAAGGGACACACATCCTAGATACAAGTTTATTTCTCCTTTGTATTCTGTCTTCATTCCCTCAGAAGGTCTATCTTGAGCTCCTATAAGACTGTGAATGGCTGAACTCCCTCAAGGCAGACTGCAGAAACCAAGCTATCCACCATCCCAAGTCGAAGAGAGGAGCTCAGTTTTCAACTCCTCTCTGAACTTCCTGCCTCCTCAAAAGGCCATCTAGCTCTGAAAGATTTGGGGCTAAAGATTGATCTCAGAAGTCTTACCCTGAACTAGAAGTTACTTGAGTTGGGGCCATTGCTTACCTTGGAAGTAGGGGAGTAGGAATGTTTGCTGAACTTTAGAGAATCTTAATATCTCTTACTGAGGATATGGACCCTGGTGCCAGTTTGGAGCTTTGGCGCTGTAATATATTGCCAAGAATGTGTCTGCTCTTATGGGACCAGACAGAATGAGTGATGCCCCCACAATCCCTCCAAGTGGACTCAGGAAGGTGGCCTTCCTGCTTTTGCATACAGCTGCTTAAGACAAATCTGCAAAGCATGTTTTACATGTCAAAGCCTAGGTCTGTTTGAATTATTCTTCCTCCTGTTTTCTCCTGACAGCTTCCTTTCCAAGCAATCAAGAAAGAAACAAAAGCTGAAGACAGTTCTTTTAAAAAAGGCAGACTGTGTTTGTTCTGCAGGAGTTCCATTTTTGGGTCAAATGCTGGGGAGAATTGTTAAGATGATTGAGGCCAGGCAGTTGTCACTGTTGCTTCATGTCTGCCTTCTGCAGATAAGCTGTTTTATCACCTGAAAGAAACAGTTCTTAACCCATTATCTATGGATTCAGGAACTTCATAAAGCCTCTGAAATGGTATGCCTTTTCAATATGCCTTTTCTGAGGAAATGGTCCATAACATTCTAGTGAATTTCAGATTGGGCCTGTGACACAATAAAGGTTAACAACCACAGCCTTTGAGATAAAAGACTCTTTTTATGACCTATAAAATATTTGATTAGAAAGGCCTTTCAGAATTATTTAGTCTAACTCCTTAGTTTACCATTGGGGAAACTGAGGCAGAGCAAGTTAGCAGCCATGTGTAAACAAGATACCACATCCCTGGGCACCTACACAAGGTTCTTTCCATTACACCATGCTTATCTAGCAAGGGGGCTTATGATTGGTCGCTTTAATGGCCATCATTTTGAGGATCTGGCTTTTACCCTCTTTCTTGAGCCACACATATTTGCCACCATATGGAACTTCCAGACATGAGCTCCTGGTCTTCCTCATTTGCTATTTCAATCATTGGAAAGGAATTAAAACACAGTGTAGTGAGTCAGAAATCTGACGAGTAGACATTTCTGATTCCTGTTTGTTGAAAAGAAGCTGCTGGAGAAAGTGTCATCGCTTGTTTCCACACAGGTGCCTTGGCTTTAGGGTGGGCTTTAAGATAGCCTGCCTTTAGTGTCTGTGTAATTATAATGTGGTCCAGTGTGAGAGAAAGGACTTTCCTATTGGACTCTTCTAGCCAGGCCCCACTAGTGCACTGACTATAGTACTGAGAAAGAAGCATAGACATGGGGAGAGGGGAGGCGAGAGAGAGGGTAAGAGAGAGGGAGATGAGAAAGAGAATGCACCCATGCCCAAACCAACTCTGAGATGCCTTGGGAACAGTGTTACTGAAAGGCAATAGCTACTTTCAAGATTGAATTCTAAATATGGCTTATTGATGAGTTAGTAACATGTAAGCTAAACACACTGAGAGCCTTTGTGGAAGTAATTGAATAGCAATTTGATGACATTCTTAATGACGATGTACCCAGGTGGCCATATTGAACTCTCAGCTCTACCCAGTCTCAAAGGCCAAGTTGCTAAGAAACCAGGATAAAGTAAGCCAAGTGGGCACCATTCTACCTGCTGCTCTCCCTAAAAGGGAATCTCTGTGAGGCCTAATGGCCTCACTCAGGAAGTACTCATTGAGCCCCAGTCTGAGCTGTGGCCTCTCTGCTC
This sequence comes from Delphinus delphis, assembly GCF_949987515.2. Lineage (NCBI taxonomy): Eukaryota > Metazoa > Chordata > Mammalia > Artiodactyla > Delphinidae > Delphinus > Delphinus delphis. The sequence goes on from NC_082704.1 coordinate 71,453,397, forward strand.
TGTCCCATTAGATGACTAACTAAACAAAGCAGGTGTGCAGATTTTAGCCACAGAAGCAGTGGCCAATGGGGCCTCAGTACCTTTGAAGATATTAGAGACATGATTTCACTCTGGTTTCCTTGGGGGGAAATTCCACAGTCACCACTACAAATATTGAGAGATTATTGAGAACCAGAGAAAGCCACCACAATTCCAGTAGAATATGTGTCCCAGAAATGTGGCTGTGAGATTGCTATGTGCTTCCTGGGACACAGATCAAGAGCCTGGCCTAAAGAGTTGGGATCACCAGTCCGACTGGAAGCCAAGGAGCAGTGCCTGGCTGGCTCTACCCCTGCCCTGGGCTATACCCAAAGAATGAACCTCAGCACCTACCCTTTTGTTCTCTGATTTAAAGAGCAAAAGCTTCTGTGGAATGAGAATGGCTTGGCTTAGGCTTGATGGATGGATAGGCATTCAGAAGAGGCTATGGGAAGGGGGTGATAATTGAAGCGTGTCAATTGTAGGAAACTATCTGCATACCTCGGCCAACAGGTAGGAGAAACTGTCAATGGATGAACTGTAAATGTTGAGCTGACAGTGTTAACATTTATTAAGCACCTACTAAGTGCTAGATGCTTCATATACATTATATAATTTAGTCCCTACAATAATCATGCAAGTGGATGCTATCCTCCTCATTCTACAGATAAAGGATTTATGACCCAGCAGGCTAAAATTAACTGGCTCAAGTTCACACAGAAAGTAAATAACAGAATTGTTATTCTAATCCAGCTCTCTATGACTCTGCACCCCATGTTGTTTTCCCTTTGCCATATAAAAGCCATATTACTGGAGCTGGCATACTTAACAAAATGTTAAAAGGCAAGTATTTGAGGGTAAGGAGGGGATGAAGGTCCAGTTTACAGGGGAATAAAAACTGGGCTGAAAGAGATTTCTGAGTTATGTTTTCTCCTCACCTTCAGAATGCCCATTTGATAATCCGTCTTAAAACGGATCATTTACTTTTACCTTGTGACATGAAGGATTTATTTTTTAGTTGGTAGTTTTCAAGTCCTTGGCTTAGCTGTTTTTCAAAGAAAAAAAGGTCCTTGTATATGTCTGTTAATTCACCAAGGTTCTAGCACATGCAGTTTCACCCCAAGAGACTGGTGACATCCATACATGGTTTGAGGAATAGAATTGGTCTTGGTGCTTCTGCAGGACTTGATGCCTTGGGATCAAACCCCTATTAAGGGTTTTTTGTGGGGATAGCAAAAGTTAAGAGATGATTTAGAATAATAAATATTATTGAAGTTTTTGTTTAAAAAAAGATGGAGTGTGTTGCCCAGCCACTGAGGGGCAAAACTCAGCGTCCAAATTGAATAATAAAGTGGTGTCATGTAGAGTATTTCTAAAATAAGTTGCAATTGTGGGAAAGAATCCTTCCCTTTTCAAGAAGTTCCTTAATTCTGTAATAGCTAGAACAAATAAAGTAATAGAAGTATTTCTGTGACTAGAAAAAATTGCTTTTGAGAGAATGTAGATCAATTATACTATTTTTAATGTGGCTACAGACAAATGGCCTTGACACATTACAAGCCCAGAGAAAGCTTCAGAAGCATTGAAAAATTTCAGAGAAAAGCAAGATACCTTGAAGAGATGTTTTTGATGAAGAAAAACCTTCATTTTCATAGGGAAAACAATCACTTGATACCAAGGACATTAATAGATACTAGAAAGACACATTTGTGAAATACATATGTAACATCAGAAGAAAAAAGAATTAGATCCTGGGGTCCATTCATGTGACTTTTAATAAAGTATGCAGACTGTCTAGTATTAATGGCCTCCATCTACAGTTTTGTCATGGAAACAATCTTTGAGCATATTTTGCATGATCCACTGCTCATGTTGTCTTTTGCAATTCTAAGGAAATGTAGGCCCAGAATCTTTTTGTACCTAGGCATCTCCATCTACAGTCTATTTTGTACCAAGCCCAGTTATTCCTTCAGGCCTCACAACATCATTGTGTGACAGGTGAGAGCCCCATTCTACAGATAAGGAAACTTGAGGCTCAGGAAGATGAGAAATGATTTGCCCAATGTCACACAGTTAGGGATTGATAGAAACCCAGGACTAGAAGCTACAGGGCCGTTCCTGTTTCTAATACACCACACTACCTCCAGTGGTAAAGGAATGTTGACAATAAATGGAGAAGATGTTTAGAAATGAGATTAACAACATCTGCAAGTCTTGCTACTCCAAATATGGTCTATAAACAGCCTCAGCATCAGCATTACCTGGGAGCTTATGAGAAATGCAGATTCCTGGGCCCCATCCCAGACATCTGGAATCAGAATTTGTATTTTAATAAGGTCTCCAGGGGATAGATATGCACATTAAAGTCTGAGAAGCACTGATTGTAAGGCATTTAAGACAACAAAGCAGGTTGAGGAAGGAGACCTCTTTGTGAGGCAAAGACCAAAAATGGCAGATAAGGCCAATCTGGTATGTTGGAAGTGTTTACAAAGATTGTGTCCATAGCTGCCTGCTTCTTACATTGCTTTGTACATGGCATTATACTTTGATGACATATAAATTAAGTTTTTCTACTTCAAAGAATAGTGAAACCAGCCTAGGAAATAAGACTGAAAGTTACTTGACTTTCAAACCTCTGAGCATCAAAGGCAATAGAAAGGCAACATGGAGCATTGGAAAGAGCTCCCTTCAGGAGCATTTGGAGTCCACACTCACCTCTGTCACTGCTTCTCTGTAATGCTGATCAAGTCCCTCCCAAATTGTCTGTCTTTAAACCAAAGGGCCTTTTCAGCTTTGACATTCAGTTATTCTCAGCTATGGCTTTTACTACAGTCAACATTGTAATGAAAACATGGACAATTCTACCGGGTTTTGTCTGGCCAGAGATTAGTATCTTTAGTTCACACGAGAAGGAGTATTCTGGGAGGAAATATCAGTCATAACAAAGCAACATTAATGGGAATTGCAAGGAACTGGGAGGAGCATGACTAGTTAACAGGTTTGAAATTGGCCGGTATTTTAATTAAAGTATAACAAGGCATCCAGACTCCTTTGAGAGCCAGCTGCTTCAAACCACATACTTGGAAATCAACTCCTATATCCTGAATAAGGCATACTTTACGTGAAACTCCTACATACTTTAATAAAACTCCTCTGATTTGGGCTTTGTGGGAGATAGTTTATTGGGGGTAGGAGAGACTTGTAAAAAAGAGAAAATTTTGCTCATCCTCCATCTGCCATCTCTCCAGGTGATTCTGATGCCCATTAGCTGAAGACAACTGGCTATAATCTAAACTTTTAAAATGAAGAAACAGACTCAGAGAGGAGAAGGGACTTGGCCTAAAGTCACACACGAAAGCCAATGGCAGAAAACAGGTGCTCAGAGTACCACCCCAAGGGTCTTTCAACTCTACTTTCTTTGGGTGACTAGTTTACCAGAATCAAGATATCTGCTTCCAGCAGTAAGGCACACACTAGGGAGGATGAATAGGCCTTCCATCTGAGTACTTTGTTTCCATCACATGTTCACACTCATTTCTTCAGTTGAGCATCATACAGCCATATCACCTAGGCAGAGCAGGGATGATTACCCACATTTTATTGAAGCTCAGAGAGATGGCCTAACTTGCCCAAGGTCACACAGAAAAGAAATAGACTTGTACCTAGGTTTTCTGATTTCAACTATGCTGCACTACTTCTCCAGGAGAGAAGAATCAGCCCTCCAACCCTCAGCATTTCTCCTGGGAAATGTCAGGAGCTCTAAGCTCTTAATTGCTTCAATCCAATAGTTTCAAAACAGATCGATTTTTTTTCCCTGTTGGAGAATATCCTAACAGTTTTATAACTTGAAACTCTGCAGAGCACGCTTACGTCCATCATTTTGTTCTCATAACAGACCCATAAGGTAGGTAAGACAAGGTATTTTGCCCTCATTTGACATGTACAAAGTGAGGCCCACAAACACTGTATTAGTTTTATATTGCTGCTGTAACAAATGACTACAAATTGAGTGGCTTAAAACAACCTCCATTTATTCTCTTACAGTTTCTATAGGTCAGAAGTTTGGCATAGTGTGGCTGGATTCTCAGGGTCTCACTTAACTAAAATCAAGATATCAGTCAGGGACGTAGTTGTTATCTGGGGCTCAGGATCATCTTCCAAGCTCACTGGTTGTTGGCAGAAATCAGTTCCTTGTTGTAGGACTGAGGTCCCCATTTTTTCAACATATGGCCCCCTCTGTCTTCAGGCTAAATACTTCTGCTTCCTTTTCTGTATCTAACTTTCTCTTCTGCCTCTGTTCTTCAAGTCTCGACCTTTCATTGGGGTGATTTCATTGGGCCTGCACAGATAATCCAGGATAGTCTCCCTATTTTAAAGTCAGTAGTAACCTTAATCACATCTTCAACATCTCTTTTGCCATGTAATCACAGTCCTGGAGATTAGGATATGGGATCTTCTTGGGGGACCATAATGCTGCATACAACAGGCACGGAGCAGCTCCCTACAGAAGCACCCCTTTTCAGCATAAAGACACATGGTTGTCCCCCACTTAATCCTGGGGAAGAAAAAAATTACCATTTACATGCCACCTACATGGGAAGTTAAAAATTCGTGCTGTTCAACTTCACCCATTTCTCAAACACACACAGACACAATCAGGCAGCACACCAAAAGAGTGGTAGCTGGAGTGCAAGGGGGACTATTTGGAAGCTGATGCTATTCCTAGATGGCACATTAATGCTGGTGACCAGTCCTTTAACTAGTAACATTCTACCTAAGATGAGGAGGGGGCAGAAGTAGTTTTCACAAAGGCCCAAGATAAGACATGTATTCCCCATATCACCTGACCAGAAGAGCTGACACTTACAGCATCTAGTACATGCCAGATGTTTGCCTAAGTGCTTTGCATGGGTCTACTGAATTTGTCAAGATAATATTTCTATGAGGTAAGTACTGGTATTAGCCTCATTTTACAGATGAGAAAATTCAGGCACAGAATAGTTACATCATTTGCTCACATTCCCACATCCAGGAAATGGTGAATTCAGGATTCATACCCAGGCAAATTCCTAAACTAATCCCCTGTGGCTTCTATCAGATGGGGAAAATTCTCCTAGAGGGGAGATGGAGGCCAAGTAAAAGTCCCTTGCACCTTTGATCCTCTAAGCTTGCCCTCAGAGTCCTGGCATTCTGATAACCCAAGTCAGGACAGCTGAGCATCCTGAAGGAATCAAATTTAGAGACTTGCTGGGTTTTATGGGGCCAATGGAGTGCAAAGTGAAGGTGCCCAACATTTACTCAGTGGCTGGAAGAGAAGGAGATTGTCAGTCCAGGTAGGTGGGGTCAACATTGGTCGGCCCCAGGAATGCCCTCTGCAGAGCAGGCGGGCCTCCCTATTTTGGTTTGCATTCAAGTTGTATCATTTCCTATGAACCTCTATGAAGTCCATTTCTTGAAGACCCAGGCCCTGAGCATATACAAAAAATAGTGCCTAAAATTAAGGCTGCAAAAGAGGGTTTTCCTGGTTTGGGAGAACAGGGCTAGGCAATAGCCTTTATTATGCCTTACATTTCCCAGCCTTCGGCAAGCCTGTGGGAACTAAGTTTCCACTAGTGTTGTCAGCCCTGGATTTATTCCTCTTATTTCTGCTTCCTCAGCTATTCTCATCTAGGTACCATGATGCTGGCAGGTGCCATCCTACTGTAATTTCCAGAGCCATCAGGATGTGAGGTAGGTGGGGTGTGGACAAGCTCAGTCCTAACTGTCACTTGCCTCTTCTCCACCCCTGCTACCATCCTGCAGGACTCAGAATTCTGTCTCCCTTCTGAGGTTGAGATCTAGAGGGACTCAGTAGAGGCTGAGTTCCTCTGTTCTCCATATCTCCTTTGCTAGCCCTGGCCTCTAACCCCTCTGAAAAGAACTCAAACACCGTTATCCATATTCATGCCTCAATCACCATAGGCAAGTTACTTCACCCAAATAACCATGGTTGGCCCTTAATAAGTAAGTGCTCAATTGATATTAACCAGTGGTGGTGGTGGTAGTAGTAGTAGTAGTAGTAGTAGTAGTAGTAGTGGCTGCCTCAGTTAATATCCAGGAATGGGATCTTCTCTATCCATTCAGGGCTAGTGGATCATGCTCTGACATTCAAAATCTTCCCAGATGTTATCTATCTACCACCTGATTCTTGGATTCCTCAATACAGTGAACTGATTATCTGGAAACTGTCATGTTCCTTGGCCCTGTAACTAGCCACCCTGAACCCCAACACCCTATGGAAGCTGTCCTCATGCATGGCTCAGTCCCCCCCATACTTAGTCTCTCATGCAGGAGTTTCATGCCAATAACCCAGACCCAGCTACTCTGCCCTGTGCACTTTCCAACATTCCTATGACTTGAGGAATAGGGGCTCCTTCCTCCTATGACAGTTAAGCTCCTGGTGATGTCACTTAGGTACATTCACCCTCATGGGAACCCTTTATACTATTCTGGGAAGCAGCTCTCTTTCCCACACTCCCTTAGTCTCCCTTCCTCCTACATTTTTCACTCCTACTGTCATTACAATAGTGCTTATTGTGTTTCCTCAAAAGTATTTCGTGAGGGAGTACATAGGTCCTGAAGGGGATATAGGAGAGAAGCACTATTCTGCTGCTGGCTGATTTCACACTTAACTAGAAATTAACCTTGGCTCTTGGCTGTCCAGGGTATATTTATATCCATTAAGAAATCACATTACTTTCCCTGAAGTGAATAAGACATCACAAAATACCTTTGGAAATGGGTCTAAATATCCTTTAAATGAATTTGAAGAGCTCTGGGAAAGAAACATAAGCAGCTAAGTAGCCATACTGGTCCCACTGTGACAAAGGGGGAAAGGGACTCAGCCCTGACCAAAAGTGAACAATTTATAAGAATCATATCCAGAGCCTTTGCATAATTTGTGTTTCTAGAATTCAGGGCCTTGGAAGTTGAAACAAGCCCCACAATGGAATTGGGGTTCCCCTGGGACCAAGGGAAGGAAATAAATATTGTTGAGCATCTATTGTGTGTCAAGCATAAAGTGGGAGAGACCTGAATCCTTGAGCTTTCCCAGCAGATCTGGCATAAGAGTTGGGGTGATAACTTGGTAAAAAAAAAAAAAAAAAAGTACTACCACCTGGCAGGCACATTGCATACGTTTTATATACATCGTCTCATCTGAGCCTCTTAACCACCTCATTTTAGTCCCATTTTACAGATCAAGACTTGAAATTCAGAAAGATTGTTACTTGCGCAAAGTTACATAGAGAGTAAATGGTGAAAGCATAGATAGGAATGGACTCCCGAGAATGTACAAGCATAGCATATTTTCATTACTGAAACATTCTCTAACACAGAAGACCCCAATACCCAGTGCTGAACCAGTTTTCTCATTTTTTTTTGATAAATTTATTTATTTTATTTATTTTTGGCTGCGTTGGGTCTTTGTTGCTGCGCGTGGGTTTTTCTCTAGTTGCCGCGAGTGGGGGCTACCTCGTTGCGATGCATGGGCTTCTCATTGCTGTGGCTTCTTTTGTTGCAGAGCACTGGCTCTAGGAACGCGGGCTTCAGTAGTTGTGGCTCGTGGGCTCTAGAGAGCAGGCTAAGTAGTTGTGGCACACGGGCTTAGTTGCCCCATGGCATGTGGGATCTTCCTGGACCAGGGCTCGAACCTGTGTCCCCTGCATTGGCAGGCGGATTCTTAACCATGGCACCACGAGGGAAGCCCTGAACCAGCTTTTGGGAAAGAAACTTCTCATTGTTTTTGCTGTGATGCTGGAGGTGGAGCAAGGGGAGAGTAAATAAGGGTGTGGTCAGTGTCTGAAGCAAGTTGGGATAGGAACGTTGAAGGACTACTTCTAGCTTATATGGAGCCTTTGTGTGAATTAGAGAAAGCACCCCTTGGTCAAGATACCTTATGACCATCTGCCAGAAAATTGTAATAAATACATAAATCTCTGATTAAAATGTGAGAGGCATCTCTAGATGTGGCCATCTCAACTGCATTTGATGGTCCTGGGGAGGTGCCCAGAAGTGCAAAGGAGGTGAAATAACCTTGGGACTAACTGAAGCATTAATGGGTGTGCCTCAGATCCATGTAAAGACTAGAAGGTCATTCTAAAGATCATGGCCTAAGCAATTCTAAGTGAGAAGGAATTATGGAGCTTAGTTAGTGGGAAGGAAGGGCTTTGAATTTATAGTATTAACTTACATTTTCAAAGCCCTGAAAGTTTTAGGATGCTGACTGGTAGCTGAGAGAAAGAATTGGGCAATGGAGGAGGGAAAAGCCCTCTGCAAGACATTTTTACACTGAATTTCTCATATATTCCTCACAACAGCCATGGGAGAGATAGTGTTGTCCTAATTTTAGATATGAGAAAACTGAAGCTCTAAGGTTAAATAACTTACCTTAGATCACACAGATATTAATTGGTGGTATTAGGATTTGTCCCTGGGTGTGTCTGACACAAGAAATAGTACATTTCTCCCTTCACAATGTAACTATTGGGCATTTGGGTGTATGTTCAATCAGCGAGAAGCATTAGGCTGGTGGCAACCTTAGAGAATAAAGAAGTTGCAGAAATCATGTTAAAGGGCCCATGATCCCTGGCTGAGCAAAGGGTAATAACCAATACCCAGACCATGATGATGAAGGGCATACCTATACAGGGCAGCTAGGGTCTCCATGGTTATCATCAACTTTACCCCACTCACACAAGGGTCTTCAGTGGTAAGTGGAGATCATATTTTCCTCCCCTCCCACCCCACACTTCCAGGAAACCCTAAGCCATCCATCGACATATACACATCTATACCTGATATATATCTTTATCAATTCTGGGTCAGGAAGGTATGGCCATGGAACCACCTCCTTGCCCTTGCTAACTTGACAGTAGTGTGAAGGAATCTGAAACATATGTAGGTTTTTTTTTTGAGCCAGATAGTGTTATGATCCTGAAGCCCAGCTTACATAACCTATAGTCAAGGTTCCAGTCCTCCAGATGACTATCTGTCCATTCTTGCTATCATCTCAGCAGCCATTTCCAGATCTAAAGGTAAAAGGGAGGTCAGAGAGAGCTGGCCAAGCAAAATCCAGCTGCAGTGAGGGAACAAGGGAGGGTGGGCATAGAAATTCACCACAAGACATGGACACCGTATACTTTCTCTCAAGTTTTGCAGGTTGAGTCTCTCCAGTTCAATCAATAGCCTTAGCCTTTCTCCAGCTTTAGGAGAAAATCTGATTTCCTTCTAGGAGAGTCTGCCTCCTGATCTAGTTCCTTTCTTTTCTTCTCCAGGCCTAAGAATAGAAGAAATAAGAGATTTTAAGGGGATAGAAATGGTTCTATATTTATTTAAAAAATATATGACATTGACTCTGTATCAGACACTCTTCTCAGTGCTTTACAAATATGAATGCATTTAATCCTCACAACAACACTATGAGGTAGATACTATTATTCCTAATTTAAAGATGAAGAAGCTGAGACACAGAAAGATTAAGTGACTTACCCATGATCATACAGCTAAGAAGTGGTGGAGCTAGGATTCAAAACCAAGTTCTCAATTCTGAGGGGTTTTTTTTCTTCCTATTTATTTATTTATTTTGGCTGCATCAGGTCTTAGTTGTGGCTCTAAGGGATCTTTTGTTGTGGCGGGCGGGCTTCTCTCTAGTTGTGGCATGCAGGCTCCAGAGTACGTGGGCTCTGTATTTGAGGTGCGCGAGCTTAGTTGCCCTGCAGCATGTGGGATATTAGTTCCCTGACAAGGGATCGAACCCACATCCTCTGCATTGGAAGGTGGATTCTTAACCATTGGACCACCAGGGAAGTCCCTCAATTCTGAGGTTTTAACCAGTATATTGTGCTGGTCACATGATACAGTAGCAAAGAATATTGGCTTTAGACGTCAAGTAGAGTCTGGATTCTGATGCCTATTCTGACACTTGTCAGCTACCTTACACCCTGGCAAGTTACTTCCCCTCTTTAAGCCTTAGTTTCCTCACCTGTAACATGTGGGTCATGACACATGCCTCTCAGAGTTGTAGTGAGGAATCAATGGAAAGTGCCCAGCCTGGAGTAGGTATTCAAATTTGTTTCCTCTTTTCATTTTCCTAAAGCTTGATACCAAACTATGATTTGATATCCAAACGCAATAGCCACATCAACTTAGACTGTGCCAGCACTAAATTAAGCAAGCACTGGTTGGCACTACAGGTAGCATTCACTCCTGCTGGAGTGCCAGATTTCCACCAGAGGAGCTGATATAACTCGCATTTCTAAAAATGGAATTCTGTCAGAATTAATTAGCTATATGGTTCTGTTTCTGCCAAGACATAGGGAAGACATGGCCAGCATGAGGGACATTTGCAGGCAATGAAAGCATTGTGCCCAGCAAAGAAGTCTCATTCACACCGCTGCATGTACCCCACAAGGTGCCACCAGAACCTTTAGTCAATGCATGGGCCAATGAGCTTAGTTGGAGATGCCTGCTTACCCCATAGAGTATGAAGTCCTAGGGCTGAAAGACACCCTAAAAGTTATATAGACCAATTCATCATCCAACTGGGTCTAGTGAAGAACCCGAACTCTAGACTCAGGCAGGCATAGGTTCAAATCCTTCCTCTTCTACTCATTAGCAATCTAGTAGGCAAGTTACTTCTCTTCTCTGAGACTTAGTTTTTTCACTTGTAAAATTGAGATCAATAAGTGTTCACATTTAGGGGTTGTGAGGATTCAATGAGATAATGAAGATTAAGTGTCTGACACAGAATATATTCAATAAATGGTAACTATTAATTCTGGCATCATCTGTGTAACAGATCAACAAACTTCAGGAGTTCCCAACTGAGAACAAAATTGGTTTGTAAAGGTTCTTCATGACCTACTCACACAAGGTCTTTCATTAAAAAGGATCATACAAGATCTGCCATGTAGACTCTGTCTCATCTTCTTCCCGTCCTCCCTCACCTCACCCACAACTTTACATTCTGTGAAAACTAGACCTGTGGATGTTCTCAGCTGTATTTGCAAGGGTCCTCAGGAAATGAAACTGACAACTTTCAAAAATGTGGGCAGGGTTAGTGGTATCAACAAGAGATGGTGAAGCATACAGGGTCTCAGAATAACAGGAAGCCATTACACCCTTGAACTGGAGGGGTAAATCAATGGAAAATTGTTACCAGCACCTAGTGAGAGCTGGAGCTGTGGAGAAGTCCCTAGTAGGAACTGTAATCAGGGAAAATTCCAGTCAGTGTCAGAAATGAGACCTAAAGCAGAGAAAGAGTGAGGAAGAAATAACAAGACCTTCTTCTTCTCCCACTCTGGATCTGTCAATGCCAAACCCAGCCAGAAGCCAGCAGACAAGTTGATGCAATTCACGAGGTCAGCCTCTTGGGACACAAGTGGAGGGAAGAGAAGGGCAGAGAATGGGTCTGGAGGTGGCAGATGATAGCCAAAAAGTAACAACTAAGTTCAGCCTTCCTACCTCCATGCCTTTCACATTTGGTTCCCTAAAACTGTAATGATCTTTTGTGATCAAATGAATACCTGTTCATCTTAAGGCCCTGTTCACATATCACCTCCCTAAGAAAGCCTTCTCCATTTCATTATAGTCACTCCTCCAGTCATACTGATTCCAGTACTGATAATACTATGTTGTAACTATGTGTATTTTTGCCTGACTTCCTGAAGAGAATATGAACTTTTCTGGGGCAGGGGCTTAGTTTTATTCAACTCTGTATTCCAAGCTCTTAGCACAGCAGCTTGGCTCAAATGTACCCCAATAATGTGGGTTAAACTGAATGGATCAACTCCACCCTAAAAACTTTACCATAGGACAGTGTTTTCAAGACATCAGACACCAAGTTAATTTTCATTAACCTTCTCTAGACCCCTGTCACTGGGGGTAGCCTTTCCTAACCAGCCAGATGCTGTAGAACAAGCAGTATCCCTTAGGGTTAGCTTCATTTGGAGGCCTCACAGAAACTATCTCTTGACAGTTACCAAAAGCTTTTAAAACTAATTTTTTCCAAAGAGAATATTCCCAATACCTGCCATTTGACAAATTATAGGAAAAGCAAAGTTCTCTGAAACAGGCAATTACATTTTCCACCAAATCCTGAATGTTGCATTAGGCCTCACCTAGTGTTTTTATCCAAGCCTAGGGAGCCAAATAAGGGCAGTTGGTGTAGCAGGAAGTGGTGACAGAACAACATCAACTCAAATACTCTTCTTCAGATGGGAGCAGTATTCTTCAGGTGGCCTCCAGAGTGCCTGCAAGCCCCTCAGACATTCCATTTAAGGACAATGACTGATGTGATGGTTTGGATAGAACTGAAGAAGCTAAAAAGGACAAGGATATTTCCCATGAGTTGCTTTTCATCTGCTGTCAACATGGGTAAAGACTGATTGACTGCTCTTAGACCAGGCCAAAGTCAAGGGTTACTTCCTTTAAGAATGTTCCAACCCAGAACTTTTTTTAAGCTCAGCTTAACTAATTCCCCTTCCTTCCAGAGCCTTCAATACTTTCTGATCTCTGTAGCAGCTTCCATGAAGAGAAGTGTGAAAAGAATGCTGGGAATTTAGGCTGTAACTCCGCCACTCACTTGCTGTGGAACTTAGTCAAGTCCCCTTCTTTTTCTGGATTTCAGTTTCTTTATTTGCAAAAATGAGGAAAATGGCAGTTCCGAAATCAACCTCATAAAGTACATTGGAGAAAGTAAGAAGAGATCAATAAATCTGCCAAGCAGGAAAGGAGGATCCACAGAAAATGTGATCTTTGAATTGGGCTACATGTGCTAGGCATGGAGGTGAGAATGAGCATGGCAGGTTGAAGGACTAGCAAGCTACCTGATGCAGATGCAGCTGATGTGTGGAGGGGAGTGCATGGAGGGAAGTGACATAAAACGAGACTTAAAAGGAAGCTTTAGGCCTATCTATGAGGGACTTTGAATGCTTGAAGGCCATTGAAGCTTAAGAACCAGGGGGATGACATGGGTAGTATAGAGGAATTGTTCTCAAATATTTTGGTCTCAGGACCACTTTATACTCTTAAAAATTACTGAAAACTTCAAAGAGGCTTTGATATTGTGGTTGATATCTATTGATGTTTACCATATTGCAAATTAAAAATGGGGAATGTTTAAATTTTTGATTACTTCATTTAAAAAAATAATAATAAACCAATATTCATTAATATATTTTTATTAAAAATATATTTTCTTTTTCTTCACTTTTTAAAATTTTTATTGGAGTATAATTGATTTACAATGTTGTATTAGTTTCAGCTGTACAACAAACGGAATCAGTTATACATATACATATATCCACTCTTTTCTTTTAAGCTTATTTTCCCATATAGGCCATTACAGAGTATTGAGTAGAGTTCCGTGTGCTATACAGCAGGTTCTTATTAGTTATCTATTTTATATACAGTAGTGTGTATATGTCAGGCCCAATCTCCCAATTTATCCCTCCTCCCCCTTACACCCTGGTAACCATAAGTTTGCTTTCTACATCTGTAACTCTACTTCTGTTTTGTAAATAAGTTCATTTGTACCCTTTTATTTAAAATTCCACATATAAGTGATATAATATGATACTTGTCTTTCTGTGTCTGACTTACTTCACTCAGAATGACAATCCATCCATGTTGCTACAAATGGCATTATTTCGTTCTTTTTATGGCTAATATTCCAGTGTATACATGTACCACATCTTCTTTATCCATTCCTTGGTCGATGGACATTTGGTTGCTTCCATGTCCTGTTTATTGTAAATACTGCTGCAATGAGCATTGGAGTGCATGTATCTTTTCAAATTATGGTTTTCTCTGTGTATATGCCCAGGTGTGGGATTGCTGGGTCATACAGTAGTCCTATTTTTAGTTTTTTAAGGAAATTCCATACTGTTCTCCATAGTGGCTGTACCAGTTTACATTTTCACCAACAGTGTAGGAGGGTTCTTTTTCTCCACACCCTCCCCAGAATGTATTGTTTATAGATTTCTTGATGATGGCCACTACAAATTACCTCACTGTAGTTTTTTTGTTTTTTTTTAGATCTGTGTCTTTATTCCGGTCTTACCCCTAGCTTCTTCATAACCATTTTTTCCCTTAGATTCCATATATCTGTTGTAGCATACGGTATTTATTTTTCTCTTTCTGACATACTTCATTCTGTATGACAGACTCTAAGTCCATCCACCTCGCTACAAATAACTCAATTTTGTTTCTTTTTATGGCTGAGTAATATTCCATTGTATATATGTGCCACATCTCTTTTATCCATTAATCTGTTGATGGACCCTTAGGTTGCTTCCATATCCTGGCTATTGTAAATAGACCTACAATGAATATATTGGTACATGACACTTTTTGATTTATAGTTTACTCAGGGTATATGCCCAGTAGTGGGACTGTTGGGTCGTATGGTAGTTCTATTTGTAGTTTTTAAGGAACCTACATACTGTTCTCCATAGTGGCTGTATCAATTTACATTCACCAACAGTGCAAGAGTGTTCCCTTTTGTGCACTCCCTCTCTAGCATTGATTGTTTGCAGATTTTTTGATGATGATGATTCTGACAGGTGTGAGATGATCTCTCATTGTAGTTTTGATTTGCATTTCTCTAATGATTCATGATGTTGAGCATTCTTTCATATGTTTGTTGGAAATGTGTATATCTTCTTCGGAGAAGTGTCTATTTAGGTCTTCTGCCGTTTTTTGGATTGAGTTATTTGTTTTTTTCATATTGAGCTTCGTGAGTTGGTTGTAAATTTTGGAAATTAATCCTTTGTCAGTTGCTTCATTGGCAAATATTTTCTCCCATTCTGAGGGTTGTCTTTTGGTCTTGCTTATGGTTTCCTTTGCTGTGCAAAAGCTTTGAAGTTTCATTAGGGCCTATTTGTTTATTTTTGTTTTTATTTCCATTTCTCTAGCAGGTAGATCAAAAAGGATCTTGCTGTGATTTATGTCACAGAGTGTTCTGCCTATGTTTTCCTCTAAGAGTTTGATAGTTTCTGGCCTTACATTAAGTCTTTAATCCATTTTGAGCTTACTTTTGTGTATGGTGTTAGGAAGTGTTCTAATCTCATACTTTTACATGTACCTGTCCAGTTTTCCCGGCACCACTTCTGAAGAGGCTGTCTTTTCTCCACTGTATATTCTTGCCTCCTTTATCAAAGATAAGGTGACCATATGTGCGTGAGTTTATCTCTGGGCCTTCTATCCTGTTCCATTGATCATTATTTCTGTTTTTGTGCCAGTACCATATTGTCTTGATTACTGTAGATTTGTAGTATAGTCTGAATTCAGGGAGCCTGCTTCCTTCAGCTCCGTTTTTCATACTCAAGATTGGTTTGGCTATTCGGGGTCTTTTTTGTCTCCATACAAATTTTAAGATGTTTTGCTCTAGCTCTGTGGAAAATGCCAGTGGTAGTTTGATATGGATTGCATTGAATCTGTAGATTGCTTTGGGTAGTAGAGTCATTTTCATAATGTGGATTCTTCCAATCCAAGAACATGGTATATCTCTCCATCTATTTGTATCATCTTTAATTTCTTTCATCAGTGTCTTATAATTTTCTGCATACAGATCTTTTGTATCCTTATTCCTAGATATTTTATTCTTTTTGTTGCAATGGTAAATTGGAGTGTTTTCTTTATTTAACTTTCAGATTTTTCCTCATTAGTGTATAGGAATGCCAGAGATTTCTGTGCATAAATTTTGTGTCCTGCTACTGTACCAAATTAATTAATTAGCTCTAGTACTTTTCTGGTAGCATCTTTTGGATTCTCTATGTACAGTATCATGTCATCTGCAAATGGGGTCAGCTTTACTTCTTCTTTTCTGATATGGATTCGTTTTATTTCTTTTTCTTCTCGGATTGCTGTGACTAAAACTTCCAAAACTATGTTGAATAATAGTGGTGAGAGTGGGCAACCTTCTCTTGTTCCTGATGTTAGTGGAAATGTTTTCATTTTTCCAACATTGAGGAAGATGTTGGCTGTGGGGTTGTCATATATGGCCTTTATTATGTTGAGGAAAGTCCCCTCTATGCCTACTTTCTGCAGGGTTTTTATCATAAATGGGTGTTCAATTTTGTCGAAAGCTTCTCTGCATCTTTTGAGATGATCATATGATTTTTCTCCTTCAATTTGTTAATATGATATATCATGTTGATTGATTTGCGTATATTGAAGAATCCTTGCATTGCTGGAATAAACCCTACTTGACCATGGTGTATCATCCTTTTAATGTGCTCTTGGATTCTGTTTGCTACTATTTTGTTGAGGATTTTTGCATCTATATTCATCAGTGATATTGGCCTGAAGTTTTCTTTCTTTGTGACATCTTTTTCTGGTTTTGGTATCAGGGTGATCGTGGCCTCATAGAATGAGTTTGGGAGTGTTCCTCCCTCTGCTATATTTTGGAAGAGTTTTAGAAGGATAGGTGTTAGCTCTTCTCCAAATGTTTGATAGAAATCACTTGTGAACCCATCTGGTCCTGGGCTTTTGCTTTTTGGAAGAGTTTTAATCACAATTTCAATTTCATTGCTTGTGATTTTTCTGTTCATATTTTCTATTTCTTCCTGGTTTAGTCTTAGCAGGTAGTGCATTTCTAAGAGTTTGTCCATTTCTTCCAGGTTGTCCATTTTATTGGCATAGAGTTGCTTGTAGTAATCTCTCATGATCTTTTGTATTTCTGCAGTGTCATTTGTTACTTCTCCTTTTTCATTTCTAATTCTATTGATTTGAGTCTTCTTTTTTTTCTTGATGAGTCTGGCTAATGGTTTATCCATTTTGTTTATCTTCTCAAAGAACCAGCTTTTAGTTTTATTGATCTCTGCTATCATTTCCTTCATTTCTTTTTCATTTATTTCTTATCTGATCTTTATGATTTCTTTCCTGCTGCTAACTTTGGGTTTTTTTTTTTGTCTTCTTTCTCTAATTGCTTTAGGTGCAAGATTAGGTTGTTTATTTGAGATGTTCCCTGTTTCTTAAAGTAGGATTTTATTGCTATAAACTTCCCTGTTAGAACTGTTTTCCTGCATCCCATAGGTTTTGGATGGTCGTGTCTCCATTTTCTTTTATTTTTAGGTACTTTTTGATTTCCTCTTTGATTTCTTTAGTGATCACTTCATTATTAAGTAGTGTATTGTTTAGCCTCCATGTGGTTGTATTTTTTACAGATATTTTCCTCTAATTGATATCTAGTCTCATAGTGTTGTGGTCGGAAAAGATACTTGATACAATTTCAATTTTCCTAAATTTACCAAGGCTTGATTTGTGACCCAAGGTATTATCTCTTCTGGAGAATGTTCCATGAGCACTTGAGGGAAATGTGTATTCTGCTGTTTTTGGATGGAATGTCCTATAAATCGCAATTAAGTCCAATTTTTTAATGTATCCTTTAAAGCTTGTATTTCCTTATTTATTTTCATTTTGGATGATCTGTCCATTGGTGAAAGTGGTGTGTTAATGTCCCCTACTATGATTGTGTTACTGTCAATTTCCCCTTCTTTGGCTGTTAGTATTTGCCTTATGTATTGAGGTGCTCCTATGTTGGGTGCATAAATATTTACAATTGTTATATCTTCTTCTTGGATCAATCCCTTGATCATTATGTAGTGCCCTTCTTTGTCTCTTCTAATAGTCTTTATTTTAAAGTCTATTTTGTCTGATATGAGAATTGCTACTCCAGCTTAATTTTGGTTTCCATTTGCATGGAATATGTTTTTCCATCCTCTCACTGTCAGTCTGTATGTGTCTCTAGGTCTGAAGTGGGTCTCTTGTAGACAGCAATATATATGGCTCTTGTTTTTGTATCCATTTAGCCAGTCTCTGTCTTTTGGTGGGAGCATTTACATTTAAGGTAATTATCGATATGTATGTTTCTATTCCCATTTTCTTTATTGTTTTGGGCTTGTTATTGTGGGTCTTTTACTTCTCTTGTGTTTCTTGCCTAGAGGATTTCCTTTAGCATTTGTTGTAAAGCTGGTTTGGTGATGCTGAACTCTCTCAGCTTTTGCTTGTCTGTAAAGGTTTTAATTTCTTCATCAAATCTGAATGATATCCTTGATGGGTAGCGTAATCTTGCTTGTAGTTTTTTCTCCTTGATCACTTTAAATATGTCCGGTCATTCCCTTCTGGCTTTCAGAGTTTCTGATGATAGGTCAGCTGTTAACTTTATGGGGATTCCCTTGTGTGTTTTTCCCTTGCTCCTTTTAATATTTGTTCTTTGTATTTAACTTTTGATAATTTCATTAATATGTGTCTTGGTGTGTTTCTCCTTGGAATTATCCTGTATGGGACTCTCTGTGCTTCCTGGACTTGATTAACTATTTCCTTCCCATATTAGGGAAGTTTTGCACTATAATCCCTTCAAATATTTTCTCAGTCCCTTTCTTTTTCTCTTCTTCTTCTGAGACCCCTATAATTCAAATGTTGGTGCATTTAATGCTGTCCCAGAAGTCTCTGAGACTGTCATTTCTTTTCATTCTTTTTTCTTTCTTCTGCTCTGCAGGAGTTATTTCCAGTATTTTGTCTTCCAGGTCACTTATCCGTTCTTCTGCCTCAGTTATTCTGCTATTGATCCCTTCTAGAGTATTTTTAATTCATTTAGTGTGTTGTTCATCATTGTTCATTACCTCTTTAGTTCTTCTATGTACTTGTTAAATGTTTCTTGCATTTTCTCTATTCTATTTCCAAGATTTTGGTTCATCTTTACTATCATTTTTCTGAATTCTTTTTCAGGTAGACTGCCTATTTCCTCTTCATTTGTTAGGTCTGGTGTGTTTTTACCTTGGTCCTTCATCTGCTGTGTTTTTTCATATCTTCTCATTTTGCTTATCTTACTTTGTTTGCGGTCTCCTTTTTGCATGCTGCAGGTTCATAGTTCCCATTGTCTTTTGTGTCTTTCCCCAGTGGCTAGAGTTGGTTCAGTGGGTTGTGTAGGCTTCCTGGTGGAGGGGACTTGTGCCTGTGTTCTGGTGGATGAGGCTGCATCTTGTCTTTCTGGTGGGCAGTTCCACGTCTGGTGGTGTGTTTTGTGGTGTCTGTGGACTTATTATGATTTTAGGCCGCCTCTCTGGTAATGGGTGGTGTTGTGTTCCTGTCTTGCTAGTTGTTTGGCATAGGGTGTCCAGCACTGTAGCTTGCTGGTCGTTGAGTGAAGGTGGGTCTTGGTGTTGAGATGCAGATCTCTGGTAGATTTTCGCCATTCGATATCACGTGGAGCTGGGAAGTCTCTTGTGGACCAGTGTTCTGAAGTTGGTTCTCCCCCCTCAGAGGTACAGCACTCACTGCTGGCTGGAGCACCATGAGCCTTTCATCCACATGGCTCAGAATAAAAGGGAGAAATAGTTGAAAGAAGAAAGAAAGAGGATAAAATAAAATAACTTTATTAAAATAAAAATAAAAAATAATTATTAAGAAAATAAAAATTTTTAAGTAAAAAAAAAAAAAAAAAGAAAAAACAACGGATGGACAGAACCCTAGGACAAATCGTGAAAGCAAAGCTATAAAGACAATATCTCACATAGAAGCATGCACACTCACAAAAAGAGGAAAAGTGGAAAAAATAATATATCTTGCTCTCAAAGCCCACCTCCTCCATCTGGGATGATTCGTTGTCTATTCAGGTATTCCACAGATGCTGGGTACATCAAGTTGATTGTGGTGATTTAATCCACTGCTCCTGTGGCTGCTGGGAGAAATTTCTTTTTCTCTTCTTTGTTCGCACAACTCCCGGGGTTCAGCTTTGTATTTGGCCCCGCCTCTGTGTATGTTGCCTGAGGGCGTCTGTTCTTTGCTCAGACAGGACGGCGTTAAAGGAGCCACTGATTCGGGGGGCTCTGGCTCACTCAGGCCGTGGAGAGGGAGGGCTACAGATGCAGGGTGAGCCTGCGGCAGGAGAGGACAGCGTGATGTTGCACCAGCCTGAGGTGCACCATGCGTTCTCCCGGGGAAATTGTCCCTGCACCACGGGACCCTGGCAGTGGCAGGCTGCACAGGCTCCTGGGAGGGCAGGTGTGGATAGTGACCTGTGCTCGCACACAGGCTTCTTGCTGGCTGCAGCAGCAGTCTTAGCATCTCATGCCCGTCTCTGTAGTCCGTGCTGATAGCCGCGGCTCGTGCCCATCTGTGGAGCTCCTTTAAGCAGCGCTCTTAATCCCCTCTCCTTGCGCACCGGGAAACAAAGATGGAAGAAAAAGTCTTAGGCAGCTCCAGACATTTTCCCGGACTCCCTCCCGGCTAGCTGTGGCACACTAGCCCCCTTCAGGCTGTGGTAATGCAGTCAACCCCAGTCCTCTCCCTGGGATACGACCAAAGCCCGAGCCTCAGCTCCCAGCCCCCGCCCTCCCCGGTGGGTGAGCGGACAAGCCTCTCTGGTTGGTGAGTGCTGGTCGGCACTGATCCTCTTTGTAGGAATCTCTCCACTTTTTCCTCCGCACCCCTGTTGCTGCGCTCTCCTCTGCTGCTCCTATACAGTAATTTTGAAAGAATGTTTTAATAATACCATTGATCTTATCATAAACGTGGAAAACTGTCAAGCTCATGGTTCCAGATACAAATTTTCTAAAATTCTAATTTTCACTTGAAAGCTCAAATTTTGTCATTGGCAACATATACTGTCAGCTTTTTCCTTGAAGCGACAGGCTCACATTGTTCATTTGAAAGAAAATATCTGCCAAATATCCAAGTGTGAATAAACACATTTTATCTCTCAGTTGCTCTGTCAATTAAAAGTGATATTTTATGAAAAAAGCAGCTAGTTCAGCCCACAACTCACAAGTACTTTTCCCTTAGACAACCATCATACTTTGCTGTACAGCAGAGGTGTTTTATGAGTAATTTCCATTTTGTCACATAGAATATTAGAAAGTTATATACTCTAGGATTGAGATTAACAAAATTAATATTTTTTTACTGCTTAATCAAGGATAGTATAAAAGTGAATAAGGCACTTATTTTTATTTTTTTCTGAGAGTTAGTGGTGGTGAAGAATCCAGTGACAATTTAGTTTTACTACCTTGATTTATGCTGAGGTGGCATCCATGCAAATATCCACACAGTGACAAAGCCAAAGGACTTTAATATGAAGATAGTAAAATCTTAGTATCATTATGAAAATAGTTTTGACTTCATGGACACCCTAAAAGTATCTCAGGGACCTCCCAGAGACCACAGACCATTCTTTGAGAACGGCTGGTAGACCAGTGTTTTGAAGGAAGGGATAATTGGAAACAAGAAGACCCATTAGGAAATGGTTACAGATAATACAAGTGAGAATGATGAGAAATTCAACTAAGGCAATCCCAATATGAATGGGGTGGCAGATATTAATGCAAAAAAAAGATTAAAATATTTAATCAATGGGATAGTGTTCCTTCTGTTGTATTTTCAGTAGCTCCCTCTAAACTGACCACTTCTCTGCAGGCCTATAAACGCACTCAAATCTCCTCCATCTTAAGAAAATTCTCCCTCAACCAATATTTCCTTCTCATTCTCTTCTATCCCTACCTGCCTCTAGTTCCTGCTCTATTGTTCTTCTGTACATAGCCAACCAAGCCTTTTGAGAGAGCTGATTGTTCTCAAAGTCTCAAATTCCTCACCTTCTCTCACACCTCAACCTACTACAATCTGGCTTCCCTTTCCACCACTTAACAAAAAATTCTCTTGCCAAGGTCACCAAGTACCTCAGTGATATTAAATCCAATAACATTTTTCAGTGTTGATTCTATTTTTCCTCTCTGCTACATTTGACTCCAGTGTCCACTCCTTACTCCTTGAAATTCTTCCCAGGACAATATCTTAGTTCTCCTTCTGCCTTTTGGCTATTTGTTCTTATTCTCCTCTTTTGGTTCTTATTGGACCTTCCTCAGAGATCAGTCTTGGGCCCTTTCCATCTCTTCCATAAACACTCTTCCCTGGAGCTTCATACATTCTCATGGCTTTAAACAGCCTCTTTTTGTCAACAAGTTTCAAATCTCTCTGTTCAGCCCATACATATATTCTGAGCTCCAAATTTACTAATCCCACTATCCATTTAACATCTCCATCTGAAAGAATCCCTGGCATCTCAAAACTAACATGTTTAAAACCAAGCTCTTGACTTATTTCCTCTCTCTTTCAGTCTAAATATGCTCTTCCTTATATTAATAAATAGTAGCTCCATCTACAATTGCTCATGCCAAAAATAACTGGGCATTATTTAAGTGGCTCCTTTTCTCTCATTCACCACTCCAGTGCATCAGTAAGCTCTGTCAATTCTACCTGCAGAATGTATTCCCAAACTCTGCACTCTGTCCCTCTCCATAGCCTTCACTTACATCTAAGCCACCAACCGTCTCTCACTTGGACCACTTAAATAGCCTCATAACTGTTTTTCTCATTTTCCCTCATCTCATGCTATAGTAAATTCACCACACAGCAGCCAGAGTGATCTTTTAAAAATGTAAATCAGATCATGCCCCAACCCTGTTTGAAATGGTTTTCCATTGCACTTGAAATCCAAAATCCTTAATATGCCCTACAAGACACTGCAGGATCTTCTACGATTCCTTCTCCAGCCTCATCTCACAGCATTCTTTCCCCCATGCTTATACTTCTCCAGCTACATTGGTCTACTTCCTTTTCTTCAAACATGACATTCTCCTGTCTATCTCAGGGCCATGATTTTCCTTTTGACTTGGACACTTTCTCTCCATTTCTTTGCATGGGTAACTTCTTATCTTTCAGTTCCAGCTTTCTGGTTCAATGTTAATTCCTCAGAAAGTCTTTCCTTGAGGCCCCAAACTAAACCAGATAATTTCCTTGTTGTGACCTGTCATCCCTTTCTTTACTCTTCCTTAATAGCACTTTTCATAATCTACAATTATGCATTTATTTTTGTGATTATTTAAGAGCTATCTCCCCAAAGTGCTGTGAGGTGGGCCTCCAGGAAGTTTCTCTAAGCCCTCCTTCAGGTCTATCTACTTCTTACAGGATCTACAAAATCTTTGCTTTCTCTTCCTATAGAGAACCATGTCTAGCTCAGACAATCACCACCACCTCGTCTGCCCCTCCAAGTAATTCTCTATTGGAACAGAAAATTCACAATTACTTTGGATTTCAGAAATGCCAGCACCCCTGCCTCAATTACCAGATGGCTGGGGAATGTCTCTTGGAATTTGAAACTTCAACAATCAGATTCAAATACTTGCACATGATCCCAAAAACCCATGACATGTAGTCATTCATCAGTTGTCAAGGAAGTAATTAAATCAAATGTGGCATGAGTTACTTACTAATGAGTAGGGCCTGTGGCATGTTGGCATGAGTTACTTACTAATGAGTAGGGCCAGCCTCTGTAACTCAGATTGGCTCTGTAGGTCTCAATTCATAGGGAGTATGATGGCATGGTTAAATGTGTAGTATCTGGAGGCAGACTGCTTTATGTTTTGGTTTGGCTTTTTCTATTGAACCATAATATACATAAGGAAAAATGCACAACTCATGAATTTCATAGAATAAAGTCACTTATGCAACAGTGCTGATATCTAGACAGAACAGTACCAGCACCTTAGAAGGACCCCCTCCTCATGCTCCCTCAGAATAAGTTTACCCTCCTCCAGTGGAAACTATTATCCTCACTTCAAACACCAAAGACTAATTTTGTCTGTTTTTGTAATTTATATAAATGGAATCATACCATATTTACTCCTTTGTCTCCAGTTTCCTTGATCAATGTTATATTTGTGATATTCAACTGTATTGTTCTAATAGTTGTAGTTGGTTCATTCTGATTGCTGTATAGTGTTCCATTATGTAAATATACAACCATATATTGATTCAGTCCATTCTGTTACTGATGATCATTAGGAAATTTCCAGTTATTGGCAATTATGAGTAGTGCTTCTATGAACATTTCTTTACATGCCTTATAGTAAATATGTGTGTATTTCTGTTGGATATATGCCTACGAATGGAATGGATAGGTCATTGTGAATATATTCAGCTTTAGTAGACACTGTCTTTTCCAAAGAGGTTGTATGCATTTCCATCAGCAGTGTGTGAGAGTTCTAGTTGTTTTAAATTCTTACCAACACTTGGAATTTTTGTATTTTTTATTTTAGCCATTCTTTTTATTGTGGTGTGTCATCTCATTATGGTTTCCTTTTGCATTTCCCTGATGACTAATGAAGTTGAACACCTTTTCTATATGTTTATTGGTCATTTGGATATCTTCTTTTGTAAAGTGAATGCTCAAGTCTTTTGCTTATTTTTCTATTGGTCTACCTGTCTTTTGACATTGATTTGCAGGGGTTATATATATAATCTGGATACACATCCTTTGTCAAATATATGCATTGTACACATATTCCTCCAATTTTTGGCTAGAGTGTTTTTATTTTTCTTATAGTCATTTGATAAATAGAACTTAATATTTATATTTTCTATTTTTCAGATGGTTAACATTTTTTGTATACTGTTTTAAAAATCATTGCCTCCTCTAAGACTGTCTGGATTTCAATACTGGATCCACTACTTTTACATATATGACTTTGGGCAAGTTACTTAACCTCTCTAGCTTTCAGGTTTTTTACATTGGAAAATTGATTCATAGTGTTGTTATGAAGATCAAAGGACATGATGCATATAAAATAGTTTAACACCACACCAAACACATAACAAGTAATCAATGATTGCTTGTTATTTTTCATTTTATGTTATATTGTCTATTAGTATTTATAATTTGGAAGTTTATAAAGGTTTAGAGGCATTTCTCTCTTAAATATTAAGGTCTGCTTTCCTTATATTACATAGCAGTTTAAAAGTCAGACTTTTTCCATTATAGGTCATGTTTGCTTTTCAGCATTTCGATTTTTCAGAATTAAGACGATAAGAAATAAAATATTGAGCCAAAATAATTTTCAGACCATAGCGCACCATGTTTGAGTTGGTGACTAATGGTATCTCACTGATTTGTGTTGTAAGAGGTGGGGATGTGCCAGCATGGAATTCCTAAGCAAAGTTTGCAAGCAAAGATTATTAAGAATAGTGGAGGGAGTAATGGCTTGGCAGTTATGTGGGGGGAGGGGGGCGTGGGAGGCTAATGAAGTATAGCTGACATAGAATATTATGTTAGTTATAGGTGTACAACATAGTGATTCGACATTTAAATGCATTATGAAATCATCACCATAATAAGTCTAGTAACAATTATCACCACACAAAATTATTACAGTATTATTGACTATAATCTTTATACTACATATTACATCACATGACTTATTTATTACTGCAATTGTGTACCTCTTAACTCCCTTCACTTATTTTGTCCAACCCTCAACCCACCTCCCCTCTGGCAACCACCAGTTTACTTTCTGTATCTATGAATCTGTTTTTGTTTTGTTTTGTTCATTTTTAGATTCCACATATAAGTAAGATCATACAGTATTTGTATTTCTCTGCCTGACATTTCACTTAACATAATACCATCTAGGTGGATCCAGGTTGCTACAAATGGAAATATTTCATTCTTTTTGTGGCTGAATAATATTGCATTGTATACATATACCATGTCTTCTTTATCCATTTATCTATTGACGGACACTTAGGTTGCTTCCATATCTTGGCTATTGTAAATAATGCTGAAATGAACATTGGAGTGCATATATCTTTTCAAATTAGTGTTTTCATTTTCTTCTTTTTTTAAATTGAAGTATAATTTACCATATTAGGTTTATTACATTTAAAGTTATTATAAAATATTGGCTATATTCCCTATGCTGTGCAATGTATCCTTGTAGCTTACTTATTTTATATATAGTAGTTGTACCTCCTAATCACCTCCTCCTATATTGCCCCTACCCCCCCTTGCCTCTCCCCACTGGTAACCACTAGTTTGTTCTCTATACCTGAAAATCTGTATCTATCTTGTTATATTCATTAGTTTCATATTTTTAGATTCCACATATAAATGAAACCACACAGTATTTGTTTTTTTCTATATGACTTACTTCACAAAGCATAATAACTTGAAGATCCAGCCATGTTGTTGTAAACAGCAATTTTTCATTTTTTTATGGCTGAGTAATATTCCATTGCATCTCCTTTATCCATTAACCTGTTGATGGACACATGTTTCTTCTATATGTTGGCTATTGTAAATAATGCTGCTATGGACACTGTGGTTCACGTATCTTTTCAAATTTGTGTTTTTGTTTTCTTTGGATAAATACCCAGGTGTGGATATATACCAGGACCCTATGGTAGTTCTAGTTTTAATTTTTTGAGGAAACCCCATACTGTTTCTATAGGGCCTGCACCGACTTACATTCCCGTCAACAGTGTACTAGGGTTACACTTTCTCCACATCCTTGTCAGCACTTGTTATTTGTGGTCTTTTTGATGATAGCCATCCTGACAGCTGTGAGGTAATATCTCACTGTGGTTTTGTTCTGCTTTCTCTGATTATTAGTAATGTTGAGCCTTGTGGCCATCCATGTGACTTCTTTGGAAAAGTGTCTATTCAAGTCCTCTTCCCATTCTTTTAATCAGTTTTTTTTTTTTGATATTGGGTTGCATGAGCTGATTATATATTTTGGATACTATCCCTTTATAGGTCATATAATTTGCAAACATTTTCTCCAATTCAGTAGAATGCCTTTTCATTTTGTTGATGGTTTCCTTTGCTGTGCAAAAGATTTTATGTTTAATTAGGTCCCATTTGTTTATTTTTGCTTTTGTTTACTTTGCCTTAGGAGACAGATGCAAAAAAATATTGCTACAATTTATGTCAAAGAGTGTTTTGATTATGTTTTCTTCTAGGATTTTTATGGTTTCTGGGCTTAGATTTAGGTCACTAATACATTTTGAGTTTATTTTTGCATATGGTGTGAGAAAATATTCTAATTTCATTCTTTTAATATAATTGTTCAGTTTTCCCAGCACCACTTATTGAAGAGATTGTCTTTGCCCCATTGTATATTCTTGCCTCCTTTGTCATAGATTAATTGACCATAAATGTGTGGGTTTATTTCTTTTTTTTTTTTTTTTTTTTTTTATTAACATCTTTATTGGGGTATAATTACTTTACAATGGTGTGTTAGTTTCTGCTTTATAACAAAGTGAATCAGTTATACATATACATATGTTCCCATATCTCTTCCCTCTTGCGTCTCCCTCCCTCCCACCCTCCCTATCCCACCCCTCCAGGCTGTCACAGAGCACCGAGCCAATATCCCCGTGCCATGCGGCTGCTTCCCTCTAGCTATCTACCTTACTACGTTTGTTAGTGTGTATATGTCCATGGCTCTCTATTCTGTTCCACTGAACTATGTGTCTGTTTTTGTACCAGTACCATACTATTTAGATTACTGTAGTTTTGCAGTATAGTCTGAAGTTGGGGCTCATGATACTTCTAGCTTGTTATTTCTTCTCAAGATTGCTTTGGCTATTTGGAGTCTTTTGTCATTCCATGTGAATTTTAGAATTATATGCTCTAGTTCTGTGAAAAATGTCATGGGTGTTTCGATAGAGTTTGCATTAAATCTGTAGCTTGCTTTGGGTATTATGGACACTTTAACAATATTAATTCTTCCAATCCATGAGCAAAGATATCTTTCCATTTCTTTTTATCATCTTCTATTTCCTACATCAGTGTTTTATAGATTTCAGAGTATTGAACTTTCAACTCCTTGGTTAAGTTTATTCCTAGGTATTTATTCTTTTTGATGTGAGTTTAAATGGGATTATTTTCTTGCTTTCTCTTTCTGATAGTTCATTACTAATGTATAGTAAAGCAACAGATTTCTGTATATTAATATTATATTCTGCAACATTAATTAATTCATTTATTAATTCTAATAGTTTTTTGATAGAGATCTTAGGATTTTCTATATGCAAAATCATGTCTTCTGCAAATAGTGACAGTTTTAATTCTTCCCTTCCAATTTGGATGCATTTTATTTCTTTTTCTTGCCTGATTATAGTGGCTAGGACTTCAAATAGTGTGTTAAATAGAAGTGACAAGAGTGGGCATCCTTGTTTTTTTCTTGATCTTAGAACAAAAGCTTTCATCTTTTCACAATTCAGTGTAATGCTAGCTGTTGGTTTGTCATGAATGGTCCTTATTATGTTGAGGTATGTTTCCCTCTATACCAACTTTGATGAGAGTTTTTATCATGAATGGATATTGAATTTTGTCAAATGCTTTTTCTGCTTCTGTTGAGATGACCATATGGTTTGTTCCTTCATTTTGTTAATGTGGTGTATCACATTGTTTGATTTCTTGGCATTGAACTACCTTTGCATTCCTGGCATAAATCCCACTTGTTCATGGTGTATGATCTTTTTTAATATATTGTGGAATTTTGGTTGCTAAAGTTTTGTTGAGGTTTTTTGCATCTATATTTATCATAGATATTGACCTGTAATTTTCTTTTATTGTAGTGTTTTTTTCTGGTTTTAGTATCAGGTAAAGTTGGCCTCGTATAAAAAATTTGGGAGTGTTCCCTCTTCAATTTTTTGGGATAGTCTGAGCAGGATAGGTATTAGCTCTTCTTTTTATGTTTGGCAGAATTAACCTATGAAGCTGTTCAGTTCTGTACATTTGTTTTCTTGCAGTTTTTTATTACTAATTCAATTTCACTATTACTTATCAGTTTGTTCATGTTGTCTATTTCTCCCAGATTTATTCTGAGAAGACTGCATTTCTAGAAATGTGTCCATTTCTTCTAGGTTTGCCAATTTGTTGTCATATAACTGTAGTATTCTCTTTTGATTGTATCTCTGTGATATTGTTTGTTATTTCTTCTCTTTCACATCTTATTTTGTTTATTTGGATCCTCTTTCTTTTCTTCTTGGTGAGCCTGGCTAAAGGTTTATCAATTTTGTTTATCTTTTCAAATAACCAGCTTTTGGTTTCATTGATCTTTTCTATTGTTTCTTTTTTGATCCCTATTCTATTTATTTCCTCTCTGATCTTTATTGTTTCCTTCCTTGTGCTTTGTTCTTCTTTTTCTAATTCTTTTAGGTGGTAGGTTTGTTTGTTTATTTGATATTTTTCTTATTGCTTGAGTAGACCTGTATTGCTATGAAATTCCTTCTTAGAACTGCTTTTGCTGCATCCCATAGATTTTGCAAAGTGTTGTTTCCATTTTAATTTTTCTCAAGGTTTTTTCTGATTTCCTCTTTAATGTCTTCATTGACCCATTGGTTTCTTAGTTGCATGTTGTGTAGTCTCCACGTGTTTGTGTTTTTCCCATTTTTCTTCCTGTAATTGATTCCCAGTTTTATACTGTTGTGATCAGAAAAGATGCTTGATAAAATTTCTACCCTCTTAAATTTGTTGAGAATTGTTTTTTGTCCTGGCATGTGATCTATCCTGGAGACCATTCTACATGCCCTTGAAAAGAAAGTGTATTCTGCATTTTGGGGATGGGATGTCCTGTAGATATCTGTTAAGCCCAACTGGTCTAATGTGTCATTTGGGCCACTGTTTCCTTATTGGTTTTCTGTTTATTGATGTAAGTGGACTGTTAAAGTGCTCTACTCTTATTGTATTATTGTCAGTTTCTCCCTTTATATGTTAGTATTTGCTTTATACATTTAGGTGCTCCTGTATTGGGTGAGTATATGTTAATGAATGTAATACCCTCTTCTTATACTGATCCCTTTACTATTATATAATGTCCCTATTTGTCTTTTGTGATAGTCTTTGTTTTAAAGTCTATTTTATCTGATAAGAGTATTGCTACCCCCACTTTCTTGTCATTTCAGTTTGCATGAAATATCATTTTCCATCCCCTCACTTCCAGCCTGTGTGTGTCTTTAGCTCTGAAATGAGTCTCTTGTAGGTAGCATATTGAAGGGTCTTGTTATATTTATCCAATATATCCACCCTATGTCTTTTGATAAAATCATTTAGTCCATTGACATTTAAAGTAATTATTGATAGGTATGTACTTATTGCCATTTTATTACTTATTTCCAGTTGTTTTTGTAGTTCTTCTGTGTTTATTTCTTCTTCTTTTTGTTTGTCCCATTCTGGTTTGATGATTTTCTTTCATAGTATGCTTTTGTTTCTTTCTTTTTGTTTTTTGTGTTATCTATTGTAGGCTTTGATTTGTGGTTAGCATGTGGTTCTATATTCATCTATAACTTTATCTACTAGTTTTAAACCAATAGTCATTTAAGTACAAACACATTCTAAAAGATCTACATTTTTTATAACCCTCTCCCACATTTTCTGTTTTTGATGTCATATTTTACATCTTTGTGTTTATTCCTTAAATGTTTATTGTAGTTATAGTTGATTTTATAATTTTGTCTTTCAATCTTCATACTAGCTTATTAATTGTTTGATCCACAGCTTTTACTATATATTTGCCTTTACAAGTGGGATTTCCCCTTTTCTATAAAATCTTCCCTTTTTTACCTTTGCTCTTCCACTTCAAGAAGACACTTTAACACTTCTTTTAGGGTCAATTTAGTAGTTATGAACTCTTTTAGTTTTTCCTTGACTGATAAGTTCTTTATCTCTCTTTCAATTCTGAATGAAAACCTAGCTGGGTAGAGTAACCTAGGTTTAGATTTTTTCCTTTTAGCACTTTATTTTATTTTTTTTACAGTAGGTCCTTGTTAGTTGTTTATTTTAAATACAAGAGTGTGTACATGTCAATCTCAAACTCCCAGTCTAACCCCCTTCCCACCCTTCCCCTCTGGAAACCAAAATTTCATTCTCTAAGTCTGTGAGTCTGTTCCTGTTTTTAAAATAAGTTCATTTGTATCATTTTTTTGATTCCCCATATAAGTGATAGCATATGATATTTGTCTTTCTCTGTCTGACTTACTTCATGTAGTATGATAATCTCCAGGTCCATCCATGTTGCCAAAAATGGCATTATTTTATTCTTTTTGTATGCACCACATCTTCTTTATCCATTCATCTGCTGATGGACATTTAGGTTGCTTCCCTGTCTTGGCTATTGTAAACAGTGCTGCAAGAACATTGGGGTGCATGAATCCTTTTGAACCATATTTTTATCTGGGTATATGCCCAGGAGTGGGATTGCTGGATCATACAGTGGCTCTATTTTTAGTTTTTAAAGGAACCTCCATACTGTTCTCCATAGTGGCTTTACCAATTTACATTTCCATCAACAGTGTAGGAGGGTTCCCTTTTCTCCACACCCTCTCTCCTATTGTTTGTAGATTTTTTGATGATGGCCGCTTTGACCAGTGTGAGGTCATTGTAGTTTTTATTTGCATTTCTCTAATAATTAGCAATGTTGAGCATATCTTCATGTGCCTCTTGGCCATATATATGTCTTCTTTGGAGAAATGTCTATTTAGATCTTCCACCTATTTTTTGATTGAGTAATATGTTTTTTGTATATTGAGCTGCATGAGCTGTTTGTATATTTTGTAGACTAATCCCTTCTTGGTCACATTGTTTATGAATATTTTCTCCCATTCTCTGTGTTTTTCCATTTTGTTTGTGGTTTCCTTTGTTCAGTGCTTTATTTTTAAAATTTTTTCCACCTGTTTCCTTTATTCATTTTTTATTTATTTAAATTTTAAAATTTTTATTATATATTGGAGTATAGTTGATTAACAATGTTATGTTAGTTTCAGGTGTACAGCAAAGTGATTCAGTTATACATATACATGTATCTATTCTTTTTCAAATTTTTTTCCCATTTAGGTTATTACAGAGTATTGAGCAGAGTTCCTTGTGCTATACAGTAGATCCTTGTTGGTTATCTATTTTAAATATAGCAGAATGTACTTGTCAATACCAAACTCTCAATCTATCCCTCCCCACCACCCTTTCCCCCTGGTCACCATAAGTTCATTCTCTAAGTCTGTGAGTCTCTTTGCTACTCCCTTCTGGGCTGCAAAGTTTCTGCAGAAAAATTAGCTAATATCTTTATGGGGAGTCAATTGTATGTGACTCTTTCTTTTTCTCTTGCTGCCTTTAGAATTCTCTATCTTTAACTTTTGCCATTTTAATTAAAATATGTCTTAGTGTGGGTCTCTCTGGGTTAATCTTTCTGGGACTCTCTGTGCTTCCCGTACCTGGATATCTGTTTCCTTCTTCAGGTTTGTGTAGTTTTCATCAAATACATTTTCTATCCCTTTCTCTCTTTCTTCCACTTCTGGGATCACTGTAATGAAAATGTCTTCTGACTTGTTGTTGTCCCAGAGGTCTCTTAAAATGCCCTCATTTTTTAATTTTTCTTTTTGCTGTTCTGATAGGCTGACTTCCATGATTCTATCTTCCAGACCACTTATTCATTCTTTTGTATCAACTAGTCTTCTCTTAATTCCTTCTAGTGTGTTTTTCATTTCAGTTATTGTATTCTTCAGCTCTGATTGTTTCTGTTTCATATTGTCTAGTTCCTTGTTTAAATTCTCACTATGTTCATTTGTTGTTTTCTTAAGTTCAGTTAGAATTCTTATTACTAATTCTTTGAACTCTTTCTCTAGTAAATTATTTATCTCTGTTTCATTCATTGTTTTTTTTTAAGTTTTTGTTTCTTGCTCTTTCATTTGAAACAATTTTCTCTGTCTTCTCAGTTTTGTTTTACCTTCTCTTTCTCTATGAAGTTAAGTGGTACTGTTTCCTATCCTGGTCTTGAAGGGATGTCCTTGTGTGGGAGCATCCCTATGCAGTCTGCATGTGCCCAGTGGTCTGGTGGGAGTGCTGGATCTGAAGTGAACACAGGTCATGTCTTCCACCAGGGTTTGCTGGCAGCTTGCTCTTTGGTGGCCTGTGTGGTTAGAGATGGAGTGACTAGGGCCAGAGCCAGGTGTGAGCCAGGACTCCTCCTATGCCTCACCACCCTGTAAGAGGTGGGATCTATTCACAAGGTCAAGGAGCAGAATCCTTAGGTTCAGGTCTAAACTGTTTCTATTCCCACTAAGTTTTCACTCTTTCTCATCCCAACAATGGCACCTTTGCCCCAAAGGGGAGCAGCATCAAAGCAAGAGGGTCAGATCTAGCACCCCATGTTGGCCAAAGTTCACATTGGGACAGTTCCAGCATACCAGTCTGTGCTCAAGACAACTCCATATCTGCTACCTCTGTAAGCACCACTAAAGACTGCCCTCACCTTGTTCAGATGCAGTACCAGGTCCAAGTGGGCTCCATCCCCCCAAGTGTACACTATCTTCAACAATAGCAGCCTTTGCACTAGTGGGGAGCTGTGCCAGACATAGAGGGGCCAGGACACATGCTGAGGCCATCATGGAAAACTGACCAGAGACCTGGGTAGTTTCAATCTGCTTTTTTCACCTTGCTCCCAGGAGTAAATCAGTGTGTGCATGCTCTTCACAAGTGGGGTCTAGGTTTTTTACAGTCCTCCTGGAAGTCTTAGTGGTTTTCTAACCAGCCAAGGGTCTTCCCAGAGTTGGATCCCAGGGCTGGGTGTCCAAAATGTTATTTGAATGCCTCACTCCCCAGGTGGGATCTCAGAGCCCATGATACCTCTCTCCTCTTCAGTGTCCCCTCCTACAGGTGCAGGTCCCAACCTGATCACTTCTCCTCCCTTCCTAGCTGACTCTTTGTGCATATTTTTTTACAGCCTTGATTGTAGAAGAACATTTCTGCCAATCTCCAGTTTATTTTTAGTGAGAATTGCTCCACATGTAGATGTGTTTTTGATGCGTTTGTGGGGGAAGGTGAGCTTAGTGTCCTCTTACTCTGCCATCATGATCTCCCCTCCTTCAGTGTTTTTGTTTTCTTAAGATAAATACCCAGAAGTGTTAAATTGCTGGATCATTTAGTAGTTCAATTTTTAATTTTTTGAGGAATCTTCATACTTTTTTCTTTAGTGGCTGTACCAAATTACATTACTGCCAGCAGTGCAAGAGTATTCCCTTTTCTCCAGATCCTATCCAAGACTTGTTATTTGTAGTATTTTTGATGATAGTCATTCTGACAAGTGTGACGTGATATCTCATTGTGGTTTTGTTTTGCATTTCCCTAATAATTAATGATGCTGGGCTTCTTATCATGTGTCTGTTGGCAATTTGTATATCTTCTTTAGAGAAATGTCTATTCATTTCCTCTGCCCATTTTTAAATTATATTGTCTGTTTTTTTATATTGGGTTATATGATGTCTTTATATAATTTGGATATCCCCCCTTATCGGATATATCCTTTGTAATTATTTTCTCCCATCCAGTAGAATGCCTTTTCATTTTGTTGATGGTTACTTTCTATGTGAAAAAGCTCTTTTAGTTGGATTTATTCCCATTTGTATATTTTTGCTTTTGTTTCCCTTGCCTGAGGACACAGATCCAAAATGATATTGGTAATACCACTGTGAAAGAGCATACTGCCTATGTTTTCTTCTAGAAGTTTTATGGTTTAAAGTCTTACATTTAATTATTTAATCCATTTTGAGTTTACTTTTGTATATGGGGAAAGAAAATGGTCTAATTCCATTTCTTTGCATGCCACTGTTCAGTTTTTCCAACACCATTTATTGAAGAGGTTGTATTTCCCCCATTGTATATTCTTGTCTCCTTTGACGTATATTATTTAACCATGTAACATGAATTTATTTTTGGGCTCTCTCTTCTATTTTATTGATCTATATGTCTGTTTTTGTGCCAATACCATACTGTTTTGATTACTATAAGTTTTGTAATATAGTTTGAAATCAGGGAGCATGGTATCTCTAGATTTGTTTTGCTTTCTCAAGATCACTTTGGCTATTTGGGATCTTTTGTAGTTCCATATAAATTTTAGGATTATTTGTTCTAATTCTGTGAAAAATGACATTTATGTTTAATAAGGATTGTACTGAATCTATAGAATGCTTTAGGTGGCATTGATATTTCAACAATATTAATTCTTCCAATTCAAGAACACAGTATATCTCTCCATTTATGTAAGTTGTCTCCAGTTTCTTTGATCAATGTCATAGTTTTCAATATACATATTTTTCACCTCCTTGGTTATATTTATTTCCAGGTATTTTATTCTTATTGATACACTTATAATTGGTATTGCTTTTTTTTTTTTTATAAGGAGGGTCATTGATGGGGTTGCTGGGGAGGTCAGGCTTTGCAGAGAGCAGAGTTTTGTTTTGTTTTTCTTTTGGCCACACCATGTGGCATGTGAGATCTTAGTTGCCTGACCAGGGATCAAATCCACCAGGTATCAGACCCATGCTCTGTGCAGTGAAAGTGCAAAGTCTTAACCACTGGACCACCAAGGAAGTCCCTGGGATTGCTTTCTTAATTTTTATTTCTGAAAGTTCATTATTAATATATGGAAATGCAGCAATTTTTTTTTTTTGCAGTATGCGGGCCTCTCACTGCTGTGGCCTCTCCCATTGCAGAGCACAGGCTCCAGACGTGCAGGCTCAGAGGCCATGGCTCATGGGTCCAGCCACTCTGTGG